>NW_027555847.1:46086600-46454100 GCF_003287225.1 Phascolarctos cinereus | reverse complement strand
AGACAATAGAAGCAAAAGAATCCCTACGTGGAGTAATGAGCATTTGCTACACTAGTCTAGACAGCAGAAATCACAGTGCAAGTAGCCAACCTACACTATCGTTTTCTGCAGCCTCCAATGGAATGCATCTGTCAAGAGCCCATCAGCTGGCTCTGTGTCTCCCTTCTTTATAATATGCCATTTTTATGATTTTAGGAAACACAAATCATATGAAGGGGGATTTAAAAAGCCCAAATACTTTTATAAAGTCAGGTAAAAATCTTCCTGTGGTTTTTCTATCAGCCGGAATAGAGGCTTACTTTGTGGACTGGTGATAGAGCATTTATTAAGTACTTACTGTAAGCCAGGTACTTTCCTAAGTACAGGAGATATAAATACAAACAAGTACTTGTACTCTACGAGCTTATATTCTAATGGAGGAAGAAAGCACAAGAATGGGAGCTGGAAAGGTTGGGGGGGGGCAATGGGATCAGCAACATAGTTTGGTGCCTGGTAGAGTCTTGGGCCCAAGCAAGATATGGCAAGAAAGCTCACCTATCAGAGCCTGAAGTGGTTCCTGGGGAGGAAGTCAAGGTTCCAAATGGAAGGAGATGGGGAGGAGGTTGATGGCCTCAGTGCAGGTAACATAGTTTGGAGGCACCGTATATACTTTGAGGATGGCTGTCACCAGGTAAACAGTGGTGCTTGCTTGTTTATTAATTGGATTTATTTCATAATCAAGAGTCCTTGGATTTGTGTCCTTGGAGTCCTTGTGCTCAAAAAGAGGAGTAAGTGTTTTTCCTTTCCCTGTTAAATTCAAGGCCCTTTTGTGTCTGGTGTGCTCTCCCTAATCAGCTTGGATACCATCACTGTCTCTCCTGCCTCCTGCTTCTTTCCCTCCTGGTGTTCCTTTTTATTAGATCCCCTGGTCTCTTTATATGTGCTCACTCACTTCCTGCGCTTATTTTGCAAAGCACTTGTTTCCAAGTTAACTCTTGCTTTCTAGGCCTCCCTAAAGCATGCCAAAATGTCTTTGTCAACCATTACTTGCATATTGACAGTAAATATTGTTGGATGGTGAGATTTAGAGATGGAAGGGACCTTAGAGATCATCATGTTCCCTGGTATCAGTTTTGCCTGGAAATAAACTGTGAATGCTATCATCTCTTATTTTTAAAAGTTTTTTTCCTTATTTTTTCTTGCTTATATACATACATGAAGGATCTATGGTTTTGTCAGTTTGGGAAACTTTTCTTCCTTGGAAATCTCCCAAAGAGGCCGACAGCAACCCATCTATGACCTATAAGAAACGTCCTAGGGATTTGCTAAAGGTTAAGTGATTTGTCCAAGCTTACACAGCTAGTAAGTGTCAGAGATAGGATTCAAATGCAGGTCTTCATATTTCCAAGCCAATGTCCCATTCACTGTACCATGCTCCCTCATTTTGAGCATTTTTGGAGCAAAATTTAAAGGAAGAAAAAACCCACCAAATACATATATAGGCATTTATGGCATATATAGAAAGAGAACATATACAAATAAAAATGAGGTAGTTAAATACAGGATAGGGAGGGAGGGCACTAAGAATTGGAGAGATCAGAAAGGCTTCATGTAGCTACAGCATCCTAAGTGAGTTGGGTTTTAAAGGAAAAGAACAGGACTCTATGAAATAGTGAAGAGAGTGTCATGTGTGAGGAGCGGAGAAAAGGCTAAGTTGGTTGGATCTGAGAGTGTGGCAGGGGAGTAATATACAATGAGGCTGGAAAGATGGCTGGAACCAGGTCATAAAAGGTTTTAAAAGATGAGTTTATATTTTATCTTAGGGGCAATAGGGAGCCATTGGAATTTATTGAGTAGGGCAGTCACATGGTTGGATCTGTATTTAAGGAAAATCTCTGGCAGCTGTGTGGAGAATGGACTAGACTAGGGGTAGAATTGTGGCAATTAGGAGACAGTTGTAAGATGATCAGGGCCTCAAGAGAGTGACTTGTTTGAGAGAAGGGATTGAGTAGGAGAAATATTATGAAGGTAAAGATGTGAAAATTTAATAATGATAGCATCTATATAGCACTTTGAAGTTTGCAAAGTGCTTTAAATTCCATCTTCACAACAACCCTGTGAAGTAGATGCTATTATTATCTTCATTTTACAGATGAGGAAACAGAGGCACAGAGAGGTAAATGAGGTGCCCAGGGTCACACATCTAGTAAGTATCAGAAGCAGAATTTGAATTCAGTTTTTCCTCACTCCAAGTCCAACACTTTATTCAATGAGCCACCTAGCTGCCCAGATAACTGGTTGGATATGTGGGGTGAAGGAGAGTGAGAAGTTGAAAATAATGACATGGTTATGAACCTGGGAGCCTGGAAGGATAGAGATGCTTTCAAAAGAGAGAGGCTTAGAAGAGGAGTGAGTGGAAGAGGAAAAACATAATGACCTCAGTTTTGGACATGTTGAGTTTGAGATGTCTTTAGGACAACTGCTTTGAAATGTCTATGAGGCAGTTGGTGATGTGGTAATGAAGATCAGAGGAGAATCTCAAGCATGAATATAAGAAGACAGGACTTACTGGAAAAAACCCTGATGTTGGGAGAGATTGAAGGCAAAAGGAAAACGGAATGGTATTGGATGAGATGGATAGATAGTGTCGTGAAAGCAACCAACAGGAGCTTTGACAGACTTTGGGAGATAGTGGAGGATAGAAGAGCCTGGCATGCTATGGTCCTTGGGGGACAAAGAATTGGACAACTGAATGAATGGACAATATATGTTTATATTTAGGTAGACACGCATATACATATACATACAAAATATGTATAAGTGTGTTTATGTGTGTGTGTATATATATATATACATATTCTGTGTGTGTGTGTGTATGTGTGTGTGTGTGTGCGTGTGTGTGTGTGTGTGTGTGTGTGTGTGTGTGTGATTCTGCATAGAGATAATAATTGAGCCAAGAGGAGCTTTTGGTTTTATGAAGAGAAAGAGTAGAGGCATCAATGAAGAGGATTTAGGACAGAACCTTGGAGAGCACAACCCACAGTAAGAGGACATGAATGATGATCTATCAAAGCAGACCAAGAAGGAATGACTGATCAGATACATAGGAAGAAAATCAGGAAAGACTAGTGTCATGAAAACCCAGAAGAGAGAGAGCATCTAGGAGGAGAGGGTGGTCAACAGTGTACAAAAAGACTGGTGAAGAAGGATGAAGACTGAGTGAAGATCATCAGAACAGGCAATTGAGATATCATTCATAACTTTGGAGAGAGCAGTTTCAGCTTAGTGATAAATCATGAGCCAGATTGCAAAATGGTTGGAGTATGAATTACAGGAATGGAAGTGGAGGAAGTGAGTGTAGATAGTTTATTCTAGGAGTTTGGCTGAAAAAGTGAAGAGAGCTATAGGAGAATAGATTGAAGGCATGGTAGAGTCTGGTGAAAGCTTTTTTTTTTTTAAAGGATGGGGGAGATTTGGGTATGCTTGATGGCAGTAGGGCAGGAACTATAGACATAGAGATTTTGGTGCTAAAGAGAAAGAAGATTGAGGGGTCAATCTGCTGGAGAAGACAAAGGGGGTTGAGATCAAGGGCATATATACAAAGGTTGGTCTTGGAGAGGAAAAAGCCTGCCTTGTTATCAGGGACTGGGAGAAAAGGAGAGAAAATGGGGAAGGATGTAAAAGGTTTTGTGAGGACAAGAGGGGAGGAGAGGGAGTTTTCAGTGAACGGCCTTAATTTAACAGTAAAATTAGAGCCAAGGTCCTCAGTTGAGAGTGTGGGGTGAGGGGAAGGTATGTGAAACTTGAAGAGAGAACAGAAGGTTTGGGATAGCTTCTGTGGGGATCAAAACAGGGTATTAATTAGGAAAGAATAAAAGGATCACCTTGTTGCAATGAGGACCTGGTTGAAGTTGGATAACATGAATGAATGTATATAGTACCCAATCAGTACTATTATATGACTTCCTCCAGCTGGGTTTATTGATATCTTTTTATAAATAAAAAAAATCTTCTCAATTTCCAGCATACTTTCCTTTCCATATAATGAAGTAAAACAGTGACACAGTTAAGCAGAACCAATGGCGCAGTCAACAGTTGCCTTAGGTAGCATAGAAAACATTCTGCTGATGGAGTCCACCACCTCTTAGGAAAGAACTAAGGGAAGAAAGGGAATAAGCATTCATATAGCACCTACTCTGTCCAAGCACTTTACACACATTATCTCATTTGAGCCTTACAACAACCCTGCAAGTTAGGTGCTATTATTATCCTCATTTTACAGTTGAGGAAACTGAGGCAAACAGAGGTTAAGTGGTATGTCCAGAGTCACATAGCTAATTATCACTTGAGGATGGCTGTGAACTTGTCTTCTTGATTTTAGGCCAGCGTTCTATCCACTGCACTCCCTTACTGCCTCTCTGCTGAGGAATGTGTTATCATTTATCCTTTGAAAGTTATATTGGCAAATGGCTGAATAAGTTGTATTATATGAAGCAATGAAATCTTAGTGTTCTTTATATTAGAAATATAATAAGAAATGACAACTATAAAGAATTCAGAGAAGCATAAGATGACTTGTATGAATTGATAAAGAGAAAAAAAAAGAGGAGAACAATATGCACAAGAACCAGGGTGATGTAAAGGAAATTAACACCCAGAGGCATCCAAACACAGACTAAATGCATGACCAGTTATTGCATATTCACTTTGCTTCTACTTTTTTGCTGCCCACAAAAAAATGTTATTAGGAAGAATGAATATTTTGGTATATATTGGATTTTTCTTTTTGTCGTTTGCCTCTGAGTTTTTTTCTGTCATTTGCCTCTTTGAGGCCCTGTAGTGGAGTTTCTGGGTCACATTATATTTTCTTTTTTTTAAATTAATTTTTATTGATCTTCTTTGCCAAGAGACAGCAGATGTGGTGGATAGAGAGCTGACCTTGAGATTTCACCTCAATTCCACTTCTGATACATACTGGCTTTGTGATTCCAGCCAGCTTATTTAACCTCTCCATGCTTTAGGTAACTCTCTAAGATTGTAAATTCTGCTAGCCAAGTTCAGACAGCAGCTACTATTATGGTTGAAACCGAGGGAGAAACTCTGTGTTCTACCTGTCTTTCTGTATAAAACCTTCTGCAAATTCTTTGTCTCTTGCTAGTGGTAGAAGACTGTAGTCCTGTAAGCCAGCAGGGTGGCTGTTGCCTACAGACACCCTACCATCACCTACAGTGGGTGGTAATGAGACAGATACCAGCATTGGTAGAGGGTGTTTTCCCTTCTGGGAGTCCTCTCTTATCAATGAAATCACAAGTTCAATTCCTTTTTTTTGTTCATATCTCACCTTTATTTCTGAATATATCCCTCTGCTCTTCCCTACCCAGAAAACCACCCATTATAACAAAGAATAAAAAATAAAAAAGATGGGGGGGGCAGAAGCAGGTCAGCATTCAAACATATAAATCAACTGAATCTGATGGTGTGTGTGATTTTCTGTACCTTTAGACCCTTAGTCTTACCTCTGTAAAGAAGGAAGGGTTCAAATTTTATCATCTCTTCTTTGGGGGACAAGCTTAATCATTATATGTTGCATTTTTTTGTTGTTTAATTTATACTGAAATGAAACTGTATTTTTACCACTTTTTAAAGAAATTGAAAGAAAGAAATGCTATTCTTATCTAGTCTTCATCCTCATCATTGGTGCTTACATTCATATTACAATCTAAGATTTATGAAATACTTTCCTCAAAGCAACTCTTTGAGGTAGGTAATGTTATCTTGCCCCTTTGACAAAGGAGGAAACTGATTCTCAGAGAACAAGGGGCGAAATAACTTTCCCATGATCCCGTACTCACTTCTTGTCTTATGTCTTCTTTTCTTCTTTCCTCTGATAAGAAGTAGGAAATGTGACCTTAGTTAAATGGGTGGAAGATTATTGCTGTATCCAAATTTATACAATTATTTTGCTAAGGTTCGTAAATGTTATTGTGCTTCATAAAGTGATACAATTTAGCTCAATGACTAATAATAAAATGCACATTGTAGCAGTCAATATGAGAAGAAATAAAACCGCAAGTCATAAAATCCCTAATGAAAGACATGCATTGGAGAATTGGCTTGTATGAAGTCATATTTGGAAGATTAGGAAAAGAAACCAGAGAAAAGGAACACTTGGTTAGTTCCTGGGCCCCAGCTTCTTTTATGACATGAAGTAGTATGGCCAATTCTAGTGAGAAATCTCATCCATGGTTCATAGGATCAAAGATCTAGAACCAGAAGGGACCTTTGAGATCATATATCAACCCCCTCATTTTAAAATAATACAGATACTGAAGTAATCAGTCAATTTATTAAGTGTTCATTGTGTACAGGGCACTGCATTAAGTTCTGGGGATATCAAGGAAGGCAAAAGGATTGTCTTTGCTTTTAAGGAATTCATATGCTAATGGAAGAGGCATTATACATACGTATACACATATATACATATACATATACACACATACATACATATTATACATAGATACATATATATATGTGTGTGTATATATATATCTATATATAGCTATATATCTATATCTATATATCTATGGTATGCACATAGTGAATTAGAGGTAATGTCAGAAAGAAGACTCTGGCATTGGTGGGGGAGGTACAGTAGAGGCTTCTTATAGAAGATGGGATTTGAACTGTCTTGAAGGAAGTCAGGATATCCTGGAGACAGAGTGACCAGACAGAGTGACAGAGTGGCCAGATTAAAAAACAAAACAAACCAAAAAACTGTCCAAGATTCACATGTAGTAAGTAGCAGAAGCAGAGTTTGAATGCAGCTCCCTGATTTCTAGATTCAGCACTGTTCTTCCCACTGCACTGCCCAGGCATGGGCATGACTGCCTGTCTATTCACTGTAATGAAGGATCTGTGATTTCCTTAGTGTGGGAACTGCCTTCACTAATGCAGATCATAACCTCTCTATGGTTTAGTAGATAAATCCTAAGGAATCTGGCACTTAGCACACTCCTTGGCACATAGGAAGTGCTTAATAAATGTTTACTGAGATGAATTAAGTTGCTTGAGTCTCTGAGTGGTTCAGTAACTTGCCTGTGAACGCACAGCAAGGATACGTCAGAAGTGAGATTTGAATCTGTGTCTAATTCCAAGCCCTCTACTCTATGCGCTGCCCCATGATGTCTCTTCCTTTGCTCATTAAAGAGTAAATTTAGAATACCTTTAAGGGAAAATTTAGGGTTAAATTCAGATTGATTTTTCTTATTGATGGCCAGTTTCCCCCATTCTCAATGTAAAAGGCATAGAGATACATTTCTTTCCTTACATCTAGTTGGCAATTTAGGATAATCTGTTGCATTAGGTACTTATTGTTTGTCACATAATATATTTTGACTCCATTTATATCTTTATCTCAACCTGTGAAATCACAAAATGCTCTAATTTATAGTCCCAGATTTATGGAATGCAATAAATAGTAATTGCCTCTAAATGTCCATGGTGATTTAACATTCTCTTGACCCCTGAATTATGTCCATTCATGCTTATTTACTGGCAGTGCTGGGCCAGGAGTGTGGAAGAAGATGGAAGGAGAGGCTAAGCCAGTGTCCAATCTATTGATAGAGAAGTGACAGCCTGAATAGAACTCAGAGTGCTGCTCCTTCCTCATCCTCAACATTTTTATCCAGGTAAAAGAAAGCTCAAATGAATACAAGGAAGCTGTGGAGGGGAAAGGAAGTTTCACAGTGGTAATTGGCATGGTGTGTATATGTATCAGAAGAGGAACTTTATCTTGGGGGGGGGACGCTCAGGACAGATTCTATCGATAGATCTGTGATTTCATCAAGGTGAACATTTCCTTCAACAGTGCAAATCACAACCTAGCAGTGTTTCTTCATCCTGTGAAATTCTTGGTTGTATTTTCCCACAGATTCTCCTTAAGAATCCAATCCAAATATTGGAGACCTTCCTCTAGGTTGGTTTTTGTTTGTTTGTTTTGTTTTGACATTTTCTGGGTATCACTGAAGCCCCTGAACAGTGTATCTCTTATCCCTCCCTCTTAGCCTATACATTGCATATTGTATTGCCTGGACTGCATCCTTTATGCTAATTTTTCCTGGATGTTATTGTTAGAAACATGCTTCAATCCACTTACCCTATGAATCTCTCCATTACCCTTTGGGTCATCACCAGTTCTGATTTCTCAGGAACTGTGGTACTACATAATATGATTTATAATTTACAGCACTGATGAGAAAATATTCCTTTTAAAAGATTCCTTTGTGTCAGTGAACAGTGTGGAGTTTTTGGATGATTATAAAATGTATGAACATGCTGAATTTGGACTCCAAGGATCTGAGTTCATATTCCAGCTCTGCCACTCATCACCAATGTGACCTCTTGGCTTTTTGCTTGATCTCTCTGGGCCTAAGTTTCCTCATGTAAAATGAGGGGGTTGGACTTGGATGTTCTCTGAGGTTACTTATACTTCTAAATCTATGTCCTATGGACAATTTTGCAAATGCAGACAGGCCCATGTCCTTTCTCTTGTTCAATTCTGAACCCCATTTACTGTCTACCTATAATCCCTGATGGATTAACCAATGGAATACTTCTCCAATTTCATGTCATAATCTGTATAAAAGGAATTTTTTTTCTATGTGAGTAATTAGTGTGATCTCTTTTGGGTCATCATGGATCTCAATGAAGATTCCTTGTGATATTCTGAGCCTAGATACAACCAGCTTATTATGATCTGCAAATAGAAATGTATAGAGGATCTTACTACTTACCTGTACTTAGAAGGCATCTCTTCTACTTGGACTTTGTATTGGATATTAACATAGTCATAAGAGATTCTTTGTGGGAGGAGATCTTGTAAGGCTATATTTTACTATGCAGAATAATTTAAAATATGCGTGGATAATCAACAAACAGAAATTCAGTGGGATTTTGTATTCTCTACATTATTTAGTCAGTTGTGTCACAGTGAAGCAATTAGATTGTAAATCCTTCCAGGTCAGGGACTGTCTTTTGCCTTTCTTTGTATTCCTAATACTTAGCACAGTGCCTGATAAATGGTAGGTGCATAATAAATGCTTATTGACTAAAGATGTGATCAGCTTCAGAAAAACATTTGGGAAAGTTTTCTTCTTTCCTTGCCATATGTGATAAAGTATACTCTTAAAATGTGTGTAGTTCATTCTAAAAAGGGTTATATGGAGATGAGAAAGGTATCAGACTTTGGTAGTTGATGTCCTCTTTATCACCTTTTCTTGGCAGTTAAAACAGCACATAGTTTTTTGCAGTGGTTTCCTATCTCCCCCTCCTTAGGGTACCTTGAAAATAGAAACATTTGAAATGATGTTTCCTCTAGCAGGGTTTCCTCCATGGATATAAACCAGTGGCTTTTCGTCTTTCTAAGTGTCGTTTCTACCTTCTCATATAGCACATTGGATGGTGAAGTGTGATATTTTTACTGTCTTTGATGATGAAAAAAGATCATCATAGAGAAGCTGACAAATCCGTTCCATCTCTAAAAGTTTTTGAGATGATATAGCACGTTTGCATCTTATCCCGAACTTTCTGCAGACTTGTTTTTCCTTCTCTTCTTTTTTACTCTTTTTTTGAAGCTTTGTTGCCTATAATCTTCCTCTGTGTGACCAAAATGTGTTTATAGTCTAAAGCACATACAGTTCTAAATAGAGAGCTTGAAAGGGAGTGCCTCAGAGTGCTAGTTCAACATTCCTTTTTAAAATAAAGAAACTGAGGCTTAGGGAGGTTAAATGACTTGCCCAGGGTCACCCTGGTAATTACCAGTGGAGGCAGGATTTGAACCTGTGTTTTCTGATTCCAGAGCCAGTACTACTACTGTGCCAATCAGAGTTATTGTTTCTGCCATGTCTTTCCACTTAGCAGATCAAGTTATTTGTTGCCTTTTGTTCTCCTTGTGGTGACTGCTTTATATTGGTTAAAACAGTAGGAGATGGTGATAATTGCTGTAAATATAACTGCCTTTTCCATTCCTCATTTCAAAGTGTTCACAGGCTTATTCAAATATGATAGACTGGGGCTGTTGTAATTGTATGCAGTGGCTTCTTTTAATTTTTAGTTCTCCTAATTTGGTGTTGATTTTATTTTTTCCTCTTAATTTGTGGTTGATTTTGTCTTTTTTTTTCTGATTAGTCAATAGTTTGATAACACAAAGAGTGCTGAGTCCTAAATGACTTCCCTGTAATTACTCATTTCCAGTCTGTTAAGATATTGTCAATTCCATTTTGGGAGGTGATGTCAATGCTTAACACTATCCAAATGGTTTCTTGTGATATGTAATGAAACTTCGAGTAGCCTATAAACCTTTGCCTCTTTCATTACTTAACCTTGAGCCATATTTTTCACATACATTTTTCCAACTTTCTCTTGATCACTTTTGAACTGAAGTCACCAAGTAACAAAATGTATGTTGATTTGGTTTGGAGGAGATTGTTAAGTTCTTTGTAAAATTTCTCGACTTCTTCATTCTCACAAACAAATATTGACATGGTAACTTTATGGCAGCCTTTTTGCTCATGCTCCTATGAGTACTGCAAGGTGAGATGACCAAGTCCCAAGAAATTATGGCGTGTGTGTGTGTGTGTGTGTGTGTGTAGTTTTTGATTGCACAATGAGACCGGCTCTCTTCATTGTTTTATTTGTCTCTCTAAGGAGAATCTGTGAACCATTATTTCATTTTCTTTACCAATTTCCATGCACTTTCTAGTTTCTTTTCCCAATACTGTATCAACCCATTTGTTGGACATTGGACAAAAATCTTCTAGTTAGATTGTGCAATGGTCAATTATGATAGACTTAATTCTTAGCAATACAATGATCCAAGACAATTTCATGATGGAAAAATGCTATCCAAAGAAAGAACTGATGGAGTTTGAATGCAAATCAAAGCATATTATTTTCGCTCTTTGTTTTTTTTTGTTTTTGTTTTTCCTTTTGTTCTGTTTCTTCTTTCTCAACATGACTAATGGGGAAATATGTTGAACATGATTGTACTTGTATAACCTATATCAGATTGCTTGTCATCTTGGGGAAGGAAGAGAGGAGGGAGAAAAATTTGGAACTCAAAATCTTATGAAAATGAATGTTGAAAACTATCTTTGCATGTAATTGGAAAAAATAAAATACTATTTGCATTTAAAAAACAAACTTACAGCAACAACAACAGCAAACTCTTACAGTTAGGATACCAATAATTAAATTCATGCGTATAGATGGTGTTTTAAAAAATGATGTAATCTTTGGTGATCTCTGCTGCCTTTTCCACCCTGTCACCATCACTGCAGAAGTAGAAAGGGTGTCACACTGAACTGACATCCTTTTTATACTTGTTTCTGTTTCATTGGTTGTCATGAGCAAAAAATTCATCATCTAGTAGCCAACCCACTGACAAAGAACCTTTCTATATTTATCTGTTTGTCTTCACACAATTTATTGTTTTGACTGTACTTGAAGTCTTCCTAGATTGGTAGAATTTGTCAGAGCTTGCAATTCACTGTCATAGCCTTTGAGAACTCAGAGCCATAACCAGGATTAAGCCTCACAACAATATTTTTTTTCAGCCAAAGACAAGATTTATTAGAACATCCGTTATATTGAGCAGACTCTTAAGGACTCTGAACATTAGTAAGCTATTGGCTAGATTTTAAGAATCTAAGCCTCACAACAATATTTTTTGTGGAAGGTGTAGGGAATTATGATGCTAACAATAACAGTAATAATAGCTATGGTTATATACCATTTTAAGGTTTACAAAGCATATTGCATGATTTGGTTGGTATTAAGGGGTACTTGGTGAAGAAGCTCCCCCTACTAATTTGGGTCAGCATCTCCTGGTCATTAGAGTTGCCTAGGGCATTGAGAAGGTGAGTGATTTTCCTAGAGATACACAATGAGCATGTATCAGAGGTGGGGCTGAAAGAGAGGTCTTCCTGACTCCAAAGCTGGCTCTCTATCCATCACGCCACACCTCCTCTCAGACTGATTTATGTACAGTCAGTTCTGTTATAATACTTGTTTGGAAAATATGAATTTGTTCCAACATGACTGATATATTAAGGGACAATTTGACATAATGTGAATTTTGCATCTACTTATGCATTATCAGTATGGGATAGGGAAGATGGGGTGGGTGTGGGATAGGCTACTAGCATACAGTGGAGCCTGTGGGAAGAGGAGATGTTTGTCTCTGATTCAGGGGAAGCTCTTGAGGGTGGTGGTTTAGGGAGAGGTCATCTTCCCCCTACCCAGGATGTGGTGAAAGCTATTGGGGTGGGTCAAGGGGTTTTAACTTGGGTTGACTGAAAGGTAGGGCCTGGAGAGTAGGCCATGGACAATAAGAGAAGGCAGGAAGACTTCCATTCCATCATCCCTCTAACCCCTTTCATAGGAATTAATATGATGATGGCCCAGCCTCTTTGACCCCCATACTCCTTTTACTCCTGAGCCACCTGCCCAGGAAAAAGCTCCACAGGATAGGGTTGTGGTATACCACCTTGGTGTGAGTAGGCAGGGCACCCTCTTGGGGGGTGGTTCCCCAGAGCACCTCACAGAGCAGACCAGTAGGTTTCCCAGCCAGGAGGATGGCGACTACCTTTGTGGAAGCTGCTGTTGGTGGTGATCCAGATCTCACAGTGGGGGTTCCTCCTGTCACTGCAGTGGTCCTATGGAACTCATTTCAGAAGTCTTTGTCAAGCTAAAGTTCTATATTTATCATATATCTTCTGGCATAGGAGGAGCTGGAAGCAGGGAGGGCTGGTTCATACCCACAGACTCCACCCTACTCTGTCTTTCCCAGCCATGGGAATTAGGGTACAGGCTGAACAGCAGGCCAAGGCCAAGGAGCCATCCCTATTTATTGTAGTGGTTATATATTTCTGAACCATTTAACATGTGTAAATCTGTGCTACCATTTTTATTAGCTTCCTATCTTTTTAAATTTGTCACTGAAGAAGTTTTTGAGTGTTGTACCCCTAACTCTATTATCCCCACAATCTCCATATCATTACCCCCTAAAAAGTCCCATGGTTTTTTATTGGATAATTTTGCATGGTACTGTGATTTTTAGGAAGTGTATTTTGAATTATTAGCAGAATTGACTGTATATGTCCTCCATAGTCATAACTCTGTTGATTAAAAGATGCATGATGGTGCATTATGTCTCTGAGCCTCAAGTTTTTATCATCTGTAAAGTAAGGCTGAGGGTGACAAAGTCCTTTCCTCTTTAACCTTCTCTGATCCTGTTTCTCTAACCTGGCATGATTTGTTAAAAACAGAGCTGAGATTTAGTTTTTTTTTTTCTTTTATCACCTGGCTTCTAGAGAGTAGGGGTATTGGCTATGTTGTTCTCCCCAGCCCCATGATGACATTTACTTATATTTTGCTTTAAGAACAAATAATGATATTCTTGCATGGTACTTAGTAAGAAGTAGGAAATCAATAGCAGCAATATTCAGTAATTGCCAGCTAAGAAGTATTAGAAATGATATTTACAGCGGCCTATTTCATACATTCCTCCTTACTCATTATCTAGGAAGGGTAACGTGGCATTTTATTTAAGACTGAAGCAAATTTCAGTATCTAAATAGATTCTGCTATTGTTGTCTGAGGATCTACCAAGAGATGGCAGTGAAATGCTGTTCTACTCAGCAACCATGTGGTTGGAAAAAACAGTGACTTAATTGTCATGAAAATTTCATTGCCTTTCCCTCTTAGGAATACTTTTTGTTGGCTATTCCTGGACCAACTAGGGATGGGCTCCAAGAGGAGCAGGATCCAAATGGTACCTTTTAAAGGGTACTCCTAAGCACACTCTGTGCTTTGACAATGGAATGTAACTTATCATAGGCTCTGAGGTAAAATGGAATATAGCACATGTAGGGAGTTTCTTTCCAGCTAAGAAAGATTCAAAGAATCATAGAATGTCAGGACTCTAGGAGACCTGAGAGATAGCATAGTCCATTCTGGGCAGCTAGGTGGCGCAGTGGATAGAGTGCTGAACCTGGAGTCAGGAAGACTCATTTTCTTGAGTTCAGATCTGGTCTCAGATGCTTATTAGCTGTGTGACCCTGGGCCAGTCATTTAACTGTTTGCCTCAGTTTCCTTTTCTGTAAAATGAGCTGGAGAAGGAAACGGCAAACCACTCTAGTATCTTTGCCAAGAAAACCTCAAATGAGGTTATAAAAAGTCAGACATGACTGAAAAATAACTGAACAACAACAAAATTCTTGGCAAATGAATAATAATAATGATGATAATAATAATAATAATGAGAGAGAGAGAGAGAGAGAGAGAGAGAGAGAAGAGAGAGAGAGAGAGAGAGAGAGAGAGAGATAGCTCTGTCAGTTTAAAGTCTGCATATCCCTTTAGGTGCATTATCTCACTTTAATCCCACAAATAATCCTGCAAGGTAAGTATGAAAGGTATTGTTAGCTCATTTTTGCAAATGGAAAACTGAATTTCAGAGTTTTTAAGTAACTTATCCAGAGTCAGATAGCTTCTGAGTACTATAAACATAATTTGAACCCAGGTCTTTATTATGCTAGGTTTACAACTCTATCTACTATACCATGTTTTCTTCTCTAGGCTGTTGATTGACATGACCCACTAACCTGTTCTCATATCTCTTTTCAGATTCTTCTTAATTTCTTCTACTTTTGTCCATACTTTTGAAAATTATGACTATTTAAATTTAAATATATTTATTTTAATAATTATTTTCTACTTTTGTCCATACTTTTGAAAATTATGACTATTTAAGTTTAAATATATTTATTTTAATAATTATATTTCCCTTGCTTTGAACTGCTATTTGCAACTGGGTAGTTCCGGGTTTTTTTTTGCTAATGATGTGACTTTCTAGTTTCGCCTATTATTAAATGATGTTGGAGGGTTTTAAACACTCTGCAGAAGTTCTTAACCTCAGTTAAATGGTTTTTACTTTCAAAGGACACTAAGACTTTGGCAACACGCTGTAATTAACAGTGCTCATTAAATGCACAAACCAACTTCCTTTTTTCAATTCTATCACATCTTTGTTGGCTACAACCTAATTTCTGGTTCCAGGGCCATTTGGTCTTCTGCCTGAGTTATACTTTAAGGAATTCCCTAAATTCAGACCCTTTGTTCATATCACAGGCAGAGTTCATTGGCATGTATTGTGTGATGATCTTTATTTCAGCAAGAATTAATCCCCTAATGGACATTTATCTCTATAAACATATACCTCAGCATTTGCAAACTTCCAAGGAATTAAACACATTACAGATAAATTATTTATTGGGTGATTCAAGGGCTAGATCTCTGTATTGAGTTCGTAGTTAAAGATAAAGCTATCTGTTGTGACTAAGGTCCTGAAAAAAAAATTAAAACAAGACATGAGATGACTAGCAACCTTTGACATGCCATTTATGTAAAATGACTTTTCCTTACTTTGGATGACAGAAACTTAGTTTAGGAAAGGACCTAATTGGAGCCAGTACTGGAACAGAAATTCCTTTTACAATGTTGGACACTAGCACAGGACTAATTAGGGTTTTTACTTTGGGGAAAGGGAGGGCGTACTTCCCTCTTGTGGTGACTGACTTCACTATTCACTCCTGTGTCTATGGTCTGTTAGAACATTGGCTGGCCACTACCTCCCAGGTTCCCTGGAGCCCCTTATTGTGTCTTCCTCCTCCTAAACTCTGCTGAGGCTAGAAGCAAGGCTGTCTGGGGAACAGGCTGTCCCTCCTCCAGGCAAAGCTGCTCCTGAGGTGTACTATCTTGCATTTTACTGTCCCCTTGCCCACTCCCTACTCAAATGGACTTGTCCCAGCTGCAGTTTTAGCTGGTTTTGAATTTGTCATTGACAAGAGGCCACCAGTCCCTGTTTGAAAACCTCCAGTATGGGAGAATGCATTGCCTCTTAATTCAGCCTGTGTCATTTTTAGACATCTCTAATTGTTGGGAAATTATTCCTTACAGCAGTTCCAAATCTGTTTCTCTGCTACTAGTTCTGCCCTCTGGGGCCATACAGAACAAGTTGAACCCTTCTTCCTTATTAAAGCCTTTCAGATATGTGAAGAAGTAAATCGTATCTGCCATAAATTTATTCTTCTCCAGGCAAAATATGCTCAGGTTTTTTAAAGTGAACCTCATATGGCATGGTCTCCAATCCTCTGTCATCCTGGTCATGCCTCTTTGGATGTGCACCAATATCATTTTTTTAGTCAAGTATTGCACATAATAGTGCTTAATAAATGTTTGGTGAATTGAGTTCAGTTTTTGAACTGTGTTACCTGATAGTGAATGCTGTAGTCCAGAATTGGAATCATACTTGATATGAGCAAGGCAGACTACATCTGGACTATCATTTCCATCTTTTGGGATGCTATGTTTCTGTTAATGAAACTAAGACCGTGCTAACTTTTTTTGGCTGCCATGTCACATTGTTAGCTCCGATAGAACTTACAGTCCACCAGGATTGTGGGTGTTGAGTCTGCAAGGGTCCTTAGAGAAAGTGTATTCCAGTGATCTCATGTTGATGATGTCTTTCAGTCACATTTGCCTCTCCGTGACCCTGTATAGAGTTTTCTTGACAAAGATACTGGAGTAGCCTCCAGTGGATTAGGCAAACAGAGGTTAAGTGACTTGCCCAGGTGACACTCATATAGCTAGGAAGTGTATGAGGCTGAATTTGAACTCAGGTCTTCCTGACTGCAAGCCCAGTACTCTATCCACTGAGCCACCTAGCTGCCTCACATAATTTTGCAGATGCATGTTTTATAGATAATATTTTAAAGTGTTTCACAAAGTTTAACACTAAATAAATGTGAGATATTGTTATTATGTATAAACTGAGACTCAGAGAGGTATTTTACCTATGCTGTCACAGGTACTAAGAAGTAAAAAAAAAAGACATGAACTCTGGTCCTTGGACTAATATACTAAAACTTCTAGATATTTTTCACAAAACTGTTGTCTAGCCACACTTCCTCCATCCTGTACTCACTTAAATTGATTTTTTGATCTCAGTTATAGGGCTTTACATTAATCCTCATTCAGCCCATTGGTTAAATCTGTAGAATATTTTGGATCTGGACTCTGTCATCTCGTGGGATAACCTTTCCCCAGTTTTGTATTTCTCTGCAAATATGATGAATATTACCTTTATGCCTTTATCAAATCATTGATTAGAATGTTCTAGAAAGCACGAGGCCAAGATCCCAGGGGCACTCCACTAGAGACCTCATGTAAACCACTCATCAAACCACTCATGATTACTCTTTTGGTCTAATCATTCAATCTGTTCCAATTCCTCTGAACTATATAATTATCTAGCTCACATTTCTCCATTTTTTCAACAGAGTTGAGGACTTAGGAGTTACTAAGTCACATAGTTGGTGACTATTATGGGAAGTGATTCTCCATAAGCAGTAAAAACCCAAAACATTGTAACCTGTGTATTTTCTCACAAGCAGAATTTTATGTTTCCCAGAGATTAACCTTTTTTTGTTGTTGTTTTTTTTAGCCCATGTCCCTTTCTCACCCAGGCTGGAAGTATAGCAGTTACTCATGAGGCTGATCTCACTACTAACTAGCACAAGAGCTTTAATCTGCTCTGCTTCCCATCTGGTTGACTCTTCCCTCCTGGGAGTTCCCCATATTGGTGCCACACTTAGCATAGATACACAATCAGCTAAAGCCCTACTACAACTCAGAACTCCTGAACATGAGCAGTCCACCAGCCTCAGCCTCACCAAGAGCAGAGATTAGAGGCACGTACCACTCCATTTGGCTAAGGAACTGATAACAATAACAACAGCAAACTGCATGGTTTTTGGAGCATATTTAAAGAAAAAAGAAACATGGTAGCTTTGGCCTCATACTATAACCAAATATTCTCTTTTAATCAAGCAAACTTCAGGTGGGGATAGATGCTTTTATGGTGGGGGCCCACAAGATCTCCGACTATCTCTTTTTATAGAAAAAAGAACGTAAGACTCATCTGAAGTGTCCAAGGCTTTCAGCAGACTGCACACCACCTCTTAGGGTTTTGAGGGACCACTTTGTTTCATGTATGAGGTATATTTCAGATCAAGTTTTGAAATAAAGAGTTCTAGAAGCCAGAGTTGAGATGGGAGTGCATTCCAGGCTCAGAGATGGGACGTGAAGGACTGTGTGGGTTGCAAGGAATAGAGGTTAAACTTGTTCTGTTCAAGGAACAGGCATCAAATTTATTTAGTCTGGAGGTCAGAGCTAGGGGCAATGGGTAGAAGCTACAGAAAAGCTGATTTGAGCTGTCCAGAGCTGGAATGGGCAAATGGACTTTATCAGAGGTCTCCAAGCAAAGACTGAGCAAAGAACAGATGGAATTTTTGTTTAGATCAGAGTGGAGCTAGAAAGCTTCTGAAGTCCCTTCCAGTTCTGAAATTCTGTGCTTTCTGTGATTCATAGGATGGCTTGTTTGACTTAGTTTGTGTTCTTAAGCATGGTCTAGAATTTTTTTTTTTTAAGAAAGGAAAAATGTGGGCAGTTTTGGCAATGTTAATGTGTTTGAATTCTGATGGTTTCTTTTGGTACCATCCTTCATTTCATTGTTTTCATTCCCACACCCCCTCCCCCATGCCTGACCCCAATCCTGTGTTTTAAGCTTTAGTCTTCTGGAACAATTGAGTGAGCACAGCAAGATAAGGTCAGAGATTGAAAATAAACTATGATGCCAGCCAGCCAGTTTTAGGTAGGAGAAGGGCCAGCTAACATGTACTGAGACTGTGAATTAAGTGAGGTTTGTTTTCTATGCCTCTACTCTGCAGATTCTCAGATTCTCAGATGTCTGGTGCTTTTGACTTTCTCCTTACCTTCAAAACTGTCCTTTTGGTCATCTATTCTTACTAACCCCAACCCTCAGTTTCACATTTAGGTGCAAATAACTGATATTGGCTTACATCTGTGGATCTCAAGTGTGTATGTATGCATATATGTATATATGTATGTATATGTGTAGGTGTGTCTGTATGTCAGTTCGACTGGTTTGGCCCCAGTCCCTATAATGCACGTGTGCTAAGGCTTAACTGATCTAGACACCTGGTGTGTATTCTGTTCCAGCTGCTTTTATGCTGTGGCAGTTAGAGTTAAGTTTCTTGGTTCCTTTCTCCTCATTCCTCATTCTTTATTAGGCATAGCCACTGGTGATGGGTCAGTCTCTTATTCAGACTACATTTTGTCTTTTTAAAAACCCTATACAAGTTTGAATACTGAGTGGCTTGGGGCCTTTGATCTGAGTGAATATCTTGCTACATATATGAGCCACTAAGTCTGAGGCCTGCTCATTAAGCTAGAGGCAGTGGGGACCACATACCCAAGCTGTTCCCCACTGGGACTTTTTCTATAATAATTGCTCTTTCTGTGTGTCGTTAGTGCTCTTTGGGAACAACTTCCTCCCCTTTTGCTCTGCAATATAATGTGTATATATTGGACAGACATTAAAACAAAACAAGAAAATAATGATTTGGGCCCAGAGTTGAACAGAATAGGGAGAGGGATCATATTGCCTTTGGGAAATTACATTCTTTGAATGACACCAATGTTTTCCTCAAAACAAAAAGCCATCTTTTTAATACTAATAACCTTCCAGTGATGTATATCTTTGTCATGGAGCAATCTAGTCTCTGCTGAAATTGAAGTCAGCTACGCGCGCGCGCGCACACACACACACACACACACACACACACACACACACACACAGAGATGTGCATGGTGGGTGTGAACCAGCTGTATGAAGGAGAAATGGTATAAAGGCTATCATTAAATAAATTATAACTGAAGAAGAAGACAGGCTGGTCACATGGCAGGAGGGAAGGTTATCTGATGGACAGCCAGTGTGCTCCACTGATATCCTTGGAATGTCAAGAGAACTTGAGGAAGGTCTCCACTTTGGATGGATCCACTATGGTAGATTGATGTGAAGACATGGACAGAAGACACATGGGATAGGCAGGCATGGACAGGCTGTTATTTATATTACTGGAGGTGATGTGTTTTGGGGATGTAGGGACCCCAAAATGCCAAGGTACAGGGTAGAGTCATCTGGAAAGAATTTGAGGACTCAAGCAGTCTTTAAATTAAGGGGCAAAGCTTTAAGAGTGGGCAAAGTTCTTTAGGGAACTTGCAACTTAATGGGGGTGTTGCTAAAACTTACATAGAGAAAGTTCGGTGAATGGTGTGCCAAGTATGCTAATTAGGTGGTGTGGGGCAGAATCAAGAAGTTGTCAGTTCTTAAAGGAACATTCTGTTTCTGTACCTTGGGTGCAGGCATCATTCACTACTGGAAACCCTTGGGGTGGGGGGATTCTAAGGGGTGTGTTTTTTTGGTCTGCTTTGTCTGTAAGTCAACTAGTGGTCATGGCCATCCAGTTGTACAAGAAAACTTCGGGAGTTGGCGTCTATACTTAACCTCTGGATTGTATACGTGAGAATCTGTACATGATGGTTCTGCTGGTACAGGATAGTCCTGTCTGTGCAAGGACTATATAACTATCAGAGGCTAGCTTGTTCTTGTAGCAGGGAGAGAGAGTTTGCCTCACTGGGGCCCACTCATGAGTTATTGCCAGAAATAGGGTCCTAGGGCTGGAGTCCAAGCATACCATCAGAGGGAGTACTCTCATAGATGAGATCACAGGTCCCACTTGCAAATGAATATTGGAGATGAATTTAAAAGATTAACCCTTTTAAGGGAATTTATTTTAACAGGATTCAAGGTGTTAAACTAAAGACATGAATCTGCCAGAATTTCAGGCACTTGTCAGTAGAGATGGGAGGATTTTGGGGAGAGCCACTTTGTAGCACCCCTGAAATCATGTCACATAGATAGTTTTTAACTTCCTTCTCATAAAGTATTTGGGAAATGAGTCTAAGATATGGGTAGAAGATCTCCCTCACCTTTTCCCCTTCCTTCCTCTCTACCTTTCTTTCTCTTTTTAACCTGACTCTAACCTCTGTCCTGCACTGGCTGATCTCAAAGATGGAAATAGGAAGCAGTATCATTTAAATGTGATTTGAAGTCAGAAAAGGAATATTTATTTCTCTACCCAAGACTTGAAAGCCTTCAATGTTATGCTTTTTGTTTTCTGTCTTCCATTGGGCTAGAAGACCACTGATAAATGTTCCTTGTTGTTTTTGATGTTGATGGGGATAATGGACCCTTTGAATATTTTTGAAATTTCCTGATCCTTTAACTTTTCCAGAATGTGAAGAGTGGCTAGAATAGAGCTGGCCTGGGAGTCAGGATACTTGCATTCTAGTCCTATCTCTGCTGTGTAAGTTAACCTCCCCGGGTTTCAGGATCTTCATTTGTAAGATGATGCTTGGCCTTTTCCCACCCAGTGTGGGGACTCAAAGTTTCAGAAATCTATAACTAGAAGGTACCTCAAAGGCATTTAATCCAATCTTGTCCTTTTACAGGTGAAGAAACTAAGGCCTAGGAAGGTTAGTGACTTGTCCAGGGTTACACATAAAATCAGCATCAGTGGTAGGATTTGAACCCAGATCGGTAATCTTTCCACTGTACTATAATGACTCACCCTGGGGCAAAGCTGACCTGTATTGGAAGGTGAGAGGGACAATTTTCTCTTCAGTCCAGAATATCTAGCAGGCCACAGGCCATGCTTCATCCTGACCAGCCACCCAGTAGGATACCAATGCCTAGTCATCACAGGTGCCATACTCTCTGCTATCCACCCCACCCCTAGCCTTCCACCTCTTTCTCTGGGAACAATAGTCAAACCAATGTTACTATTGCTATTGAAAAGGGTTTAACAATTTATTGCCTATGGCCTTATCCTCAATCCCTGCTTAAATCAAAGCTTTTACTTTCAGCCACCACTTGTTATCTGTGATTTATCACCCTGGGAGAATAAAAGCTTGTGGAGGGCAGGAAGGGTCCTACTTTTGTTTTTGTGTTCCTCTCCTACTTAACACAGTAGGTGCTTAATAAATACTTGCTGTTTGTTTTCCCTTACTAGAACGTAGGGGAAGGCAAAGATTGTCTTACTTTTATATTTGAATCTTTCAAAAATAGCCTTGGAAGCAGGAACTATGTCAATTTTATATTTGTATCCCTAGAAAATAGCCCAGTGCCTAGCACAAAAAGTAGGTGCTTAATCAATGCTTATTAACTGACTGACTTTTACTTTATGATTCATTTTGTTACCTAAAACTGTAGAGGGTGAAAAAAATTCTTTTTTTTTCTTGCTGTGGTAATCTGAGATCTAGAAAATGATACAACAGAACTTGGGTAGCTTTCTTAAGAATCACTGCTCTGGTGAGTAATGTTCATTATAAGCTAGTGGACCTCTCCTTACAATCCTAGAGATTCAGTGATTTCTTCCCCCAGCATACTATAACAATCTAAAAGCAGCTACTGTCTAATGATGAACAGTGTAAGAGTATCCCCCTTATCACTTAATTAATCAAGCCTGATAGAAGTTAAAGTAGAGTGCTCCTTTCTCTCAGAAGAAATTCATTCTAAAAATAATCCAAAAGACAGTGGAGCTAGACTTTCACAAGACAGAGAACTTTTAGGAAAATGAATAAATTGTTTTTATTTGGTGGGGGTGAGTGCAGTTTTTGTCCTTTAAAAGTTCTGTGTTCATAGATTTTAGAAAATTAAGTGAAGAAAATCTCCTGGCCCACTCAACTTTGTGATATTCTTAATTATTAGCCCTCTATACATAGTCTTTTTATTGCAATAGGGCAGTAGGAAGCTCTGGAATAAGCCCAGTATTATTGCTAGGATTCATAGTTTTGGTTTTCATGAATGCTTCCCTTTCCCTGTTTTCTTTTAGATGCTGCTTAATTAGTTTCTGGCCCTGGTCTAGAGGGTCCCTGTGCATGGCTGTCCTGAACCAGTGAGAAAGCCTCTGTCAGAAGATGCTGACTCAGCACCTCGGGATGGTGCCCTACTTGTCTGTTGGGTAAGTGGTTTTATTTTTAACTCCGCTGGCTGTTACAAATGGTGGCTGCAGTCACCTTGGAAAATTGAGCCCTGGTTATCAGAACACAATGTTGGTTTCATTCTTTGCTCTCCTTTTTCTTTAGCTAGCAAGCCACTTAAGGTTTCTGTGCATTTCTTTTGCTATTAGGAGTAGGGGATAAAATGGATGTGAAAAGGGTGGTTGGGGGAATAGAGTTGTATCTCTGTAGGCTTTGCTCTTGTTTCAGGTTAGCTGTAGGAACAGTCCCAGACTTCCAGCTTGGCTCTATAGTTTGATAACATTGGGAAGGGTTTTATGTTGTTGTTCAGTCATTTTTCAGTCACATCCAACTTTTCATATCTCATTTAGAGTTTTCTTGGCAAATACACTGGAGTAATTTGCTATTCTTTTTCCAGTTTATTTTACAGATAAGGAAACTGAGGTAAACAGAGTTAAGTGACTTGCCCAGGGTTGTACAGTTAAAAAGTACATGAGGCTAGATTTGAACTCAGCAGGATGAGTCTTCCTGATTCCAAGCCCAGTGTTCTAGCCACTGTGCCACCTAGCTGACATTGGGAAGGATTCTATGTCAACTGGCTATTCCCTATGAGGCAGAGCAATTATTTTAGACTGAAGTGGGGGGGGGTTTGATTGTTATTAAGACTGGCTGTTCTCACTCAGTGTATTTAGAACCTTGACATAGGTTTCCTTAATTTACCTGTAGATGTATCCTTAGTTTCAGTGGAGTGGGAGTTTGTGAAGTAGAAATCCAGGAATTGTTCCCAAGATGCTGGATTTGGCACTTCAGAAGTCCTGGGTTTGAATCCCATCTCTGGCTGTTAACTATATGTGTGACCTTGGGCAAGTCCCTTCTCCTCAACAGCCTTACTCATTCCTCATTTGTCACATGAAGGGATAGGAAGAGATGACCTCTCTGATCCATTCCAGCTTGAAGTCAGTATTCCTGTGATGCCTCTGTCCTAGCCATTTGCAGGAGAGGTAGAGTTGAAAATGACAAATGGAGTAATATATGTATATACTCAGAAAAGATGCAGAAACTCTCTACAAGTGCAGGATAACCTTGTTCTAAACTGGATTCTTTGCCTTTGCTTTCATACTGTGGTATGTGTATATGTCCCTAGCACCTGCATATTTGGAAAAAAATGTGCTTTTTTTCCTGTGGTTCAAAGCACATGAGTTCTGTTTGCATGTGTTAGAGTACTTTGAGGTACATACCAATTGCCATATCCTCTTGGCTGTTCTTTGGTTTTCAGATGTCCGTAGTAAAACTGGCCCTACATAATCACAACTTATCGCTACCTGGCTTACATTGAGAACTTGCATTGGTGGTATTGCCATTTTGTGGGTTTATACTTGGACTCTTCAGCCTGTAGACTGAAGTTTCTTGCCTTGTTTCCAAACCTTTGAAATAGTTGAGTAGGGATTGAAAAAAATGTCACCAACTTTATTTTCAGATGGCTTTTTATGATATTGGACCCCCAAACTCTATATTTCAGATTTATTTTTGTTTTTAGATAAACATATTTTTCAGTCAAATGATAGGCTGCTTTACTGGAAGGAAACCCAAAATGGATGGCCAGCTTCATGGAAGGATTCAGTTCAATGAACACTTAAAATGTGTCTACAATCCAGTGTTAATGTGTGATGTAGATCAAGTTTACTGTTAGAATAAATACAATTAATTCTTGATCATCCATGTTTTATGAAGTAAGAAGCTAAGGATTAGAAACACTAATGGATATATCTGAAGTCAGTTTTTTTTTAAACTTTGGGATGCATTCCAAGACAGTTATGTACACATTCAAATAATATACCCAAACACACGCCTAGACACACCTTGGGCAAATCACTGCCTTTCTTTGCTCCTCAGTTTCTTCATCTGTAAATGAAGCAGTGGACCAGATGGCCTCTGAGGTCTCTTCCAATTCTACACCTGCTGGATTCGAGTCCTCATTGTCATGATTCCTAGCTGATTGTACTTGAGCAAGTTCCCTTGGCCCATCAAAACCTGTTTCCTTATCTGGAAGAGTGGAGAGTTGGATTAGATAGCCTTTGAAGAATCTTTCCATTTTAAAATCTGTTGGCATAAGATCCTTTGAACATTATTCCTTTGGAGCCTAGCTCTGATTTTCTCCTGACTCACTCATATGGCTGATGGGCTGAAATCCAAGTTGCTGAAAAGCAGAGAAGAAGTTCTGGGGCCCTGTGGATCTTTGGGAAAATGTAATTCACTTGTGGGTAATAGAAAACTGGCTATAAGTTTAAAATAATGACGAGCCAACTAGAATGGTGATCCTCAGTACTGCAAGGAGAACTGTTTCCCAATCTTCTCAAAATCTTCCATATCTTAGAGAAGCTAGCTAGGTCAATCAATAAATCAATCAAGTACAAGTGCCTACTATATGCAAGGTTCATACAGTCCTAGATCTGTAGTAAGAAGGTACCTCAGAGTCTAGTCCAGACACTTTGTTTTACAAAAAACAAAACCCGAAATCCTTGGAGATTAAGTGATTTGTCCAAGGTTACACAGTTAGTACGAGGTATTATGGGAGATACAAAGGAAACAATGATATTGCCCTCAAGGAGTTAATAATCTAACTGAGAGCATGTGACAAAATATAAATATATGAAGAGCTAAAAGTCAAGTTACCAAGTATTTAATTAAAAGTACTTGCTGTGGGCCAGGCACAGTGCTAAATACTAGTTCTTCCCCTCAAGAAGCTTACATTCTAATGGGGAAGGCAACAAGTAAACATCTAGGTATATACAAGCTCTATACAGAGATGTAAGGCATTCTGAGTAGGGAAGGCAACAGCATTTTAGTGGGGGGTGGGAGGAATGACTGGGAAAGACCTGGAGTAGGTGAGATTTGAATTGGGTTGAAGAAAACCAGGAAAGCTAAGAGCATTCCAGGCCAAGGGGTGGGGCTGGTAATCTCAGAGGGAAGCCACTAAGATTAAGAACGAGGGAAGGCTTCTTTTGGAAGATGGGACTTTAACTGAGATTTGCAGGAAGCCAGGAGATAGAGAGGTCAAGGATGAAGATTGAGAACCATTAGATTTGGCAATTAAGAGATCACTGGTGAATTTTATGAAGAAAGTTGAATGAAGGGGTCAAAAGCCAGATATAAAAGGATCAGAAGAGAGTGAGAGAGAGGAACTGGGGGCATAAAATGTAGAGGGCTTTCTCAAGTAGTTTAGTCATGAAGGGGAGGAGAAATATATAATAATATTCCACGCTACTGGGTGGAGTAGAATAAAGTGAGGATTTTAGAAAGATAACCATGTAGCCAAGTGTGTCAGTTGGCGTTAGTACCCCAAGCAAGCCAACTACTCCTCCTTAGTTAGCTGTCACCTTAGTAAGTATGTGGTGCCCCTCTTTCCTAACTCTTCCCTTTGCAGTTTCTACATGTGACTTTCCTTAGTCCATGCATCCATAATGTCTGCCACCTGGGACCAAACCTACTTTCAGAGAGAACAATGAGGGGAGTGAATTTGTCTGAGATACTTGACTGAGAAGAGGATCCTGATTTTTACCAAGCTTCCTTGTACACACCTCCTTATTCATAGCTCAGACATAGTAACTACTTGGTTCATATTCACATGGTTTCATCTTTCTCTGCTGTTAGTAACCTTGTAAAATTATTTACTAAAAAAAAAAAAAGATTCCCTCTCATTTAGCTCATCCCCTAGCCAGAAAAACAAACCTGGCATTTTGGACTCAGGTTCATACCTTCGTCCTTAAAAAAAAAAAAATCTCTGCATCAATCCCTGCCATTCACTGACTCTTTCTCTTGCAAATGAGGAGCCACATAGATCAAAAGCTAGTTAGGACTGATCCTATTTTTTATTTAGAGCAAGCTAGCTTTGATGCTCATTTAAACAGCAAGTAAACAACTTTAAAGAACAGACAACTCTGGACTTAGCCATCTGTTCTCTTGGATGGAATGGGAGTGGGGAAGGGGAAAAGATACTTTAGAGTGTGATCTCTGTTCTAGGTGGAAATACAAAAACCACCAATATCTTAGATACTCGTTCCTTAGAGCCTCTAAATTTCTCATTCTGGCCAATGAAAGTAAAGGCAGGTACAGCATCAGGGCCAGCTTTGTCTTGATGCTCAACTCACCAGGCTCTAGACTGGCTTCCATTTGAACCTAATGATCGACCTCTCTCTCCTCTCTCTCTCTCTCTCTCTCCCTCTCTCTCCTCTCTCTCCTCTCTCTCTCTCTCTCCCTCTGTCTCCCTCCCCACCCTTCTCTCTCTCTCCCTCCCCTCTCTCTTTCTCTCTCTCCTCTCTTTCTCTCTCTCCCCCCTCTCTCTTTCTCTCTCTCTCCTCTCTTTCTTCTCTCTCTCTCTCTCTCTCTCTCTCTCTCTCTCTCTCTCTCTCTCTTTCTCTCCTCTCTTTCTTTCTTCTCTCTCTCTCTCTCTCTCTCTCGCTCTCTCTCCCTCCCTCTCCCTCCCTCTCCCTCCCTCTCTCTCCCTCTCTCCCTCTCCCCTCCCTCTTTCCTCCCTCCTTCCATCTCGCTGCTCTTTCGTTGCAGCCATTCTGCGTAGTGATAGCTTCCGTCCCTCCCAATACAGGCAGAAACAACTGGGACCTTTCTCTTTCTCTGCCTGCAGAAGAAAATTGGTCTCCTCTAAATCTTGCTACAACAACACAAGAGTTAAATAACAACATGAGATAAAGAGACTAAAGCTTTCACAGGACTTGGTGTTGTGGTGAATCAGTGATTTCATCAGTATGGAAAATTGCTCCCCTGGCACAGATCACAGCCATCATGTATCTTCTTACATGCTTTCTTATCCTGTGCAATTCTTGTCCAATCTATCTTTATCCAGATGTTCTTCATAGAGGGCCTACAAAACATATTGGAAATGTTCCTTTGTTCTTTCAGCATCTTGGTGGTGCTAATGTGCCAATTGAACTATGGGAAGTTAATTGCTAAATAAGTGATATCAACAATTAGTGCTAGAGGTAGAGAAGAGTATGAAATCACAATGTTTTTTTTTTTTTCTGGCCCAAGAAGGCTTCATGAAGGATGTGGGGCTTGAGACTGGTTTTTGAAGGAGAGATGGGATTTGATTGATGAGAGAGAAGAGGGCAATTTCTCTTGGACAGCTCAGTAGCTCTAAGGGTTCAATTTTCATCTCTATTCAGATAATTCCGAAATCTTCTTATGCAGCTTTCAGCTCTCTCTTGAATTCTAGTCCACATCACCAGCAACTGACTGGATATCTCTCCCTGGAGATTCCCATAAACATCTCAAACTCAACATGTCTTAAATGGAGCTCATATTTCCCTTTAAAACCACTCCACTTTTCAAACTTTCTTCTTTCTGTCAAGGGCACCACTATCCATTCAACTATTCATTCAGGTTCATAACCTCAGAGTTGTCCTTGATTCTTCATTATGCTTCATTTTCTCCATTGCCCCTTAGCTGCTAAGTTTTGTCAATGACGCCTTCACAACAACTGTCACATCCAGTCCATTCTCTCATTCATATGGTCATCAGCCTTGATTAGTCCCTCTCTGCCTCTTATTTGGATGATTGTGGTAGCCTACTAATTGGTCTTCTTGTCTTCATCCTCCCCTGTCTCCAATCTATCTTCTACATAGATGGGAAATTGATTTTCCTAGAGCACACATCTGACCTTGTCACTCTTCTGCTCAAGAAGTAGCTCCCTATTCATTGCCTCTAAGATAAAGTATGAACACTTTTGGTGGATATTTAAAGCCCTTCATAAACTGCCTTCAGCCTTTCTTTTTCAAAATTAAGTTTTATGTATTTTTTCAATTAGCAAGCATTTCTTTTTTCTCTTGCTTCCACTTTCTCTCCATCTGGGTTGGAGGGGGAACAAAAACGCTTGTAACAGACATATATAAATTGCCAGTGTCTGAAAAAGTGTATTTGATTCTGCATATTCAGTCTATCACCTCTCAGTCAGGAGGTGGTCACTGTTCTCTATCCCTGCCATTCTCTGGAATTATGTTTGGTTTTGGTTGTTACATTGATCAAAATGCCTTCAAAGTTGTTTGTTTTTACAATATATACAATAGCATAAATTGTTCTTCTCATTCTGTTCACTTCACTCCATATTGGTTCATATGAGTCTTCCCAGGTGTCTCTGACACTGTCCCTTTCATCTTTTTTTATGGCATTAGAGTATATTCCATCATGTTTAGGAGAAAAGACCTGTGTTTCTAGACTGATTTCACATTTTTCCCCCAGTGTACTCTGTGTTCAAGGTAAAGGGCCTTTTTACAGTTCCATGTATGTGCTGCTTTATTTTCTGCTTTTTCACAGTCCCCCATGTCCATAATTCTTTCTCTCCTTACTTTTGTCTCTTGGAATCCCTTAGCTTAATTGCTGATTGACTCTTTTGTGAAGGTAAACCAGGCCATCCTTTGCCTCCATTCTTACCTAGCCTTTAATTACTGAATGGGTGTTGCCTCAGACAAACTGAGACCTGGTAAAGACCTGACTTAAAAAAGCCAAGGCCTCCCGTTGCATCCAAGGCCATCGCCAGTCATTTGGACCTATGTCTTGCCACTGGATCCAAATGACTGGAGGAGAGAGTGAGTCTGATGACTTTGCACAGCTCTGCCGCGCTCAAATCGAATTCACTTGTGAGTTCAAGATACCGCCTTCCTGATGTTGGTTCTCTTCCAGAATGAAGGGCAAACAACAAGCTCAATTGCTGGCTTGATCATGAGGCCTTTCCTGACATTCCAAATGTTTAGTCTTCTTCCCCTCTGAATTACTTTGTGTTAACTTTGTATGTATTTTTCATTTATTTCTCTGAGCACATGTATTCTCCCCTCAGAAGACTGTAAGCTCCTTGAGGGCAGGGACTGTTTCCTATCTTTAATTCCCAACACAGGATGTGGAACAGAGTAGATACTTAATAAATGCATGCAGAATGCCCTGTCCCTCTTTGCTTTCACTACTTCCTATTTTATAGCCTAAACAACATAGCTATAGCAGAGTCCCAGCGATTCCCTCTAACGTACTATACCTATACCTAGGGGCTTGAAGTCATGTTTTCCTCTCTTATCTTTACCTAGATTAGACCATACAATATTCAAGAGCTTTTAATAGCCTAGGGCCCAGTATGCTGAGGAAAAATAGAGCTAGTTTTAGATGAATGGATGATTATTTCATATTGACTCATAGAATTTAAAGAACTCTATGGGATCATAAAGATGAAGTAGTCCAGATCTTTCATTTTACAAATAAGGGAATAGTAGTTAAAGGAGAGGTTAAGTGACTTGGCTAACATCACCCATATGGCAAATGGAAGGGTCAGATGGTTTGACCTTAGGCTGATCCATAGCTAATGGCATTGGATTTAGGTTTCTCTTTTATGTCTAGGAAGATATGAGCAATGTGCCTCTGTAGTTGTAGAAGGAATGAAGTCCTTGTTCTCTCTGCTTCTAGTGTTCTCCTATTCAGTTAATACCTGCCCCTGTGAAGAATACATTTTAGTTACTGGTAGCCAGCTAATTATCACGTTCCACTGGAGAGTGTAGAGGCATTCAGTGGTAGAATCAATGCTTGTTTATAGCTCTTCTCCCATGTTCTGTGGCTGCATTCACTCTCATTTCCATGGCTGGAATGAGAGTTAAGTAAATCATTCTGCTTGTTCATGGAAGGTACAATGTGTCATCAGGGTTGAACTTAGCAGAGATACGGGCCCTTGTGTCTACCTTACCTTTCCCTTCAGTTTTTATTTGTTTGTTTGTTTATGTTCCCCTCAATTTTTATCCAGGTGAAATGAGGTTAAAATGAGCATCAAATGAAATCTTGAAGGAGAAAAAAATCATAAAAGACATCCTGGGGGTCTCATGTGCACAGGTGTGTGTGTGTGTGTGTGTGTGTGTGTGTGTGTGTGTGTGTGTGTATCTGTGTGGATCCCATTATCTTGCCTTGGTGATGGGGGGTGTGCCTTGGAGGACAGCAGGGATTGAGGTTTTGGTTTATGGACTGGTCTCATAGTCTCAGGTATCTTTTAGTACCAACTTACAGGATTGTCATTTTCCCCACAAGCTGCATCCCTGAGTAACTCTATGGTTTATAGCAGGAGGGAGACATACCTACTATTTTAAAGTACAATATAGTACTTGGGTCAGTTTACTTTCTAAATTTTGGTGACATTTCTCTTTGTGATCTATACTGTGGCCTGCCTAAATTGGCTTATCACTCAACACCAGAAAGGTAAGCAGAAGTAATATGAACAGCCTCTCTAGCAGACCCAAGTACTCCAATGTCCTTCATGCTGCTGACTCTGGCATTGCAATTGTTATCACTGTGATTGCAATCACGCTCTCGGTGGGCATGTCACAGCTCCAGTTATATTGCAGATGGTTGACACCTAGGCCAACAGAAAATGTGCTTAATCCATGGGACAAGAGATAGGATAACAGATTCTTACAAAACCTCCAGGGACAGCAGGTCCTGAAGCCCATGCCAAATCCATTTTAATTTCTGCAAATTCTAAAGCAGCGAAGCATCAAGGACAGGAACTACAGCTAACAAGAGAAAGGGGGCATGGCAGTAGCAGTAGGCTGTTAGGTTACTGTATCACCTTCTTCCTGCTCTTTACCTTTCCCCATGTAATTCTCTGCATTCTGGACCAAATATTTCAATGACAGAAAAACCTGGCCATTTGGAATCCTTAAATAACCAGACTTTCCTTATTTGCCTTTTCTTCACTCTCATTTTATGAGAAAGAGACAAATGACAGAAAATCCAAGTTAATACCAATCAACAAAGGATGCTTGCTGGTTGAACCCCATTGGATAAATAATTTTTCTCGAGAGTAGTATTTGGTGAGGACACTTCTAAGCACATGGAGTTATGGGAAATTTGTGGCTCAGTAAAAACTTAGGATTGGAGAGAGAGAGTAAGACTGACTAGAAGAAACGTAGAATTGATACTCCTCTTCCCCCTGGAAGGGACCAAAGAGAGAGAACAATTAGAATAATAGCAGTGTATCAGTTCCAGCCTTGGAGTCAGGAGGACTTGAGTTCGAATGTGGTCTCAGACACTTAACACTTACTAGCTGTGTGACTCTGGGCAAGTCACTTAACCCTGATTGCCTCACCAAAAACAGAATAATAGTACATCTTTAAGTCTTTCCCGCTATTCTCAATCTAGTCAGATCTTATTTAATTATCTTCCCTTTAGCTAGAGTTACCATCTATTCCTTAGTAGCCCTTGAGGATTAGAGGTAACATTATACATTCTGCATTCCAATCTCTATACCACATCTTCAGGCTATTGGGGGTGTTGCCTCCTCCAATAATTATGGGAATAAGTCAATTTATGAACAACAAGTCACTTTAAGGGATAAGTCAATTTTGAATCAAGAAGGTCCAATTCCGTTATCAACAGAAAGATTCACTCACATGACTCATTGCTGCCCACTTCGCTGAGGCCTTTGGAGTTTAGTGTCAGAGAGGTAGGTTATTATGTGCTGCCTGTCTAAATGTTTATCAGGTAAAGTGGTATTGATTTATAACTAAATTATTCTCAAGCTTACTTGAGAGGCCACTCTACCACTCTGATGCAGGCACTCATGACAAACCTCTGTCGGTTGTAATAGTCTCCACATAGGCCATTCCTCCTCCATCTTCTCCCAATTTTGATCTATATTTTATAAAACCAATCCTCCTTACTAACCTTATTTATCTGTAGAGTAGATTTGCTTAAAATGGGGGCTCCCAGGCTCCCTACTGCCCACAGGGCTTTGCCTGTTATTTGAGGAATGGAAAGAGCACTAGCTCTTGGGTCACAGCACGAAGGTTGGAATTCCACCTCTGATCATTGCTACCTTGGGCCAGTCATCCTCCTTGGGCCTCACCTCCTTCTCTATAAAATGAGAGCATTGGATTAGATGACCTCTGAGTTACCTTCTAGCTTGATAGCCACATTCTTTTCTGTTTGATCTTGTCTCTGTGCAATCCTTCCCTCCTTGTAATCTAAGCTCCATCCAAACTGTGTGGCCCCCTGTCTCCGGGGGACTTGTCCTTTGTGATCAAACTTCTTTGCCTTTGCCCATGATGTCTCTCATGCATACAATGTCCTTCCTGCTTTGATGTTTATCCATTCATTCAAGTGAAATTCAAATGCTACTTTTTCCATGAAGCTGTTGGTAGTAACCTTTCCCTTGAACCTCACCAGTACCTTATTTTGAAGTTGTTAATATAGTTATCACAGGATCATAGGATTTAGAGTAAGCACTCAGAGATCATCTGGCCTAAGGGTTCTTAACATATTTTTGTGTGTTATAGGCCCTTTGTCAGTCTGATGAAGCCACGGACCTCTTCTCAGAAGGTGCACTATAGTTAGTTATCTGTGTTTGTGACTTTTCCCTCAAATAGATTATAAGCTCCATGAGTACAGGAACTGTGTCTTATTTCCATTTTGCTTACTCGGCAGCCTCCTAGTAAATTTTTTTATGAAGTTGATTCAAATAAATGAAAACATTTTAGGTAGGTTTGGAATTGTAGAATACCCTGTTTTGAGCATGCCCATTAATAAAGGTTTTTACTGGGTCAAAGTTGTTTTTCCTTCCTTCCTCTTTTAAAAAATACATCTTCTTATCTCACAATGTTATATTGCCACCATGAAGCTCCAGGCAAAAAAGACTTGGTTGGAAAATTATTCACAGGTTAGTATTTTGAGACTTTCTCAACCTAGTTGCTGCTTGACTGTTCAGAGCAGTTGTTAAATGGATAAGCTAGATGCTGAGATTTATTGATGCCAGAAAGAAAAAAGAAAGAAAGAAAGAAAGAAAGAAAGAAAGAAAGAAAGAAAAGAAAGAAAGAAAGAAAAAAGTAATCCTAAAACCCAACTAAAGTGTTATCTTTGTTGCCCATTTAAATAATTCACATATGAACTTTGGCACCCTGCTGCATGCTCAGATCATCTTATACAACCCCAGACCCCCTGAAAGCTAACCATCTGTTTGGCTTATGTAAAATAATAGACCCAATAAAGCTTTAATGGTTTCAATTAAAATGGCAGTGGCCAAGAGAGTGAGCATGCAGCAACAAGAACTTTACTTAAGACAAACAGGTTCATTCTCAAGGCTTTTACAGAGGGCTCAGCTCCCTTGTTTGATTGAAAAGAAAAGGGCTAGGCTAGAGAGAGTCCATAGAATTGTTCCCCCAAGTTGAGCTGACTTAGATGTCTTGTTCAAAAGCTTCCATGAAACATTTTTCTTTGATGCAGGACAGTTCACTGATCATGTAAAATTTAACAGGGCTTCGTATTGGGAACCTTAGTGGACATGGTAGGCTACATACAAAATCAAACTGGTGATGAATTGCATTGAAAGTTGTTGGATGATCTAAGCCAAATATTTCCCATGGCTGCCTTCAGATGAGCAGTCAGAGTCGGTAGAAAACTTGGCATTTTTAGATAAGAGTACATCTTGAACATTTTACTTTTCAGAGCACATCCTGCTTTTAAATAATCCCCTATAAAAAGCAAAGTGGCAATTGAAGAGCACAACTTTGGGATCTTGAATATTCATCAAGTCAGATGATTTGCAGTTTTGAAATCTGGATGTTCCTTTCTTGCCATCATTTTCCCATAGGATCTTCCAAGGCCCTCATATTGGAAGAATGTAGTTCCTCTCTGAAGGGACTGACTGGATGCATCTAGCAAAATTGGTGAGAAAGGGGCTGGAAGAAAACTGCTCCAGATTGTAACTTTCAATTTTCCTACTTTTTGTTCAATCTTGGAGACCTTTGAATTCTTTGCACCTGTAGAAAGTCAAAAGGCAGCCCATTAGTGAGCTCAGCTTCCTTTGCTCCCTACTCCTGCCACTCATGGTTTCATTTTTCAAGTATTTGAAAGTTCATCAGTCACAGAATGCTAACAAATTCATGGTATTTGATAGTGGGTGATAATAGACAGTGTTGGTAGGGTGCATAAGTTCTATAAGACTTTCCCTGCCCTGCCCCACCTCTACTTCTTCAGAGGGAAGCTAAAATCTTACAGACATCAGGTTTGTTATTTGCAAGCTCTTGACTTTGGGTAATATTTGTTGTCCTAGAAATACAAGTAACACAAGGAATGACAAAGCATATGTTTTAAACTTGGCATTTTATCTCCACTCCAGGTTGTTGTGTCTTTTGTAATAGAACTAGTTGTGGCCAGTTTTTCGAAGTAAAACAGTAAAAGCAAATGAAAAAAGGCTAACTTAACTTTTCATTAGTTTTATTTTGGAGTGATGGTGGTAGATTAGATGTGAAATAGGTACCTAAGTTGTAGGATCATAGGATCATATACAGAGAGCTGAAAGAAACCTTAGATGTCATCTAATCCAACCCCCTCCTTTTACAAATGAGAAAACTGAGGTTCAAGTAGGCTAAATGACTTGCTCTTGATCAATTTGGTAGTAAGTCTCAGAGGTGAGATTTGTACCCAGGTTGTCTGACTCCAGAGTCTCTGCTCTTTCCATTGTACCAAGTATAAGTGCTCCAGTGTTTCAAAAGAGCTGTGTTGTCATTTGTTTGGGAACTTCTTTCACAGATGTGGATCACAGCCCCTGTAGACCTTTGTAGATAGACTTCATCATCCATTATCCAGGGAAGCAGCTTCTGTAGAGAAGGGCCAACTATCTCCATCAACTACCGAAGAATTGTCACCTAAGAGGCAGCCAAACCAGCAGCCTACATAAAGTAGCATGGTACCCTGTGAGAAAGTCAGAAGGGAGCCTGTGCTAGGCAAATCAAGCCACTACCATCTTCTCAACTACTACCTCCCCTGTAGACCTTGATGGAGAAAGCCCAGAGCCGTGAATCTGAGTCTTGGGAGTGGCAGTATGCCCAGACCACTGGTCCTTCTTCCAGGATTGGTCCCACAGCTATCATTCTGAGAAGAAATCTCTTTGGAGATACAGTCTGGCAACTACTTCTGTTGGTACTGCAGCCATAGCTACTGAAGACTTAGAAAAGAAAATTCCCATCTTAGCTTAACACTGCCAAATGGCTCAACCTCAGAAACTGATATGACTTTATCAGTGGAAATGATATAAAATAAGAAGCACTACCACCTGCTTTTCTGCTACACCTTAGAGAACATGGGACCTTTTCATCTGATTTGTAGCTGAAACCTTCTATGTGTGATATCACCTCCACTAGAACATGAGCTCCTTGAGAATAGAGATAAGCATAGTGCTTTGCATATAGTGCTTAATTAATGTTTTTCATTAATTAATTCACGATTTACTTTGATAAAAGAATTCACTTCCTGGTAGCTAGGTTTCTTGTTATGAACATTTGATGACTAGCTCTTGAGTAACTGTTATACAATTCAAGTTGCCAAAAAGGAATCTATGGAATAATAAAAATGGACATAAAACCCAATTCTCTCTTTTCCCTTTTAGTCCCCATCTGTCAGGGCTCCTGAGCTCCTTCCTGCATTCTTGGGAGGGACTCAAGAGAATGAACCACTTGATCACAGAGAATATGAAGTGTTTCCTCTTTGAGTCTGCTGGACTCCCCTGAGCACAGAGGTAGCCTTGTAGAGTCAGAGGAGGCGGTGTTTCTATTCGATTCAGTGACAGAAAGTTTTTTGAAGGAATTATGATAGTTCTCTGTATGATAGAGACTAAACTTGGCCTTGAAAAGATGACACTTCTCTAGCAGCTAGGCAGTTTCTGAGAAAATCTGGAGGCAGCAGAATAAAGCCTAAGGCTTTGAGGATGATACGCATGGGATTTCAATGCATCTGCTGTTAGGGAGCTATCCATGGCATTGGAAACCCTTTGCCTGATCTATTGAAATAGGCTCCTATCTCTCTGACTAATAGAGTGTACCTGCTTTTTTTTTTTTTAATATTCATGCTGTTGACTATACTCCATATTAGCAACTTGCCCCTGCCTTCTTATGGTGTTTCTGTGAGTAACTCCTCTGCCAGCCACTTGTCCTGATTTATGTCTAGTCTGGTTTCTCCTAGGTCTATATTTGCTACTAGTCCTGTCTATTCCTCATTCCTGCATTCTGGTTCCCATACTAAGTTCTTGTCCTCATCATCTGTCTTGTGTTTACTGTTGGGAGATTGTAACCTTATTTGGAAGGGACCCATTTTTCTGAATAATCTTTGTAGTGACTAGTACACATCACTATTTCACAAATCCTTAATTTTATTTTAAAGCAGAAATCATAATTTTGCTTTTTGGGACAGTTGTGTACCAGAGGCAGCATGGCATAGCATAGCAGACAGAGTGCTAGACTTGGAGTCCAGAAGATCTGAGGTACTTCACATATTAGGGTGACCCTAGGAAAATCACTATTTGTTTTCAAAGCTTGGTTTCCTCATCTATAAAATGAGGCAAATAATAGCACCTTCTTTCCAGCATTCTGATAAAGCTCAAATGATATAACGTATGTAATATGTCCTTCCAACCTTAAAGTATCATATAAATGGATGCTCAAATCATTGAAATTGCAATGATAACTATCATTGAGGGAGGATTGTTGATTTAGAATTTAATCAGATTGGAAATTGTGGTTTTGTGGTTCTCTAGAATGAGAGCATCTCAGAATAGACTGACCATATATGGAACTTGGAGAGCCCATATCCATGGTTCCTATCATTTTACTCACTGTGGAAACTGTCCCGTGAACAAGCAGAGCAAAACCCTTTGGTTTCACTGCCAGTTCTGCTATTGGTTTGTACCTCAGTCCCTTTATCTCTTGATACCTCAGTTTCTCCATCTGTGCAATGGCAAGAATTCTGAGTAGTGGGGGCAGCCAGGTGGCAAAGTGGATAGAGCTCCAGCCTTGGAGTCAGGAGAACCTGAGTTCAAATTTACCCTCAGACACTTGACACTAGCTGTATGACCCTGGGCAAGTTACTTAACCTGATCACCTCATCAAAAAACAAAAAAATAAAAAAGAGAGATCTGAGTAGTTTGGCTCTGTGCACCTGTGAGGCTGTGAGGGCTCTCTGAGGAGCTGCGAGATACTCTGAGAATGTTTTGACACCCTTTGAACAAAGGTCAACACAAACACCATCCCATATTTTGTTTTTAACATAAAAATCATACAAAGAGCAGAATATACAAAGAGATAAGTTGGAATATAAACACAAAGTCAAGTAGTTCATAGGCCCCAAAATCAAATGCATGGGATATGAAGGCTTAGTGGATGGCCTGAAGCCATGCAAATAGGCACAGGCCCATGGGCCCACAAGAAATTAGGTTAGGCCTAACCAGAAACAAATAATACTTTAGGAAGGGAGTTATGTTAATGATAAGGACCTCAGGCCTCACTTGGATTACTACTACATTCTTTCAGCCTGTTTTATGGGTAATAGATGTTTTTTGTTTCTTTTCTCTTTTTTTTTGGAGCATATGTATATTGCTATTTCACTCACTTCTTTAGTGAGTTTATGAGATATTCTTAATAAAAGGCACTGGCAAGCAGTATATCAATAGGAACAATGGAATAGCAATGGCTATTTAAAATAAGGAATTCTGATGAAAAGGAGAAGGATAGGAGTTTCCAGTGAAGGGAGTAACATAAGCATTGACCAAGACCAATTTTTATATGAATTTTGGGCAAAATCTTTTCAAGGCTATGGAAAGGAATTACTTTAGAAGAACTGTGGGAGAAATACCGTTAACAGTTTTGTGTCCCTGGAACCAAAGCAGCTTCCTTCAGCAGAAACAGCTCATCAGTAGCCAGGCCCATAACAGTCTGGCAGCCTAGAAAAGGTACCAGTAATTACAGGTAGTTGGAATAGATGGACCTCAGAAAGGGAGCAAAAAATGCTGCAGGGGAGGGGAACAGATGGAATGCCAGAGTCAATTAGGTGTCAAGGTATCAGAAGTAGAGTTGGAAAGAGACAGAGCAGAGGTTCTCTTCCTAAAGGGTGGTTAAAAATAGTATTGACCCCTGGGGATTTTTTCTCATTCTCTTTCCTCCTCAGGGTACTGACTCCTTATTCTCTTCTGTGTTTAATTATTTAATTTGAAGGCTGAAATTTTAATTATTTATAAATCCTGCTATTCAGTGAAGTGTCTTGCACATAGTAGGTGCTGAATAAATATCTGTGGATTGAATGACTCAAACTGTCCTTAGGTGGAAATACAGAGGATATACATAGGATCATAAATCATGGGCTTTAGAGCTGGAAGGGACATTACAGATCATCTGCTCTATCCCCTTATTGAACAAATAAGGAAAGTAAGGACCACAGACATGTAAAGATCTTCTCAAGGTAATATAAATGACTTGGTAAGAAAGATAGAATTAGAACTAAGGTCCTTGGACTCCAAAGCAAGTGTTCATTCCACTATATTCCACTCTTTCACCTTCAGTATAGTGCCTAGAGGCTTTATATTTGCCTTGGGTGCTTCTCAACTGCCCGATTTCAGAGCCAAGCTTTGACTTTGCTATAGAATCAAGTTCTGAGCTGGCTTTAGCTTTTTATTTTTTTCTGTTAATACATCAAAGATCTGTAATTTCATTGGAGTGGGAACTGCCCACTGATTACATAGATTACAGTAACCTGTATATAATTCACAGTCTTCTAAGATTGTCTGTGGCTCAGAGAGGTTAAATGATTTGCCAGTTGTCACACAACTAGTAAGTGAAGGGGGTGGTACTAGAACCCCCATCTTTCTGAATTCAATCCCAACATTCACTCTGCTATGCTTTTTCTTCTACTGATATAATGTCAACTAATGCATTTGCTATTAAAAATACTAATGAGAAGTTATTTTAACTCTGTTTATTTGTATTTCTGAATCTCTCTGAGTCCACCAGGGCTAGTTTAGACATCTTTATTTTGTTTTGTTTTAAACAGCATGTTCTTGTAAGTACCTCTGATATGTCTAATTAGCTGGTTTCTACGGTCTTTTGGGCTCTAAAATTTGCTGCCCCATCTGGATTTACAGAAGTCACATGTCTATTCCCTGTACTAATTGACATCTTGGCCACTACCTGTTATGCTCACAGTGTTGTCCACCATAGCTCTCATTTAGATTAATTTTATGGTTCCAGTATCTCCCAAAATGTCTTAATCCTGTTATTGCCCAAAACCAAGCATGACTGTGCTGGAAAAGGATGAAAAAACAATGAGATCAAAGATTCATTAAGTTTTGTTAATTCCTCTCAAGTATTATTGATTGGGATAGGATTAAGGACAGAAGAGCCACTTAACTGTCTTGTGTTGGTTGTCAATATTCTGTCTTTTAAAAATAAGATTGAGAAAATTAAGCAGTCATGTAATGTTAGCTGTTTGATGGAAAAATTTTCACCTGAAAATCAGGTAGGAAGAAGCAAATGGGATTTAACACTAATATATCTTTTTAAATTACTATTTGTTTATTTTAAACATTCATTTAAAAAATTTTGGTTTCTGATTTATCTCCCTCGCTCTTACCCTTCCGTCATCTATTGATAAAGCAAGAAATGCAATATTAATTGTACATGTGAAGTCATGTAAAACTTATTTTCATATTAGCCATGTTGCAAAAAAAATCAAGAAAAATAAAGAAAATGAAGAAATTATGCTTTCAATTTGTACTTAGCCTTCAACAGTTTTCTCTGTGGAGGTGGATACCATTTATTATTACAAGTCCTTTGGAATTATCTTGGTTCATTGTATTGATCAGAATAGCTAAGTCATTCACAATTGATCATCATACAATATTGCTGTTACTGTGTACAATGTTCTTCTGATTGTGGTTACTTCACTTTGTATCAGTTCATATAAGTCTTCCCAGGTTTTTCTGAAACCATCCTGCTCATTATTTCTTATAGCGCAATAGTATTCCATCACAATCATATACCACAACTTATGTAGCCATTTCCCATTTGATGAGCATCCCCTTAATTTTCAATTCTTTGTCATCACACAAATAACTGCTATAAATATTTTTATACATATGTCTTTTTCACTTTTCTTTGCTCTTTTTGGGATACAGACCTGGTAGTGGTTGTTGTTGTTTGTACTTCATATTCAAAGAGGATCAATGGCATCATGGGGTGATGTCTTGATTTGTGTGTGAATTGAAGTGAGGCAGAGTTGCACGAAGTTGTCAGCCTCACTGTTTCTTCCAGATTCATTGAAGTCCAGTGGCAAGTCAAAAGTCATGATAACTGGTAATGGATTGGGATGCAGTGGATGACCTTAGCATCTTCAATATGTGACCAAATTCTAAGCACTTCATCGTGCCTGTTTCAGTCTTCTTCAGGGCTATTGGAACAAATTGTTCTCATCTGTTCATTATTCCAGGGGAAATCTTTACATGCTTGGGGTAGATTCCTCCTAAATTGTTGATGGGTTTGAGGCTCTCTGGTTACCCTCAACCTGGTTTAGTCCATCTGCTGAGATGGTTTACCAGGGTATGGCCGCTGCACATGCTATAGCTTCTTGGAGCCACTGGTGAGAGTTGGATAACAGGCAAACATCAAAGATGAATGAGCAGCCCTGAAAAGTGTTCAGCAAGCCCTTACACTAGAGGGTCTAGTCCTCCTTAAACACCCTATATACAATGGTATGGTTGGCTTGAAGGGTATGCACAGTTTTCTAACCCTTTGGGCATAGTTCCAAATTGTTTCCAGAATAGTTGGACCAGTTCATGATTCTACCAAGAGTGTGTCAGTGTCCCAATTTTTCCACATCCCCTCCAACATTTGTTGTTTTCCTTTTCTGTCTTATTAGCCAATTTGATAGTTGTGAGGTGATACCCCAGACCTGTTTTAATTTCCATTTCTTTAATAAATAGTGAGTTAGTGGATTTTTTTTGTATGACTATAGCTAGGTTTGATTTCTTCTTCTGAAAACTGCCCGTTCATATCCTTTGACCACTTATCAATTGAGTAATGACTCATGTTTTTTTAAAATTTGGCCCAGTTCCCTATATATTTGAGAAATGAGGCTTTTGTCAGAGATACTTGCTGTAAAACTTCTCCCCTTCCCCCCCAGTTTCCTGCTGTCCTTATAATCTTGGCTGCCTAAGTTTGGTTTGAGCAAAATCTTTTAAATTTAATGTAATCAAAATTATCCATTCTACTTCATGGAATCTTCTCTATTTCTAATTTGCTTGTGATATCACTCTCTATGTCTAAATCATGTACCCATTTTGACCTTGTCTTGGTATACAGTGTAAGATATTGTTCTGTAACTAGTTTTTTTCTAAACTGCTTTCCGTTTTTCCTAGCAATTTTTGTTAAATGGTGAGTTCTTACTCCCAAAGCTTGGATGTTTGGGTTTATTAAACACTAGATTACTATGGTAATTTACTCTCTTCCTCTGTTCCACCACTATTTCTTAGCCAGTACCTGATTGTTTTCATTATTACTACTTTGTAATATAGCATGAAATGTGGTATTGCTAGGTCACCTTCCTTTACATTTTTTTCATTGATGTCCTTGTTATTTTAAGTAAATCAATATATCATCAGCAAATGGGGATAATTTCATCTTTTAAAACCATCTTTATTCCTTTAATTTTTTTGGGGCGAGGCAATTGGGATTGAGTGACTTGCCCAGGGTCACACAGCTATTAAGTGTCCAGTGTCTGGTCTGATACTGAATTGGAACTCAAGTTTGCCTGACTCCAGGCTGGTGCTCTATGCACTGCGCCACCCAGCTGCCTTCTTTAATTTCTTTCTTCTGTCATTACCATTGCTAACTTTTCTAGAACTATATCCAATAATGGGGGAGAGTGGACATCCTTGCTTTGCTTATATGTGGGAATGGTTCTACTATATCCTTATTGCACATAGTGTTCACTTTTGATTTTAGAAAGACACTTCTTATGATACAAAAAAATCTCTCTATGCTGATGTTTTGTTCAGTTTTTAGCATAAATGAGTGCTGTACTTTGTGCAAGGCTTTTTCTGTATCTGTTGAGATAATTATGTAGTTTGGGATGTTTTTGTTTTTAACATGATTAGTTATGTTGATTGTTTTTCTAATGATGAACCATTTTCGCATGCCTAGTAAAAATCTAATTTGGTCAAGAAGAATGATTTCTTGGATTAATTGCTGAAGTAATGGTGCCTGTTAAAATCTTGGTATCTCTTGTAGACTAGAAACCCACACTGTAAAAATGAAATGGATGGAAAATTCCTATTGCCTCTGTTATGACATGTAGTTAGATGGCCACCCACCCAACTGATTCAGTACGGTGTGTCAAACTCAAATAGAAATGGGGCCACTAAACCACCATAAGATCCCTGTGGGCTGCATATTGACTTAGAAAACCACATATTAGTATTAATTATATTTTATTGTATTTTTATTTACTTTGTTAAACATTTCCCAATTATATGTCAATCTAGTTCAGATTGCACTTGAACTGCATGTAGCTTGAGGGTTGTGTGTTTGACAGCTCTGATTTAGTATACCACTACATATTGTTGGGACAGACTATGAGTTCAGTTCAGAATTGAAGGGAAGAAGAGGGTGAAGCATGTTACATGTGAAAGGTTGTGCCAGGCTTTTATCATCACGTACAGCTTCATTGTGCAAAGATCCATCTTTTCAAAATAAATTCTAGTGTGTGGGTGTGTGTGTGATATTCTATGGTTACTAAGAAATGTGGAATACCACAGTTTTGTGGTGATTCAGAGGGCAGTGGAAAGATGCAGAGTGGACACGTTAGCTGAAGAATATGTCCATTGACAGTCTGTGCTCAAGTAGTGTTATGAAACATATCACTTCTGTAGAAGATTTATGGGAAAATATGAGGGGAAATAATACAAATGAGAAGGACTGGATAGATTACAATCTGCAGTGGTGCAGCGAGTAGTCACATTGAGATTCACTGAAGTATATTCCATTAGCTCTACCCTAGACTTCATATAGTGCACCGACTGGGTCAACTCCTTGATTAAAAATGTTCAATCCCCCCCCCCCCATCAATTACTAATGAAAGTCCAGATTCCTTTTCCTGAAACTCCAGTTACTTGCATTACTCAAATCCTCAAATGGATCTGTAATCTCATTGATATGGATATTCCTTCCAATGATGAAGAGAACAAACCATTTGTGCCTGCCTAGCCTATATTATTCTTTCCCACACCCTTCCCATAAGCTGAGCACAGGAAGGCCATTCTACATGCTGGGGGCCTTTCTTCATTCTCACATTCTCTTCCTTCACAAGGATACCAATAGCAAATACAGGCTGTCCAATCATTATCCCTTACTCTTACAATGTGACTAACCTATCTTTTTGCTCATTTAGTTCTTTGATGTCCTTCTCTATCGATTTTCTTTCCTTATTCCTTCTTTCTGTTATAGCCTGCCCATGCCCACCACACACCTCTCCATTACTCCTTGGGTAATTTTCAATTTGATTTGTTTAGAGGCTATAGTATTCCATGACTAATAGCCACATAGCAACACCAGAAAAATATTTATTTCAAGTAATTAAAAGAATAATTTGTGTAACATGAGTGGTAATTGCTCTTTAAACATTTGATAGATTTCACCTGGCAATCTGTCTGAACTAGTGGCCCGCCTCCCAACCCACCACCCCTTTAGCAGTTCCTTTATAGCTGGTTGGATTTCATTTCCTCAGATTGAGTTGATTTTCTTAGTCCATGTTCTATTAAGTTGGGTAGTTTGCTTTTTTGTTTATAATCTTCCACTAAAAAAAAAAATCTCCAGTTTTGCCAGCACGTAGTTATGTATAGAGAAGTGGCCTTGGAATCAGTAGGACCTCGAGTCCAGTCCCATTTCTGCCATATACTGATATGTGACCCCAGGCAAATCATTGAGCCTCTTAATGCTGTAGGCAACTCCCTAAGACTACGTGGCAGAGAAGTGCATTGCTAGAGGGTATTCCTCACTGGGGGCTCCCTTTATGGATAAAATCGTAGGTCTGCTAAAAAAAAGGTTCTGATAATTCTTTTTATTTCTTTTATATCCCATTCCACTTTTAGATAGCTTTAATTATTAGGAAATATTTTTCCTGATAGCGTGCATATATTTTATTCTTTCCAAATTTCACTCATTGGCATGATGGTCCATGCGTTGATCATGGGGGTTAATGAGTACAAGTCTGCTGCCTTTTCCATACAACTTTTCAAATACTTGAAGGCTATTATCATATTCTCCCTGAGTCTTCTCTTCTCCGGGCTACATGTCTGCTGTCTCTTCAACTAATTCTCATATGGCATGAATTCCAGGGCCTTTGCTCTCCTGATTGCTCTTCCCTAGGTACTGTCCAGCTTATCAAAGTCCTTCTTCAGTTTTGGTGCTGAGAACTGGACTGAACTGAAATTGTTAGTTGGTAAGTTAGAAAGGAAACAATGCCAAGGTCTTTTTTTGACAATAAAACAAACAAACAAAAACTGGCAGTAATTTCTATACAACTATTCAGCAAGGACTAGTTGACAGCTTTTAGGCTGACTGTTTCCTAGAGTTATATGAGGATGAGCTGGTGAGAATTTAAGCTAAATAATACAAAATAATAATAAAAAGTAATACAAAATAAAGAAAAAAAGGCTACAGCAGGAGAAAGAGAGGTGGTGATGGTGGCAGTGAATTATATTCTTGAAAAGGAATGTCTGTCCTAATGTTTATATGGCTTTTCCAGGGAAGTGGGAAGAATTGAAGGATTTTGTTTTGGAAACCTGCCAACTCCTATTGAACTGACAGACCATGATGGTCTTTCTCATGATACCAGCTACAGAGAGATGCATTCAGATTAAACACTGACCCAGCCACTCATGTTTATTCTTTCACTGGTCTCCAAAGTGTGTTGCTTGCCCCACTAAGCTAGGGGTTGTGTCCTTCATTTGGGGGATGAGAAAAACCAAAAGAATGATTTATTGTCCTAAGATTTCATTAATCAAAATTTGGTCGGTTTTATGGGAAAGAGGATAGCTTTTAAAATTTCTTCAATTTATAATGCCTTAGGAACTTCAGCTTCTAAATATACCTGGTGTGCAGGCTGAGAATTCATGGGTGTTTTGCATGACTGCACATGTATAATCTATAACAACTTGTTTGCCTTCTGAGGGAGGGAATGAGGGGAGAGAATTAGGAACTCAAAATTAAAAAAAAAATGAGTGTTAAAAATTTTTGTTTACGTATAATTGAGAAAAAATAAATTAAATTAAATTTGAATCCATGGGTCAATCTGCATTTTAAAATGTGACAGTTGAGGGTAGAAAGAAAGAATAGTAGTCATCAGACCCTTGAAAAGTCTGTTATCAAGTAGCCTGACATCATGGGAATCTGTCCAACGCTATGTCTCCCACTTTTGTCCTTCATGTCTGGAATGGGCTCCCTTCTCCCTTCTGTTGCTTAGAATCTTTAATTTCCCCAGAGCACAGCTTAGGAGTCACCTGCTGCATGAGACATTTCCTCAACCCTTCCCTTCCAGCCTCCCAGTTGGTTGCATTCTCTCACTCTGGGGTGAATGCGAAAGCATTTATTAAGTGCCTCCTATGTGCTATGCACTGTGCTCTGGTAATAATCTCTGTTACTTTGTATCTACTTTGTATTGGCTTATTTGGGTAGATATTCTAGACTATAGGAGAAAGATGACACTCTTCTCTAGAAATTATTTTGCATTAGTGTGTAGTTTCTATAATTACTTATTATGTATTATATATTATATATATATAATACATATATGTATATTATGTAATATATTCCCCAGTAGGTTAGCTTTTTGAGGGCAGAGGCCATTTCATTGTTGGTTTTGTGATTTCAGCACCTAAGATGATGCTTTGCACATAGGGATAGGGCTAGAGACTGGACCTGTAATTCCCAAGTGAGGAAGTTCTTTCTATCAGTTCAGGCTGGTAGGACCTCTCTCATCTTAGAGGGTTGCCTAGAGCACTGAAAGGTTAAGTGACTTCCCCAGGGCCACACAACCAATATGTGTCAGAGGCAGGACTTGAACCCAGGACTTGCTGGTTTTTAGGCCAGCTCTTACCCTTCTCTGTGTCTGTTTATCTCTGTCTCTCTGTCTGTTTCTCCCTCTGTCTGTTTCTCTGTCATCTCCCAGTAGATAATAATTAATAAATGTTTGTTGAATGAAGGTGCTTAGGAATAGTTGTGTTTTTCCTCCAGAATCACAATGACCCCCTTTGAAATCCTTCCCTAAGTTCATCATGCAAATGTACTGTTGTATGGTTGCGCTTCATCCTGTAGCTCTGGAGAGCCTTATAACCAGTGGAAAGGAAGTTTCTGTCTGCTTACTGTTGACATGGACTCCGCTGAAACTTTAAAGTCTGGGGGTAGTAACTACATCCTCTAGCTACTGCTACTTGTTCTCTCCCTTGAAGACACATCAGACCATGCCCGTTAAATTCATTCTCTCAGGCACCGTACCCTTTGCCACTTGACAGATTAAAATATAGGTATATTTCGCAGACTTAATACAAAATGTGATGAATTCCTCTATAATCAGATAGCTCTTTAATGAGGTTGGATACATCCTTTATGATTATAGCACCAATAAAAGCAAGGTGGTTTTTATCTCCCTGATTCACATGCAGAATACATATTCACCTTTGCTGTGCCTGCTGTTCTCAGCCAGAGAGGGCTCAAGCTGTTCCCGACGCGATCCTTAGATAGTAGCAACACCTCCTCACCCAGCTACCATGTCATATGCCATTAAGGCAAGGAGGATCCTGAGGAAGAGGTTGGCAGACCAGCCTCAAGAGAAGGTGGAGGGATTATTAGTGCAATGTCTTTGCCAAGAAAACCTCAAAGGGGTTCACGAAGAGTTGGATACAACTGCAGTGACCCAGTAACAACAATAAAAAACCTCTGTTGACCTCTGCTCTTTCATCAACAACTGCCTTTAGATGTCTCGAACTGGATGTTTGTAGACATCTTAAATTTAACCTGTGCAGAACCAAACTCACTCTTTCCCCCCTAAACTTTTCCCCTTCCAAACTTCCCTATTACTGTTGATGACACTGCCATCTTCCCAGTCCCCTAGGCTTGCATCCTAGGTAATTATCCTCAATGACTCACTCTCTCCTACCCCCAGTACATCCAATCTATAGACAAGGCCTGTCAATTTTCGCCTCTGTAACAACCTCTCAAGCTCCTTTTTGCCCTCCGATGTTGTTATAGCCTTGGTGCAGGCCCTTATCTCCTCATACCTGGATGACTGCAAGAGCCTGCTGGTTGGCCGGCCTGTCACATGTCTCTTACTACTCCTCCACCCTCCACTCAGCTGCCAAAGTGACTTCTAAAGCACAGCTACAACCAAGTCACTCTCCTACTTAATAAATTAAAATGGCTTCCAGTCATCCTCAGGATCAAATAGAAAATGGTATTCAAAGCCCTTTATCATTTACTCCCCCCTCACCCCTGCCCACTTTTCCAGTCTTCTTCCACTTTGGTGTACCACTCCCCCAGTGACACTGGCCTCGTTACTGTTCCTTGAACTAGCCAGGGGTGGGGAAACTGCGGCCTCGAGGCCACATGGGTCTGTCTAGGTCACAGGCTCCTCAACACCCTGAACTAGACACTATCTCCCAACTCTGGATATTTTCATTGGCTGTCCTTCATGCATGGAATGCTTCCCTTCCTCTCCTCCTCCTGGCTTCTTTCAAGTCCTCTTGCCTTCTACAGGAAGCCTTTCCCAATCCCTCTAAATTGTAGCGCCTTCCCTTATTTCTTATTTATCATATCTATATATGTAGATACAGATATAGCTTGCTTATCCATAGTTGTTTATGTGTTGTCTCCCCCCTTAGATTGTAAGTTCATTGAGGACAGGGATTCTTTTTTCATTTTTGCCTTTCTTTGTATTTTTAGCACTTTACTCAGTGCCTGGAACATAGAAGGAGATTAGTAAATGTTCACTGACTGAGTCTCTGAAAGACAGATTCTTAATTTGGGATTCCCAGAAGAATTACGTGGATAGATTTCAGGGTTTTTGTAAAGTTGGATGGCAAAAATTGCACCTTTATTTTCCTAAACCTCTAACTGAAATTTCGCATTTCCTTCAATTATTTTAAAATATTATTCTTCCCCAGACTGCCAGAGGGATCCACAACACCAAAAAGGTCAGGCTCCCCCTGCTCTGAAACAATAAGTGACGTGTCGAAGGCCACATGACAAAATTTTCAGTTCAGTTCAAGAAGCATTTTTAAGTGTCTGCTTTGGACCAGAAACAGAGGATCCTAAAACAAAAATGCCATGGTCTCCAGCATGAAGGAGCTCATGTTCGACATGCAGGGATAGTATGGGGAGGAAGGGTGCACAGTCAGTAACAGAGCCAAGCCTGGAAGCTGGGTTTTCCTGAACTCTGCTCTGGTGCTCTTTACATTCTGCCACCTGCCTCCCTTCTTCCTCCATTTCCTGTCCTCTGCTCCTCTTTTAAGCTCTCTCTGGTCCTCCGATTTTGGCCCTGCTCAGAGAAAAGCGACCTGTGGACCCTGGATGGCTTCACTCATATGATTGTGTATAAGATTTGATTTCTGTTTCTGTTTCCTGTATGTAAGATTTGGGGTGAGTATCATCTGTAAACTAATTTGAGTTTTGGATTTAAGGCTATAGCTGCATTTAGGTTTGATAGACACCTGTGGGAATAGGATTATGTATCTTTGAATCTTAAATTGACTCTGTAATACAGGTGTACTCTGAATAGAAATGGTCTTGAAAAATTGAGTATAAATCAACATTTCCACATTTTTAATTCGCTGTGGGAGTGTATTTGATATTTTAAAAAATACATTGTACATAAACTTAAAAAATAAGGTAGATTAAATAACTATAATCTAATTTATCTGTTTTATAATAAAAATTTTCATCTATTGTTATTTGAAGTCGAATAGGCCTGTAGTCTGACAAGTTACTTATCTGTAAATCAGATCTTGGACTAAGAATGTTGGAAAAGTCACTGAGCTGTCTTTTAAAACCATTAGCATTCATTAGCTCAGATGAATTAAGCAGACTAAACAGATTCCTGCCCAAGTAGGAAAGAGTTCAATGCCCTTAATTTGTTTTACAAAGAAATCACTAAAATTTCTTTGTGAACTTCCAGGTTTTACAGTAAATTCCAATAAAGTCATTTCTTCACCTTTCTGCTTGGCTCAAGTCAGAGATAAAATAATGTAAAAACTAATAATAATAGCTGCTCTATCTATGGCAGTTTGAGTTTTGCAAAGTGCTTTATATGTGTTACCACAGGCAGAAGTTAACAGAAGTTAAGTGACTTATTCAAGAGAATACACCTAGTAAATGTTGGAGTTCTAATGCTTTGAACTCAGGACTTCTCATGTCCCCAGTATCACCTATCTGCCTATTTACATTACCAGAAGACCTTTTTGAAGAAATATTTAAGACCATTTTTTAAAGGTCTTAAAACATTCTCTGAATAAATCCAAGAGATTGAATGAAAGAATGACCTAATAATTCACAGGAAACTATGTATAAGAAGAGAGATGGGAATAAAATTCATGTCCTTAGACATCTATATAAAAATCCATAGAATATAGGCAATAAACAAGATGAGTCAGAAATATTAATGCATGGGGGCAAATTTGACTTCATTCTGTTGGTGGAATTGAATTAGTGACTATACTTAGGTTATGGAATTATTTGCTTTGTTCAAAAGGGGGCAGAATAGATAAAAAGGGGCAATAAAATAGCATGTTATGTTCAAATTCAGTAAATACTATGAAGTTCCCACTGTGCTCAGGGCATTGTACCACACTTTGAATACAGAGACAAAAATGAAACTCTAAGAGTTTACATTCTACTGGAGTTCAGTGGATCTAGTGGAATACAGCATACATACATATATGTATATATGTATATATATTTATGCATCTATTATGAGGAATATTGAACACCAACAACTATCAGGAAGGGCTTTATGGAAGAGGTAATGATGAGCTATATGAACATAATATATTTCTATGAGAAAACCTAGAAGTCAGAAGGAGGAAAGCCATGGTGAAGACCATTTTGGCAAGATATGATAGAAGGAGAAACAGTATCAATATTTTTTGGGGAGTACACTACAGACCACCAGGATAAAAGGAGGCACTAGATGGGCATTTCAGGAAACACATCACAAGTCTGACTTGGAGACTTGGTATAGGAGTGAGGGGGGACTCAGTTATCTGGATATTTGGTGGAGTAATGTCTACAAAAAGCAAAGTATCTGATAAATCTTTGACTTGACATTGTTAATTCCATTCTTTCCAAAGTAGAGGAGGTAATAAGGAAAACTTATTCTGCAAATGATACTGGACAAGAAGAAGTAACTGATGAATCTGAAATTATGGAACCTTGGGAGAAAGTGATTCCATCATAGAAGATGATGGAGAGGCAGAGGAAAGCTAGCCATGATTTAATAATATGCCTCCTAACTATGCCCAAAGGGCTATAAAAATGTGCGTATCCTTTGATCCAGCAATACCACTTCTAGGTCTGTATCCCGAAGAGATCATACAAATGGGAAAAAGACCCACATGTACAAAAATATTTGCAGTAGCTCTTTTTGTGGTGGCAAAGAGTTGGAAATAGAGGGGATGTTCATTAATTGGGGAATGGCTGAACAAGTTGTAGTATATGAATGTAGTGGAATACTATTGTGCTATAAGAAATGATGAACAAACAGGCTGATTTCAGAAAAACTTGGAAAGACTTATATGGACTGATGCTGAGTGAAGTAAGCAGAACCAGGAGAACGTTATACACAGTAACAGCCACATTGTGTGATGACTAACTTTGATAGACATATCTCTTCTCATCAATGCAAGGATCCAAGACAATTCCAAAAGACTCATGATGGAAAATGCTGTCCACATCCAGGAAAAGAACTTTGGAGTCTGAATGCAGATTGAAACATACTATTTACACTCTCTCTCTCATTCTTCTTTACAATATGGCAAATGTGAAAATGTGTTTAGGAATGTATATGTAGAGCCTATATCAGATTGCATGCCATCTTGGGGGAGGGGGGAGGGTAGAGGGCAGGGAGGCAGAGAAAATTTAAAACTCAAAAGCTTATAGAAGTGAATGTTGAAAATTAAAAATAAATTAACTAAAAAAAAATACACCTCCTAGATTTAGGATTATATATTTCAAAAGGTTAGAGAAAGAGTAAGTAGGATTCTATGACCTAAAGTTTTATGGTACAAAAGTAAAACTCTAATATAATAAGCCAACAATTTCAGTAATAAGGAAAATAGGGGGTGGGAAGGAACTATCCCAAAAGACCATTTTACAAGAGACCATTTTAGAAAATGTTCAGGGAACTCATTGATCAACTTGGGTTTTGAAAAAAGGCACATGTAGAAGTTGAAAACAAGCACAGCTAACAAGATGAATACTAAACAGTAGAATAGTTCTGTAAAGACTGTTAGGGAGCTCTCAGGAGCTCGTGCCAGTGATTTCAAAGGTAACAAAAAGTGCCTTTTTCACTAATGTTGGGGGAAAATAGGAAGATCAAAGATGGAATAAGATAAAATGGGATGGTGATAATGTATGACAGAGAAAAGGTAGAGTTATTTAATTCCTATTTTGTTTCAGTTTTCTCCAATAATCTTCAAAATGGAAAGAATGGACCAGTAAGAATCGACAGAGTATGGAAACACAAGATAAGTGAGGTTATGAGAGCTTCCAGCCGCCTTCAGTGTTTTTGGGTTGCCATACCTGGATGAGCTGGATCCTGAGGACACTTAAAGTGCTGGTGGATGTCAATCAGTCAATAAATATTTGTTAAATGCCTACTGTGTGCTAGGCACTGCACTAAGGACTAGCGTTGTTCAGTTGTTTCAGTCACGTCTGATTCCTTGTGACCCTGTTTGGGGATGTCTTGGCAAAGATGCTGGACTGGTTTTGCCATTCCCTTCTCCAGCTCATTTTATAGACGAGGAACTGAGGCAAACGGGGTTAAGTGACTTGCTCAGGGTCACATAGCCAGCAAGACTCTGAAGCCAGATTTGAACTCAGGAAGATGAGTCTTCCTGACTCCAGACTCTAGCCACTGCACCACCTAGCCGCCTCACTGGGGAGACAGAAAAAGGCAAAAACACAACTTAATTGGTGAGATAGCATGCAAATAATTATGGATAAACAAGGCATGTACAGAATATGATAGGATGTAAGCTTCTTGAGAACAGACACTATTTCATTTTTCTCCTTTGTATTCAGAGTGCCTGGTATAGTGCCTGTCACTTACTAGGTGCTCAATAAATGCTTATTGACTAATTGATTAATGGGATTACTGGGTTGCTGTCACAGATCTTTGAACAGTTGTGAAGAATGGGAAAAGTTCTGTAGGACTGGAAAAGGAAAATGATGACCCAATTTTCTAAGAAAAAAGGGAAGAAAATAGAGTTTCCAAATAAGAAACTATGAATCTGATTGTGATTTGGGGCAAAATTCTGGATTTTTTTTTGATAAGGCAATTAGAGTTAAGTGACTTGCTCAGAGTCACTTAGGTAGTAAGTGTTATGTGTCTGAGGCTGGATTTGAACTCAGGTTCTTCTGACTCCAGGGCCTCTCTTCTATCCACAGTGCCACCTAGCTGCCCCTGGATTTTTTTTTTTAATTTTTAAATCTAACTTTAATAATCAATTCCAAATTCTCTTTCTCCTTCCACTCTGCCACACATTGAGAAGGCAAGAAATACAATGCCCATTTTATATATGAAGTAATGCAGAATATATTTAAGCATTAGCAATTTTTCTGGGGGAAAAAAGAGAAAGAGCAATAAAGAAAATAAGTGCCTTAATCTGCACTCTTAGTCAATTAATTCTGTATCTGGAGGTGGATGAATGTATTTTTTTTAAAGAGATGGTTTTCATGAGTATTTAAAAGAAGAAATATTAATCCCTAAGTGATAGCATGGCTTCATTAAGAACTGGTCCTTTCACACTAACCTCCTTTTTTTTTCTTTTTGAGAAGGTTACTAGACTGGGAGAGAGTAAACTATACTTTTAATACTTCTATGTGACCTATTCCATCCCATCTGCCCTTGTTCCCATAGCCTGAGAGCAGGTGATCATAGGTACCGTATAGAATGCTTGTTCTATGTAGGCTGGGCTGGTCCTTTAAGAGGATAGGGTGTTCATTTTCTTTCCTTGCTCCCTGAGGTATAAAAGAGGAAGCCCAGGAGGAATTAAAACGCCTTTCCCCTCTGGCTACTGGCAAGGGTGTGCCCAAGTGTAGGTTTGCTATGTTGATTCTCTAGGAGGATCTAAACTATTTTCCTTTAACCCTGTATCACCTTTGTTTTCTTACTTAGTGAGATTGTGTTTTATGCCCCACAATTACTCATTACATTTTAAAGCTTGAAATTGCTGGGCCTGCAATTTGGTTCCAGTGCTTGGCTCCAGTACTCCAGGCACCTAGGGTTTGTGGCTTTAGGTACCTGAGGACTGGGGGTTGGGAGTAATGAAGGAGCTGGCCTGGGACTGTGAGGGCAGGCATTTTTTTTTCTCTTTGCCATTTGGTACTTGTTTCATATCTCAAGAGTTTTCTATTTTTAGTAAATTGTTCTTGTTCTCACTATGATACATGGTAAAGGAGTAGATAGTGTAGCAACGGGGTGCCATAATGCACAGAGCACTGAGCCTGGAGTCAGAAGACTCATTTTCTGAGTTCAAATCTAGCCTCAGACACTTACTTAGTTGTGTGACCAGGATAAGTCACCATGCCCTGTTTGCCTCTGTTCCTCATCTGTAAAATGAGCTGAAGAAGGAAATGACAAACCACTCCAGTATCTTTGCCAAAAAAATCTCAAATGAGGTCATGAAGAGTTGGACATGACCGAAAAAAATGTTGAAATGGAATAGATTTTGGATGGTTTAAGGGAAGGGAGGATACTGTGGCCTCAGCCTTGGAACTTTATTTTACATGATCTTATACCCAAATTTGAGTAGATTCCTGGGTTAGCAGTTTAGGACCTTGTTGCAAAGTCTAAGGGAATACCTAACAAGCAATTATCCTTGTGTTATAAGGTGATATGAACACAGATTTTGGGCTAGAGGGGAAGTTAGAGGCCATGGAGTTCAACTCCTTCATTTTATAGATGAGGAAACAAAAAGGAAGGAGAAGCAGGGTTTACATCCAGGTCCTTGGACTCCAAATCCATCCTGTTTTCTACTGTGCTATACTGCCTCCAGTCATGACAAAACCAGGCATTTCATGCTTAGACAACCCCTAAAAAGAAAGTTGCCCTTGTGACCTGTTTCAAGGGCCTTAACAAGTGTCAGTAAATACATGCCACTCAATAAATGTCTCATGATGATGATAGCGTTATCATTTGGATGTAGAGCTGGAAGGGACCTCAGGGGCCATCTAGCCCAAGCTCTACATTTTACAGATATAGAAACTGAGGCCCAGGGATATTAAGTGACTTGCTCAAGATCACACATACATTAGGTATCAGAGGTGGGTTCTCTTACTCCAGAACCACTGGAGTGGTCTTTCTATCCTATCATATTGTATGGAAGAGAACCAGGTACTTTAGTGCGGGAAGGAAAGCCAGGGTACTGGTCTGGGAATCAGGAAGCAGGGATTTGAATCCTGCCTATCCAGTCCCTGACAGTGTGACCTTGAGCAATTACTTCTGCTTTCTGGCCTTTGGTTCCCTCACTTTTAAAAACAAGGGCCAGGACTAGATGATCTCTAGCTAGATCCCTACCAGCTCTAAAATCCTAACTTTCTAAATAGCTGCAGTTTGGAGAAAAGAAGGGGGGTGCTGAGCACATGCCAAATGACTGGCTAGTTCCTGAATTATTCTCCTTTAACTCATTTAGTTAGAACTGATTAAAGAAGACTGTGGTGAGGGATCTGTGTGGGCAGACAGTTAAGCAGTGAAACCAACTCTATTACAACAGCACTGCTGTAGCACACATTTCAAGTGTGCTCTTGGAGATGTTTCAGTGCTCTGAACTCAGATGAACCAGAGGATGATTTGGATCTTGAGATTTTAAGCTTACTGTTGAGGTATTCAGAGTAACAGAGAATCATGCAGCTAGGAGGGATCTTGAGAGACTGACATGAAATAAAATAACTTTAGAGATGCAGGGGAGCTGCCTTCAAGTGTTTAAGGGTTGCCACATGGAAAAGGGAAGAGATTTGTTCTACTTGAGCCAGAGGTCAGAACTAGAAAACTGGGGGAGCTACAGAGAGACAGGTTTGAGTTTGATTTGAGAAGAAACTTCCCAGTAATTGGGGAGATCTAAAAGTGGAATGAGGCGCCTGGGGAAGAATATTACCAAACTTGAGATTGAGATGATTTAAGTCAAGCTATCCTACTATAGAATGTCATGACTTGGTTGTATAATATATATAGTACCATAGAAAACCTTTAGAAAAACTGGGATTAAAGTCCCCAGTTCCTCACAGATCTCCTTTGAGTAGGCTTGGACACAATTCATTTCTAATTTTGTTGGCTATGATGATAGCTAAAAATGTTCATTTTTTTAAATTTTAAAATCTTTTTTTAAAATTTATTTTTAGTTTTCAACATTCACTTCCATAAGATTTTGAGTTCCAAATTTTCTTCCCACCCAAAGTTATAGGCTCTACATATACATTCCTATTAAACCTATTTTCACATTAGCCATGTTGTAAAGAAGAATTAGATAATGGGAGAAACCATGAGAAAGAAGAAACAAAAAAAAGAGAGAGAGAACAAATAGTATGCTTTGATCTGCATTCAGACTTCATAGTTGTTTTTCTGCATGTGGATAGCATTTTCTATCATGAGTCTTTTGGAGTTGTCTTAGATCCTTGCATTGCTAAGAAGAGATAAGTCTATAAAAGTTAGTCATCTCACAATGTGGCTGTTACTGTGTACAATGTTCATGTAAATCTTTTTAGGTTTTTCTGAAGTCTGCCTGCTCATCATTTCTTATAGCACAACAATATTCTATTACATTCATATACCACAACTTGTTCAGTCATTCTCCAGTGACGGACATGCCCTCAACTTCCAATTCTTTGCCACCACAGAAAGAGCTGCTCTAAATGTTTTTGTACATGTGGGTCCTTTTTCCATTTGTATGATCTCTTTGGGATACAGACCTAGAAGTGGTATTGGTGGATCAAAGGATATGCACATTTTTTATAGCCCTTTGGGCATAGTTCCAAATTGCTCTCCAGAACAGTTGGATCAGTTCACTCCACCAACAATGCATTAGTGTTCCAATTTTCCCACATCTTCTCCAGCATAAAAAAGTTCTGTGTTGAGGAATGATCTTATAAGGAAGAGAATGGAAGGATGAAATGGTGGTCTTAATAAAGGCTTGAGTTAGGGGCAGCTAGGTGGCACAGTGGATAGAGCACCGGCCCTGAAGTCAGGAGGACCTGAGTTCAAATCTGGCCTCAGACCAAAAGCTTGATACTTCCTAGCTGTGTGACCCTGGGCAAGTCACTTAACCCCAACTGCCTAAAAAAAAACAAAAACAAACTGAAAAAAACCAAACCAAAACAAAACAAAGGCTTGAATGACCAAGCCTGACAGTATGGGCAAAACCTCTTCCATTGGAGGCCTTCAAACAAAGACTGAGTGCCCCTTGTCAGGAATGTTATAGGGATCTTTGTTCAGGTATGGGTTTGTCAGGAATAAAATTCCAAGAGACAAAGTTCCAGGTATTAAAAATCAATTTATTAATTAGGGCAGCCAGTAATCAATAAATTGATAGTCAACGGTCTCACTCAGTGAACAAAGAAGAAAAGGCAATGTCTTGTGTCACCTTAAATCTCTGTGTTTCCCTTCTGAGGAGCGAATGGCAACCCTGATTGGTGGATATTAAATGAGGGGGTGGGCCATGAGTTCTCAGTCCCTCTCCATTATTTCATCATTGGGGTGGGGGGGAAGGAGGAGGTCAGCTGAGGAATGAGGCCTGGTCATGAGATTTAGCAGTATCCAGCAATCTGGGCAGGAAAAACCACTCTATTCTCCTTGCTGAGCTAGGTCACCCCAAACTCTAATAATGGGAACAAGGTTGCTGGAGTAGTTCTTGGTAGCTCTTGACTAGCTCAGTTTAATTTCTGTTTACAGGACAAACAACAGTCAGGCCCAGCCTAGCCCTTGGGAGAGACAGGCATTGAGCCCAGTGAGTTTTCTGAGTAAGCTAGTACAAGAGATGGCTTTTTGAAAGAAAAGGGAATGTTACAAATTAGTACTAATAATCCTCAAATGATCCAGCATTAAAATAAATTTTCCTCAGGTTGGTCTAGATGGCCTCTGAAGGTCTTCCCAATACATTTCACTGTTGAGGAAATTAAAGCAACTTGCTATAATCATATAGCTAGTCAGAAGCAGAATTAGAACTTGAATCCAGGCTCTCTCTACTCCTGGTGAAATGTACTCTCCTGTCCCCTGCCTCCGGTCTGGTGAACCACACCTCAAAGAGGCAGCTGAGTCAGCAGGCAGCTGCTGGGGCCAAAGTGATCAGGTGTAGCTATCTTGTTGGAAGAAAAGAGCAATGCAATCATTGCTGGCATTTGTTTAGCCTGGGCTTCATGATTCTGTGCATGAAATGCAATCTTGTACAAGGAGAGAGCATAGGAGCTAGCTAGGACCATCACCATGAGATACTATGGCTGCAATTTTCAGGGATTTTTCTTTTCTCTGAGTCTCAGTCTATCCTCCTGGCACATGGCCCATCCCTGGAACGTGACCAAATGGGTGGGTGCTGTGTACATATTCTTAAGGGTGTCCTTTGTTATCTGTGGCTGAGTTTCAAACAGGATCCAGGTCCAGACCCATGGGTATTTGGTCTGTGATCATTTCATGCCTCAGCACTGTATCTTGAAGTACCTCCTGAAACCTCTCCCTTTCTTGCCCGACTTGGTTGGTCTTCAAAGCCTGACATATTGGCTACATTTTCCATTTTCTAAAGTTTTTAATGAAGGAAGTTTCATGGTCTTCTCTGGTGATGCATTATACTAACTTAGATCCTTTATGGTCAGAAATGATATAGTAAGTGAAGTGATTTAGAAATGCATAGTATCACACAATAATTTCAGTACTTCATATAAGCCTGGAAGGTTGTAACTTTATTTAGAAATAAATTTGAAATGCTTTGGCCATTGCTACAGGGGGATTATTTCCTTTCTTCTAATCTAAATGAATTTAGGAAAGGAAGTAAATTTTAGTCACAGGAGACTAATTAAGCCTTCCTGAATGAACTCAAACTAAATCTCCTTCTACCAAGTGTAGCAACACACACTGCTGAGTGAGTGGAGTCGTAAATTACAAATAGCTCACAAAATTTTACTTTGCTGTTTGGTGTGTAATGAAGCCTGGAAGAATAGAAACAAAATTTATGGTGATTATAGGCATTTAATAGAAGGTGGGGAAGAACTTATAATGACATGAGGTTAAAAAATGCTCGTAGGTCAATAGATGTGGAACTAGAAGGAGCTGTTAGGGGTCACTGAGTCTAACTGCCTCATTTTACAGATGAGGAAACTGAGACCCATTGAGGTGAAATGACTTGACCAAGGGCACACGAGTATTCAGGATTCAAACCCATGTCCTCTGACTCCAAGTCAGTATTCTTTCTTCATGCCATGCCATCTCATTTCCCTTCTCCTTCATATCATCCTCGTTGGAGCTCATGACCGCATGCCTGGACTACTTCAGACTACCCTGTAAATGGTCTCTGTGCCACCAATCTGTTACCTCTCAGGTTAGTGGATATACACCTATTATCAGAGTCATTTGCGTAAGACACAGTTTTGATCATGTTACTGTTTTGTTCAGAATCATTAGAGGTTCCTCAGCGTCTGCATGATAAATTCCAAAATCTTCATCTGTCATTCAAGGCCTAACATGATCTGGACCCAACCTACTTTGCCACCCTCTGCTACACAAATTGTTACTTTTTAGCCAAAATAATCTATTCAGTTAGATAAAGGATTACATGGTGAATAGAGCTCTGAAATTAGAGCTGGTTATACCTGAATTCAAACCATTTCAGCACTTGTCATATGTGTGAATATGGGAAAGTCGTAAAACATTTTGAGGTTGTTTTCTTATGTAAAATGTTTATTGAACCTCATAGGGTTGTCATGAGGCTCAAATAAGTAATAATATATATATATATATATATATATAAAATACTTTGTGTTTTTTAACTTTATTCCTCACCATCCCAATCCAGTGATCCTTCCCTTTTTGGAACTCCTGTAACATTTGCCACTTGACCTTCTGATCCCCCCTAAAAACTTCTGAGGTTTGCCATCTTCCTTTGCACTGTAGCCTGGGGATCCCTGGGCCTTTCCGTCTGCCCTGCAGCTGAACTCACCTTTATATGTTATTTCTCCCAATTGGAACATGTGCTCCTTGAGGGCAGGTATTCCTACAGTTTCCTATTTGCGTCTTAGTATGGTGCTTAGTTTAGTACTTGCCACGTGGAAAGTAATTAATTTCTTTTTTATTCGTTCATCTCAGGGCCTGATGTATGTTTGAACCTTGGCCTCGTTCAGATGCGCACACACACACCCACACACACACACACACACGCACACGCACGAGTAAGCCCAGACTTAATAGTGAAAAATGTTATGTTTGTCTTTGGCACTTTCTAGTGACCCCTTTTGACATACTCTCATCTTTTTGTGACTACTGCTTTGTGGCCTACGCATTCTGCTGCTTCATCTCCTACTGAGAGTTTTTCGTCTCTGGCAGAGCTCTATATTCAGGTATGTTCTTTGAATTTCCTGGTCTCTTCTCTCTTCCATCAAAACTTGTCCATCAGAAATTTTCGTCTTTGCATTCCTAGCACTTAGTACGGGGCCTTGCTTATCTATAGCAGGTGCTTACTAAATATTTATTAAATTAAATTGGATCGAATTGAATCTCAGCCCATGGGAGCAGGTTGGACCGTACATCAAGAGTCAGCCTAGGGGAGCATGTAGAATGGTAGAGCCAATGAAACCTCCATCTAATTCTTGTCTCTGCCACTTGCTGGGTGACTGTGGACAACTCACATACCCTCTTTGAGTAATAATAATAATAATAATATTACATATTTTAAAATAATACTTAAACTGGTTTTCCTTATTTGTAAAATGATAATAATAATTCCTACCTCATATGTTATTATGAGAATCAAATGAGATAAAGTATATGAAGCACTTTGTAAACCTTAAATATTCAACCAATATTTCTTCATCTTGCTTACCTTTTTCCTTGTTCTTCCTACTAATTTTGTAGAGTTAAGAAAAAGCCCATAGAATAGCTGACTAATATATTTAATTTGTCTATGGACATGGGTAACTTAGGGAGCACAATTATGAACACATGTGCCTGATACTAGAGACTGTCTTACTCTGTGAGCATGAATTGAGCCTCATTTTAGGATTAGAGGCACTTAAGGAAACCTACACAGGCTGAACCATGAAAGGTGGAGGAAACTGAACAGCTCGTATAAAGAGGCCCTTTGCCTTTCCCTGAGAAGGAATCATGAAATATGTACAAAATGCTGTCTCTGAAGGTTTCACAGTTGCTCAATCTCAATCCCTGCAGGAATGCACAGAGACATCAGGCTTTGTGTGTGAAATCTCACATGAAATCTAACATGAGAAATCCTGGCCCTGGCCACAGTCCCCAGATGCCTACTCAAAGCTCAGCTCAAAAGCTCAAAGTGGTCTAGCTGCTTTATCTAGAAAAGCCTAACATTTTTTGTTGATTTGGAGGTTCTGGGTATGTTTAGGCCTTCCATATTGCTTATCTACAAAGCCAGTAAGCTTTTGTTTTGGTCCAAGTTCTAAGCTTTTCTCTGATTCCCCTGGAGTGCTCTTAAAATGTTTTATTGATACTTTTTGTTTTTATATATCTGTAGATACCTGCCCTCTCACTCAGGGAGCCTTCTCTTGTAATAAAAGAGGAGAGTTAAACAAAGCCCACCAGCACAGTGACTGTGTCCATCATCTGCAGTCTTCTGCCTCTAGTCTCCCGCTTCTCCAGGAAGAGAAGGGAAAAGCATTTCTTCTCTTCTTTGAGACTAAGATTGGTCATAATAGTTATGCAGTGCTTGGTTTCATTTTAACATTCTTTTAATTTACATTATTATATTACATTGAGTATATTATTTTCTTGGTTTTGCTTACCTCACTCTGCACTAGTTCATACCAGTCTTCTCATGTTTTCCCGAATTCTTCATATTTATCATTTCTTACTATGCAATACTATAATAATATTCCCTTACATTCTCGAATGGGGTGTAGAAGCTAGTAAACTGCTTTGGAAGCCACTAAGACCTAGGTTCAAATTCTGCCTATGATATGTATTGACTGTCGTTCTGGGTACATCATTCAATCCCTCAGTTCTCTAGGCAACTCTCTAGGACTGTAAGTTGTAGAGAAGGTGCCGATCTACATTAGTGGAAGCAGTTTGAAATGACAGGTGAGACTCTGTCCTTGTTCCCTTCCCTACATTCATGTATCAGTTCAGCCGTTCCACACTCAATGGTCACTGACTTTATTTCCAGGTTTTTTTTGCTATCACCAAGAATATTTTGGTATATATGAAACCTTTTTTCTGTCTGTGACCTCCTTGGGGTATCCCTAGAGTATTCTGAAGAAGTCACCACTGGATATGAGAAATCACAAGCAGCCCAGTACTGAACACTATTGAGTGACACCCAGAAGATCCATGAGGATTTGCATGCCTGTTGCATCGTCCATAATCATGTCTGCCACCTTTGAAATCTTAGAGAGCTATAGTGGGAAAAACAAAACCACTATGTCCAGAGTTAAAAAAACAAAACAGCAACTGGATTTTAAATCCTGGTTTGGCCACTTGCTACCTGTGTGTCATCATAAGTCACTTACCTCCCTAGACTTCATTTCTCACTCTGTAAACTGAGGGGGCAGGGGATGGACCTGATGAAATCTGATGTCTTTTGGATAACACCCTAGGATGCCTTCTTGAAACACAGATGTGTGACCCTATTACTTGGCCCTCCACCATTAGTTTGAGTGAGGGAGATGGCATAGTATCCTTGAACTCATTTGTTTTTCTTAAGCCTGGATTTCTTAATAACATCTGCTCATGATCAATCTTATAGCCCAATTCTAGATATTTAACTTATGTCCTGAGAAGACAGTGCTGATCTCTTCATTCTGAGTTCCCTGGACTGACTCCTGTCTTATTACTATGAGGGGGTGCATATCTTCCCAGGATAGTTGACTGGGAAGGCAGAGATGGAGGATGCTTCAGAGATGTCCCTTCAGATAAAGAGTAAGCCCGTTTAGTCCAAGGCCAATACTCATCAGTGATGATTTTCCTTCCTAATTTGAGTACATCAAGCCAGCTTCCCAGTTCCCCTGGAGTCCCCATAGGGGAACAAACAAACAGTCCTGTGTTTTGTGCTGACTCAAGATACCTGTTGTCCTCAGAAGTATAAAAAGGAAATTTGGCATCTGGGACCTCAAACCAGATAGACAGCTTCTGCTTCTTATAATCTTCCCAGTTAGACTAGCATTCACATAGTACTTATGTACTATGTAAATGTAAGATTTCCAACATGCTTGAAGATATGTTCCACACAACAATCCTGTCAGGGAAGTACTCCGGTTATGACTATTCCCATATGAGAAATGTGGAAACAGACTCAAAAGTTAAGTGACTTGTCCTCACTCACACAGCTAGTTAGTATCCAGAGGCAGTCAAACACAAATTTTTACCAACTTAAAGTCCATTCCACTCTGCCCCTCTCCCACTTTATACCATGTTTCCCCCTTTTTTCCTCCCTGAGAGCAGGGACCCTCCCTTGTGTTCCCTACAGTGGCTGGCATAGGGCTGGGCATGGAGAACATGCTGTTGAATCTTTAAAGGGAGAAATGAGAGGTCTGGGAAAGGGAGGATGGATTGGATGGATAACTGGCCATAAAATGGTGTTGGACTATTATCCATCATGGCTTTCTAAAATGAGCAAGATTTTTCCTTTTTTTGATTCTCCTTTGGTCAGAAGTCATTTTCTAGGCCCAAGAGGGGTTGTACCATGGAGCAAATGTAGACTTTAGGCTCCCTGCTAAGTCCCAGCCTCTCTTCCTGACTGCAGTGATTGGCAGAGCAGAGAGAGGCCCAGCTGGAGGGAGCTGAGTGGGACTTCTGGGGGTAGGCCCCCTGTAGGGTCTTCTCCTAATTGTTTCAGCTGAGCACACAAAAAGAAAGGCAAAACCACAAGGTTGGTGCATTTATTAAAATATGTTCTTTTGGTTAGCTGGCTGTCAGCATCTCTGCCATCCTGAGGTTATGGGGCTCAGGGTTTGCTCTTTGTGGTTAGTTTTTGCTTTGCCCCAGTATGTGTGGGTCCCAGTAAATGGATGCTGTGTGTGAATTTTTAATAGTGTTGTGTATGGAGAAGTCACTTTGGTGGATTAGTAAGTAGGGATGCCTAATTGCCAACAAGGGCCAAGGAAGGAAAATTAAAACCCCCAAATGGGAATGTGGAGACATTGGAGCTAGAAACACAGCTAGAAGGGGAGTTGTTAACAAGTCCATCAGTAACGACTTAGCTTGGAGAGATGGCTATGTTTCCTGCACATATAGCTCTCTTGGAAATAACTAGAATTATCCAGGGCTCCTGGGAATTTTCCCTCTCTCTGACTAGTGTTTTTTGGGAGATACAGCAGAGAGAGCCCCATTACTTAGTTAATTGTCATTGTTTGTTTGGACAATCATAATCAATTAATAAAAAAGCAGGAGGAATATGCTGCTTCAGGGAGAGAGAAGCAACCTCCTTCCCTCTTTCATTATTCTGCTCTAGCTCTGCCAAGAAATTTTCCATCTGACTTCTCCCTACCCCTCCCCTCCTGTCCCCCTCCTCCAATAAACAAAACCAAACTAATTTTTACCCACAAGCATTTTGGATTTGGAGTTTCCATTTAAAGATTACTCTGTTCATCACAAGACTCAGGAGCTTATATGCTCAAGGCCATATGTGATGTTGGTTTGGTGAATGGTGCTCCTGTTGATCTCAGTGGGAGTTTGAGCACAGAGAGTTGGGAGAATGGGGCTGGCTTCATCTTGTGGCATATGGTTCTTCACTTGGTTTTTGGAAGAGTATTCATCTGCATGTCTTAGAATAGCTCCTTGTTTAGCCAGCATGTCTGCTGACATGTTTAGGGAGACAGTATCACATCCATTATGGGTGGTTCTCTCTGGCAGGAGATTCTGCTGGTGGACTGGGGGACAAGGGGCTTGGGCTTTTAAAGAATGATGGCAACAATTGTGTTCTGCAGTGGGCTGGCCCTGAATGCAGAGGACATGGTTTCAATTCCACTTCTGAGCACTTTTGACACTTTGGGCAAGTCATTTAATTTGATTTTATACTTGTCTGGATGTTTCACTTATACATCTCTTATCCCCCAACTAGACTATAAGTTCCTTGAAGGCAAGGACCATTTTTTCCCCCTTGTTTTATTAATTTTAATGAACACTTGCTTACTTGTTGAAAAAATAAATTAAATGAAAGTGTCACTACTCTACTCTCTGCTAGGGATGACCATTTTCTGGGTGGAGGAGGCAGCAGGTTGAGGTATAAGAATCTCTAGGTGCCCACTACACCTTCTTGCCAGTGTATTTGTAGAGGGGATTGTTCTGGTATAGCTTAGACAAGATGGTCTCTGAAGACTCTTGTGATTCTGATCCTCACAATACTCTGTGGGCATTATGACCCCCATTTTATTGATGAGGAGGCTGAATCCCAGAGGAGTAGAGTGTGTTGCTCAAGGTCACAAGGCTAGGGAGGGGGCAGAAGTGACCTTCAAATCCATTTGGTTAGTTAGTCAACAAGCATTTATTAAAAGTGCTTACAATATACCATGCACTGTGCTAACAAACCACAATACAAATGCAAATGCAAATGCAAAAATGTGGTACCTGCTCTCAACAAGGTCTCATTCTAATGGGGGAGACATCATGCAAATTGCTAGATACATAGAAGATATATGTGATATTAATGAACTGTAATCTCAGAGGGAAGGGACTAGGCATGGTGGAGGGGAGATGAGGTACCAGGAAAGGTCTCCTGCTGAATGTGAGATTTCAGCTTGGAGTTGGGACATGGGGGCTGCATGTGAGGAACAGCAAATGGTCCGGCATATATCTGGATCATAGAATACACTGAGGGGAGTAAAGCACAGGATGAATGAATGGAAGGACAGAAAGGGGCCAGGTTGTAAAAAGCTTTAAATGTCAAAGGATTTCCTATTTGAGCCTGCAGGCAATAGGAGCCACACTAGAGTTCATTGGATAGAAGCTGATGTGATCAGACCTTCACTTTATGAAAGTGACTTTGGCAGCTGAGTGGAGGATGTACTGTAGTGGGGAGACACTTGAGGCACTAGACTAATTAGAAGGCTATTGTAATAGTCCTGGCACAAATTAACCCTGAGAAGCTTCAGGTGCCAGATTTGACTTAGAACTAATCTCAGAAACAATAGTGCTAATTTCATCTTTACTAATGATAATCAATGGATACAGACATCAAGGGCATATGATGTAAAATAAAATCAGGCCTAATAGCAGTTGTAGTCAATATAGAGACTTTGAGTACCTCTCTTTCTGTTTCCTGAAGTGAGGATCATTCTGTGTCTTCACTGAAATAACCTGTATGAAATAGGAGTCTTGCCAGGGCAGAGTATCAACATCCTTCCTCTTAAATACTTTTATCCTCCAAAGCAGAATGCTGTGTCAATCAGCGGGTTGCTTAGAGAATGATCAAAATAGGGTCTTCTATATGGCTTTGGACTTTGTGTGTTTTCCCGTCCTATTTTTACAGTTTGTTGTTCTTGTTGCCTCTACCAGCCTTGCCTTCTTGTATGCATCCCATCAAATTCTTACTTTACCCACAGCCCTTGAGCAAGGAAAGAAAGTATCTTCTCATTGCAGATCTACAGATAGTAATTGAGTCTCAGTGGGGACTATAGTAAGACTTGGCCAAGGTCTACTATATCAGTGCTCTCATTTGTTGTTTTTGGTGCTTATGGAAAGTGGATATAAAGTGATGAGGCCACAAATTTTGAAGAATTTAAATGCATAAAATATTGGAGATGGAAAGGACCTTTGCCCTCAAGGAACTTACAGTCTAGTTGGGGATAGAATATGAATAAGTCAAACATTCAGACAAGTATAAAATGAAGTGCTCAGGAGACAACATGGTATAATGGGGACAGTATTTAATTTAGCATCTCAAGGCCATGTTCTCATTTTAGCACTGCCACTAACCAGCTACATGACCTTGGGCAAATTACCTCTCCACTTTGGTGTTGATTTGTTCATCAGTAAACTGGCAAAGACCATCTTTTTCTCCTTATTTTCCTAAGTTTAATGAACACTTGTTGCAAACAAGTTGAATACAGTGTTGACTTGTTGAAAAAAATGAAATGAGAGAGTCATTGCTCTACTTCCTGCTCTAGTGATGACTATTTTCAGGGTGAGGGGAGGCAGCAGATTGCTTCATAGCCACAACTGCTTTGGAAGAGGCTGAAATGTGGTACTGCCCTTATATACTACCTAAGCATAAGGACCTCCAGATGCCCACAAAGAAGCCTAGTGTTGTTGCCAATTGTGTGAACTCTTGGAGGAACCTCTCTGTTAGTACACCCTCATCCCTGTCAGCTCAACATCTTTTCTCCTAAGCAATCCACTTAAGCTCCGTGTAACCCTGATTCTTCTGGCCTCCTTGAAAAACTTAGACATTGGCCTGTGAGACTTTAGCGTGTACCAGAAATTGCTCAGCCTGTGTACAACACATTTAACTCCTGGACCCGCACCTAGTTAGATCTAGAAGAGAAAGTCAATGACATGGGACACTGGCAACATTCACTGGGACACTTAAGGAACTTAAGGTTTCTTAAGATCTTGAAATGAACAGAATCTCAATATTGGGAAAGATCTCAAGAAGCCATCTAGTTTAATGCATTCCTGAAAAAGAATGCTGTCTACAATGAAATGAATGAATGGTCATCCAGCTTTTGCTTGGAGTCATTCGATGAGGGAGAACCCACTAGTTCAAGAGCAGCCTATTTTACTTTTGGGAAGCTCTGACTGTTAACAAGTTTTCCTTTGATTGAACTGAAATTTGTTTATTATGCATCTGTCACTTAATATCACATTGGACAGTCATAGATTTAAAACTGGAAGGGATCTCAGAGGCAGGTAGTCTATCCTTCTGTACTCCATTTAACTTGTACTTATTACTTCTGTATGGGGTAGTCTAATCCATTTTCCACATACTCTTTCAAAGACGTGACAATAGCTACCAAGTTCCCTTTATGTCTTCTTTCCTCCACGATAAAGTCTTCTTCAGCCAGTCCTCATATCCAGCCAAGCCACCTCAGAATATCTCATTCCCAGATATCCTTTTTGATAGATAACTCACCTGTCTGCTTTCTGAACATCTGTCTATGTTACATAGTTGTGTCTTCAGTATGACTTTGACCTTGTACTCTATTGGCATAGTTGCATAGTTTCTGCCTTTCTACTTCCATAATTTGTGGCTTATGTCCTGACTAAGCTTGGAAAAAACTCTTTTGCCTAGTGCTTTATTCCCCAGCTTTTCTCTTCAGTTGGAATTAGTTGTTATGGTTAGTGCTTTTGTTACATGGTTTATCCTTCCATGTTGGCATCTCATAGCAGTGAATGACAAGATTAATATTTATTTTGCTATGTTTGTACTATTTCCTGCTGTTCTGGTAGATCCTATAGAACATATGGCCCATAGAGGATCTGGATACGCCCAGGTTAATCCTGTGGGCACAGAAGTTCTTCCTTGGGTCAGGATATTATTTTTTTCAGGAATTGTTTTCTCCATAATAGTAAATCTTTTATCCAAGGCTTTGTGGTTCACCTTAAATACATAATCTCATTTGTAAACCATAAAGTGACATATTAATGTATTATAATTTTCATGATTTATTGCAAAAAGAATATAATGAAGGAATTTACAGATTATTTTCAACATCTTTTGCAGATAATGAGGATAAAGTAAAGAAATTTTGTGCAAAATTTGATAAGACTCTAAGAATTAAATCAAGATATAATTTAATACTTAAGGGAAAAGAGGAAGATGATGAAAAGTATATTGTCAAATAATGGTCCAGGTTAAGAAATGAAAGGAGTGAAATTTGTAGATAACATAGAAACTTCATACCTATAAAATGTGAATTCTTTCTTTAAGCAGGGGTTGAGATTAACTGAACATAGTGAGCAAAGAATTTCATTACAAAAATGAAATTCACTAGATTTTAGTAGATGGGAAACAAGAGGTTACTGACTTGTGAGTCATCTAGAAATCATCTCTCTGTGTATGGTAAGACCATTGTCTTGTTGGAGCAAAGGTAAAAATCAATGACATTAGAAAAATGAGAAATCATGGCATTTAATTAGAACACCTCTAATCCAACCTATTTAAGCAATTTAGTTGGTGTAAATTTGTTGCAATGAAGAAACAAAAACCCCACAGAAACCACCTCAGCCATCAAATATTTGATCTTCTTGCCAAGTGAAACACTGTTTAATAAGGTAAACTTATTTGCAAAAATCTTACAGAGGAAGCTGGTGAAAGATGAGTAGTAATACCACATCAAACAGTAAGAACCAGTGGAGGGAATGTTTTTTTTTATACAGAGAGCTTAGTGAGAGACCAGTTAAGCTAGGTCATCATTCTAGAAGAAGATGATGAACTTGATGAAAAAGATAAGGTCTGTCAAGATTTCTATGACAAATTATTTTTTATATCAGTGATAGCAGAGCCAACAGACTCTAACACCACAGTGACCAATGTGCTATATGAAGAAATAGAAAAGGCATAAAAGAAAACTAAGAAGGAAATAGAAACTAGATCAGACCAAGTTTGCAGGGAAGAGGTCTCTGATATGTGACACAACTTTGAAAATTAAGGATCGATTCTCAAGATATCAGAAAATGGAGACGATATTTAGAAAAAATAAGAAAGTATTATTTTAAAAAAAGATGATTGAAGAAGTATCATCATCTATTGACCCATATGTTTCTTGCATCTACAAAATCTTTGAACGTGCATGTGCATCATAGTGTCACTGAGTTTCAGAGTAGAGAGGGGCCATAGAGATCATCCATGCCAACCTGTTCCTGAACAAGGATCATCTCTACAACATATCTAACAAATAGGCATACAGCTTTTTCCTTAAGACCTCCTTGAAGGCATAATTTTATTTCTTCTCTATCTTGTCTTCTACAGGTAATCATCTCCAATTCCTTCCATCAATATTACATGATATTATAGGTATCATCCATAAACGTACAATAAAGGAACAGATGGGCTTTCACAAGCTGTATTTTCCAAAAGAGCACATCTTTATAGTCACAAAGTTTATTGAAAGATGTAGAGAATGAGATCCTACTGTACTTATTATTTGTTGTCTATAAAAAGCACTTGATTCAGTAGTGTAAAATATGGCTTTAAAGTCACTCCTCTAACAAATTATTTCCAAAATTTACAAATTCCCATAAAAATATGATAATGGAGATGATTTTGTTATCTTTCTCTGAGATCATTAATATCAAATGAAAAAATAAATCATGGAGACACAGATTCACTAATGATGTTTGCCACTACCTTTGAAAATGTTTGGAATAGAGTCTCAATGGAAGAGAGAGTCTTTGTAGATGGGGAAGTTATCTAGATGATTCTGTTTTTGTTGATTGTATCAAGCCTATGAATATGCAGAGCCTCCTAAATGATATACATCATCACTTAAAAGAGTTTCACTTATATGCACAGGAAAATTCAAGTGGATAAAAGATGCCAAATTGTCCAAAATATGAAATATGGTTGGATGGACCACTCATAGAACTGATCCATCAGCATATCAGTACAGAGAAAGGAGATGAACAATGCTGGTCTTTTTTCAGTCCTTCTTGCCATCTCTGCAGGATTTGACACTAACATCTATCCCTCAACCTGGGGATACTTTCTTTGCTTGATTTTAACAACAGTGCTGTCTGTCCCTCCTGGTTCTTCTCTTATATGACTGATCACTCTTTTGCTAAATCATCATCAGTGTTCTTCCCCCTAACTTGGAATGTCCCCTAAACTTTAGTCTCATGCTGTTTTTTCAATATCTCTCTCTGTTCTCTCTCAATAACCATCAAAATCCATGTGTTCAATTATAATCTTTATTCAGGTATTCAGCCCTAGTCTCTTGTTGTAATTCTAGTCCCGTGTACCAACTGTCTATTGAACCTCTACTAATGGATATCACATAGGCATTTCAAGTTTAATATATCCCAGAGTTCATTATTTTCACCTTCCCAATTCCCATAAACCATCTTCTCTTCCCAACTTTCCTATTTCTGTTGAAGGTACCAGTATCCTTCCAGTAACCCATGTTTGCAGTCTTAAAGTTGTTCTCAATTTGTCATTCTGACTCATTCTTCATATCTAATCAGTTTCCAAGTTTTGTTTACTTATCTTTTGCACCCATTCCCTTCACTTACATATCTATTACTGTAATTCATACCCTCAGCCTAATTTTCTAGGTGTATTTCACATTATACTCATTGACAAATTCTATATGACAGCCTATTTGGCCTACTTACTCATAGATGACACTCCATCTCCTTATTCTTTACCTTTGAACAGGACACCACCTTGCCTGGAATGCACTCTCTTCTCACCATCATCTTAGGGAACTCCTAGCTTCCTTTAAAGCTCAGTTTAAATGCATCTTTTTCCAGGAAGCTTATCTTGATCTTTGCCAGCTACTAATGATTCTCTACTCTCCTATGTCCTTGAAATAACTTTTTTTTTGGATATTTTTTTATATTTACTTTTATGTGTACATGTTGTTTCCCCTGAGTAAAAGGTGAACTTGGGGAAGGCGGAGATTATTCTGTTTTTATACTTGTACCCCTGGTGCCTCACACAGTACTTTGCACATAGTAGGTACTTAATAAATGCCTGTTGAGTGACTAAATGAATAGAAGAGATCAATCAAAAAATATTTATTTAGCGTCTATTATGTGCTGCTCACTATGTTAGACATTAGAGATACAAATACAATGAAACAATCCTTACTTACAAGAAGCTTATACTCTAATGAGAGACACAAGGACTTATATAAATATATACAGAATAAATATAAATAAATAAAAAATAATTAAATTCAAAGTGGGAAAGGAGAGATAGAGAATTAGTTAGTAGATGAGGGAATCATAAAAGGCTTCATGTAGAAGGTTGTGCTTGAGATTTGTCTTGAAGAAAGAGGATTCTATGAGAGAGTAGTGAGGAGGAAGTACATTCCAGGTATGGGGTGACAGCTAGTGCAAAGGCTGGGAGATGGGAGAGTATCATGTGTGAGGAACAGAGAGAAGGCAGGTGTGGCTGGATCATAGAGTATGAAAAGGTGAGTAGTGTACAATAAGGTTGGAAGGGTAGGCTGAGGCAAGGTTGTGAAGTGCTTTTAAGCTAAAGAGAAGAGTTTCTGATTGTATCTGGAGTCAATAAGAAGCCACTGGAGTTTATTGAGTAGGGGAGTGACATGGTCAGATTTGTACATGAGGGAAATCACTCTGGTGGTTGTAGTAATTCAAAACTGAGGTTTTGTAGTGGGTGAGCTATTGATAGGACAAGGGGACAAGGGATTTGAGAATAGAAGACAGGGAAGAGTTGAATTGGTGAAGTATAGCATAAAGATTGAAAAGGAGGAAAATATTACTTCATTCTTCCTATTTGAGTCCACCTCATTGCCATGATAGAGCATTTAAAAATCATTTGTATTTGCTATTGGAATGAGTTTTTATCCATGTCTCATCATAGCACAGAGGGGAACCTTGGGTTTGCAAAGGCTATACCAGTCGAGGATGAGCTCTGGCAGGTTCTACCATCCTGGAAAGGCTTTGACTATGGTCCTGGCAACAGATTTGGGTCTGATTTCTGAGAAAGGGGCGCATCACCAGTAGACTGGTAACTGGATGTTAAATCCTTCGGCCGAGACAATAAAAACAGTTTTGCTGTGTGGCAGTGAGGGCTCAAAGAGATAAGATTACATGCATGACCTTGTAATGGAACTAGTCAGCACACTATGTTACTCAGTAGTGTTCAGCAGCTTAGACTTATGAGTGAGGAAGATGGATTACAGCAGATTTATCCAGGGTTGAAGATTGTTGTGAACAATGGGAAAGACAAGAGGCCAAGGAAGTCAAGGGCAGAAGACAGCCGATATGTGAACTGATCAATTTGCAAGGCCAAGGCTAATTCTAGAATCATGTTCAAATCCAAGTATAGCAGTATATTACATAACATACACATGTCTATATCTGCAAATTTATATACTATATATACCCTCCAATTTGTATATAGCTATTATGTGTGTGTGTGTGTGTGTGTGTGTGTGTGTGTGTGTATAAAATGAATGTATTGGCACTGGCAGTAATGAATACTTGTTGATAATAAATTCACCCAGTTCTTAAGCTTCTTAAAATAAAGGAGGAAAGTGAAGTTCTCTTTCTTTTCTATCATGTTGCACTCTGGACTTATCCATCATGTCACAAAACCTCTTCATTCTGGAAGATCACATTAGCCCTGAAATTCATATCTTAGAAGTACCCACTGCCCTCTTTCTGATTGGATGGCTACTTGAATTTCTGTTTAATGAGAGCAATGAGGCCGTCCATCTCTCCATCTCTTCAATTCTCATTAGTTTATACTTATCTAGATTTTCCATCTTGTCCCCAATCCATTATCTTTTTTTACCCACCTCCTTGAATCCTGTTTTTCAGCTTCCTTCCGCAGTTAGAATGTAAACTTTTTATGGGTAAGGATTGTCTGTCTTTTTGCTTTATTTGTTTTCCTAGTACGTGGTCAAAGTGCTTAATAAATGCTTGTTGACTGACTGATTGAACTTAGAGCAGGGCTAATGGCCCGAGAATATACTAAGGGGTGAATGGATTGGAAGTCTCAGTGAGGGTGGAGAATGAGTTGAGAGGCATAAGGCATAGGGAGAGATAGAATTTTGGGGAGTTATAGCCATATAATGACTATGATGTCATAATCTATACAAGAGTTTTTAATTAGGGAGATGGAACACTTTGGAGTCGTGATGAGATCCCGTGTGTACCTATCTACAATTGAAATGGAGTGGAGAAAGGAGTGAGTCATGAGATTTAAGGGGATTGAGGAATTGGGAGGTCAGGGATTTGGAGGAGCATTAACACAGATGGGATTCTTGCCCTGTAAGGGCAGGATTTGAATTCAGATAAAATTGGGCTTCATCCAGATAGTAGTTTCATTGGTTGTGTTTCTTTATTTATGTCAGGCAGGTTTTTTAGTTCCCTGGGGTACCTCTGCCACCCCTAGGTATTTGGGGTGGCTACGGGGCCACCAAGTGAGTTTATGTTATTGTTTTTTCTTCTCAAGTTCTCTCTAAGATGCTCCTTATTAGCATTCTCAGAACTGAGATTCCTCATATGGCTAATTCCCAAGAGGTCAGAAAGACGCTATAAAAACTTGGTTGCTTCTCTGGTGTTTACAGTAAATGCCAGCCTATTTGGTAACGTGGAGTTGCCGACAGATATGTTGCTATTGGCAACACATAGATCTTATTTCCCATGTGCCCTCCTAGTGTTTCCATTAGCTGTGTAATATAGTTTTCTCCAGCTAAATGATTAGCATCCAACTGTTCCTATGTTAATGCTTGTGTTCAGTTCATTAAAAAAAAAAAACAAACTCCTGGTAAGAAATCATAGTTCATTTTAAAAATGTTTAAAACTTCAGGAGAATCCTTGTGTGTGTGTTTTTTAATGCAATCACTCAGTTGAAGGTTTTTTTTGTTGTTATTGCTTTGTTTTGTTTTGTTTTTGGTGGTGGTAGTGGGGAGGGAAGGATCTTTACAAACATCAATGGTTATTTGCAAAAGTGAAATTGGAGCACAATTCCCTGGTGTGGTTAAGCACAACAGGCCTCAGTCAGAACTGCATTTAAAAATGCTTACCCAAGTGAAGGGTGAAGAAAATGGATTTGCAGATGCTCATATGACAGCAGTCATCTTACATTAAGCAGAAAAAGCTCCTCCAAATGATTTCTGTTTGTGGGAGGTGTGATGTGGGCCAAACTAGGGATCTGGGAACCGGTGGGAAGGTTATCAGTGTTGCTGAAGGTTTTTATCACTGATTGCAAGGGTGAAAGGCCCTGACTTTCAGCAAAATTGTGAAGTTCATTATTCTTTGTACTCTTCCTCTTGCACTCTCCAAATTGCTCAGTGCCCTCCTGTTGTGTCTGGCTCTCTAGGGCTTCCCACTGTGCTATCTCATTTAGGCCTGCCCTCTGTGGGCAGTATCCCATATGCTTCAGACCTTTCTCCCCACGTACATACTCATCCCTCTAATTTTCCTCTCCCGAATCACCACTTATGTGCCTTATATTCTCCTGTTGGTTTGAGAAAGGCTCAGACAAGGCTTCGCTAAGGAGGTGGCATGTGTGGTGGGCCTAGACGAAGGAACAGGATGCAAGAAGTAGAGATGAAGATGAGTCATTTTAGGTATGGGGAATGGTCTTTGTGGAGAGCTCAGAGTAGAGGAAATTATTCAGTTTGGCTGGAATGAAGACTCTCTGAATGAGATTAGTATGAAGTAAGGTGGGAAAGGTAGGTTGGAGCTGGATTCTGGAGGACTTCAAATTCCAGGCCTATTATCAGTAGGGAGCCACAAAAGGTCATTGGGCAGGAAAGCTATATGATCAGACCTCGACTTGAAGATTATTTTGTTCAGTAAACTCCACTAGTTCCAATACCTTTAGAATCAAATGTTGTTGCTCTTCGTCCTCCATTCTTGAAGAGGACCAGTGACATCATGAGGCTGATGTCTTGACTTGTGTGTGAATTAGATTTGAGTGAGGCAGAATTGCACAAAGTTCTCAGCCTCATTCTCTCTTTCAGAGTCATTGAAGTCCAGTGGCAAGACAAAAGCCAAGATGACTGGTGATGACCCAGAATGCAGTGGATGACCTTGGTGTCTTTAATGTCTGACCAAGCTCTAACCTCTCCACAGTGCCTGCTTCAGATGCCTTCATGGCTGTTGGAACAAATTATTCGCATCTGTCCACTCCGTGGAAGTCTTCACATGCATGAAATAGATGTCCATCTAACTCACTGATGGATTTCAGGCCCATTGGTTACTCTCAACTGGGTTTAGCCCATCTGCTGAGACAGGCTTTTTTTTTTTTTACTGGGATGTGGCCACTGCACATACTACAGCTTCTTGGATACAGGTGAGAATTGGGTGGTAGGTAGACACCGAAGGTGGATGAGAAGCCCTGAAAAGAGTTTGGCAAACCCTCACACCAAGGTGCTAGTCCTCCCTAAAAACCCCATATACCCCACTCGGATCAAATAAAATCAAATAAAAACTCCTTTATTTGACATTTAAAATCCATAACAACTTGACTCTAGTCTAGCCTTCTAGACTTATTATACGTATTTTCTCTTTTTTCTCAATTTTTCCCAGACTTAACAAACATCAGTTATAATGAGCACTTCCATACAGAAAGACCAGAAAGCTCTATAACACCTGCCTTGCTTGTCAGATCAGCAGGAAACATTTATTGTGTTTACTATGTGCCAGGAAGTATACTTTTAAAGTGCAGAATACATTCAATAGGTAACTTTCAAAGTGAATTTGTTTGTCTGTGATTTGTTTGTCTGTGTTTCAGAGCTTATTCTATTATTATTCCCCTTTGGATACTCTTCAGTTCAGTCAAACTGGTCGTGCTGTTCCTTGCATGTGACCCATCTCCTGTCCCTGAGCCTATATGCTGTCCATCCTCTGTCGTCTAGAATATACTATACTCTTACCTCATTTTTATATCTTAGAATTTCTCGCCTTCTTCAAATCTCAGCTCCAACTAGTTCCTCTCCATCATCACCATATATTTATTTTATGTGTATATATAATATATAATATTCATATAAAAATAAATGTATATAACTTGTGTGTGGATATAATGTGTATATACACTGATGTAGTACAAAGGAGCGATGAACTTGGATTCCCTGTAGGCTGTTCGCTAGCTACATGACTTTGGGGAAATAACTTTACCTGTCTGAACCTCAGGGCTCTCATCTAAGAGATGGGGATAATAATAATTTCCCTGCCTATTGCACAGTTGTTCTGTGCGCCAAACATAATACCATGCAAAGTTATTATAAGTAGATTTTACTCCTGGGAGATGTGATATACAAAACCCATCTAGGCTAAGCAGCTTGAAATCTACTGTTGCTACCTACATGGTAGGAGACCTTGACTTAGGATATCCTATGAGTAAAGACTAGAGGACATCTTGAGGCTAGGGGATGGAGATTATAAAGGGCTGAAAAGAGTTAGTGAGGCCTGAGAGGTCCTCATCTGGGATGTGGCTTCCCAGGGTAAGGGAGCACACTCCACTTAATAGCTTCTGATTCGAATTAATTATTCTTAATTTTTAGGTTCTAGGCTCAGTTGTTACTATGCTTCTGAAGGACCTCAAATATTGTCAGCACTGTGTAAATTTCAGTGTCTTGAATCAAAGCCCTGGTTGTCTTGTCCCAGTTCTGGCTCTGATATCATATGAGAGCACTTCATAATTTGCAAGGTGATACACAGGTATAAGAAATTTTGGAAAAAAGTCTAGTTGGCAAATACACCATATGCAAGCAGTTAAATAACAAAAGAGTTAATTACAATAAGAATATAGCAATGCAAGAGATGCCTGCAGGAAGTATATTATTGATGCCAAATAAATGGTATAGGCAATATCTTCTATAGGAGTTCAATGAAGAAAGAGATCACTGGACATTAGGCTTAACATAGTGTTATCTTGTACATATTAAAGTCCTATTTGTTTTTGATTTACCATGGGCTAGAGTGATCAGGGAAAATTTCCTGATGAAAGTGGTACGTAATCTTTTCTATAAAGAATGTAATGCATTGTCTAATTTCCAGTCCAACATTATAACACACACGGGCACTTAATAAATATCGGTGTGTGACCATACTCAAAGACATATTTCTTTTTTTAAATTAATTTTTTAAATTTAATTTGAATTAAATTATTTATTTTTAGTTTTCAACATTCATTTCCATAAGGTTTTGAGTTTTAAATTTTCTCCCCTTCCCTCTCCTTCGCCCTCCCCAAAATGGCATACAATCTGATATAGGCTCTACTTATACATTCATATTAAGTGTATTTTCACATTAGTCATGCTGTAAAGAAGAATTAGAACTAATGGGAGGAACCATGAGAATGAAGAAACAAAACAACAAAAGAAAAGAAAAGTATGCTTCCATCTGCATTCAGACTACATAGTTCTTTCTCTGGATGTGGATAGCATTTTCTATTGTGAGTCTAAAGGACATATTTCTTTAATGTAATTGGGGGACCTTTTAGACTGGATTCAAAGGAACAATGGGATATAAATCAACCCCTCCCTAATCCCTTCAGCTGAAATGATCATCTGTTTCATTGTCCACTCTCTATTAGTGCTCACTCTACAGTTATTAAATCTTTAAAAACTTTCTTAACAAGATGGAGACTTTTGTCAGCCCTTGTGCTTAGAATGTGAACTGCTCAAGGCCAAGGACTGTTCTTTCTGAAGTATATATAGAATGCAAAGTACCAACAGGACATTTTAGGAGCTGATCAACATAAAATAATAACACAATCTCATTTTTGTTTGCCTATCCCTTGCTGGAACTCGTAGCCTCGATATTATGTAGCTTTTGTATATCATCTTAGGCTACTTTATAGGTTAGGCCATGTGATGGTGGACTTGGTGCCAAGTAACCAATGCTTCTTGAATGGTTAGACTACATGATTATGTACCACATCTGGTACTAAGCAACCAATATCCTTTGAATGGACATTGTATATTCAGGAAAGTTCAAGGTTATTTTGAACTATGTGAAAAACAAAACAAAACAAAACATAGGTTATACACTGAGTTGACTGCTTTTTTTTTTTTAGTTTTAAAGACATGGATTATTATGAAAGATGTAATTAAATGCAGTATAAAAACCTCTGGGTTTAGAGTCAGTATGCCTGGGTGAGAATCCTAGTTCTGACACATCAATTTTATGATCTTTGGCAGTTACTCAGTAAGTAAGCATTTATTCTTTACTATGTGCCTGGGAAGTCATTGAACCTCTCTGGGCCTCAATTTGCTCTTCCACAAAATGAGGTGGTTGGACTGGATGACCTTTGGGAGATCTTATTGGATTCAGGCTTATAGTCCTTATCTCGAATCATAGAATCATAGCATCTTGGAATTGGAAGTTACCTGAATCTAGGTTTTCATCTAATGGAAACATTTCATCTACAGGAGTTGGCATCAAGCTTCTTTTTTTCAGTAGGGAGCCCCAGTCAATAGGGAAACTCCTCAGGCCATTTCCATTGCTGAATTTCTCAAGTAGTTAGAGCTTCCTTTCCCACTCCCACCTCCCCTCTTCCCTTTCCTTGTCTTTCTAACCCTCTTCTTCCTCTTTCTCCTTATTTCAACGCCACCCTCCAGATGTCATTGGTCATCTTCCAGAAGGAAGGATGAGCAACAACTTCAACATCTTCCTTCAGTGCTTCTTTGCTTTGGGTGTTCTCTTTGACAGGATAGACTAAAACCCTTCCTAGACTTATTTAGTGAGCAGACTTTAGGAATCCCTGTGACGAAGTCACCTGGAGGTCAACTCTCTGCTGATGAATTTTTCTGAAATTAGCTGAGTTCATTGTTGACAAGCAAATGGCACATTTCTGGAGGCAGATTTTTCTTTTAAAATAATTTTTATTGATTACATTTTGTTTTTACATCACCTACATTTCCCAATGCAGCCTTTTCACTCTCCTAGAGAGCCTTTCCTTAAAAGCAAAAAATAAAAAGAGACTGTAAAAACAGTTAAATGAAACCAGCCAGTATTGAGAAGTCTGAAATTATATGCAATGTTCAACATCCATAGTCCCCTTCCTCTGCAAAGAAGCTGGGAAAATGTCTTTATAGATACCTATGTGCATACATACACATGCATGTGTGTGTATTTAGGGCCAAGTTTGGTCATTTTAATTTGGCAATATTCAGTTTAAATTATCTTGTTGTTTTTATGAAATTTGCATTATTGTAGTCATCATGTATGTTGTTTTCCTTGTCCTGCTTACTTCACTCTGTATTAGGTCATTTAAATCTTCCCATGCTTCTCTGTATTCGTCACATCCATAAGTTCTTACAGCACAATGATACTCTGTTAGAAACTTTTTATCCATTTCCTAATCAATACATACTTACTTTCAAGTTCTTTGATAATAAAAACGTGCTGCTATAAATATTTTGGCACCTTTCTTTTTGTTATTGATCCTCTTAAAATATATGCCTAGTAGTGGAATCTCTCGATCAAAGGGCATAGATGTTTTAATCATTTTCTTTGCCCAATTCCAAATTATTTTCCAGAATGGTTGTACCAATTCACAGTGAATTAATGTGCTTATCTTTCCAGAACCCCAGAGGCATGTTTTTCAATATTCTTTTATATGCAGAATTGAAACCTGCCTCCCTCTCAAATTGGGAAATTCTCAAGAATAAATTTCTGAAGACACAATGAGAAATATTTTTGATAGGGAGAAAAATTGGAGTTTTATGAAGTAATTGATGTGGATGCACAGGGAGCTTACCAACCAACTTTGATTAAAAAAAAGATTTATAAGGAAAATAGAACCAAGGGCAGACTGCAGAAGATGAAGGCAAAGCCTGGCGTTGCGATTTTAAGAATGATATCATGAGGGCTAACACTGAGAATGAACTATGGCTAGTGAGGAATGTGAAGGACAGTAAATAAATAAATAAATAAAGATTTTAAGTTGTATTAGAGAAAAGACAAAGATAAAAGAAGAAAGATCAATGCTTGTAGTGGGAGGGATGATGACAATTTGGAGCAGAGAACTCCTGAACTCTAATTTTGATGTAGTCTTTTTCCGCTAAAGAGAACAACCCTTGGATTAAAAAGGAAAGAATAAAAATGTCTGATAGGAAGTTGATACCCAGGATTGTTATTATTGTTTGCCCTTCATTCTTGAAGAGGACCAGTGACATCAGACGGGTGATGTCTTGACTTGCCTGTGAACTGGATTTAAGTGAGGCAGAACTGCATGCACAAAGTCATCAACCTCACTTTCTCCTCCAGAGTCATCAATGGCCAGTGGCAATACAGAAGTCAAGATGACTAGTGATGGCCCATGGATGACTTTGGTCTTTCTAAATTAAAGTCTTTCCCAGGTCTCAGGTGTTGGAAGCAATACCCATTGAATGAGGAAGGGCTAGGATACAGTAAGCTCGTTCAAGTCACTGGGACCAAATGGACTAGATGCACAGGGTCAGAAAGTAAAAGAACCCTGGCAGATACAACTGCTAAGCCACTCAGCAATATTTGAAAGTTCCTGGAGTATAAGAGAGGCTCTTTAGAGATAGTGAAGTGCATATGCCCAATTTTTTCATTGTTTGTCTTTTAAATCCAAGTGTTGCGATGCAATTATGCCCCCCAAAACATAGTGCAAGTCCTTTGGGCTCTAAGTCCAAGCATGCAAAATCTGTGATGCAGCTTAGTGAGATAATAAGGGTGTTCGGTAAACTTCCATGCTGGAATGCCCAAAGTCACGCATCTGGTGTTAACGAATCCATGATTTGTTACATCTGCAAAAAGGAGGAAAATATAAAAGAGTTCCTGAAATCGCACAGAAAGTGCTTAAGTAACTTCTCAATTGTGAAATGAGGGAATTGAAAAAATGGAAAAGCATCTAAGTTTGTGGGTAAATGAGGTGGTGGTCACCCTTGCCGTCTTGCTGCGCTACCTCAACCAGCCCAGAGAGCTAGGCCTAGTGGGCCAGAGCCGAGCTGCCCGAGGTGGAAGTTCCAAGTCTGGACCTTTTCACTGGGGAAGAGTTCAACCACTAAGCTGAAAGGGAGATTAAAGATGGCAGGTTGTCTCTTTTTCTTTTTTACCTTGTACTTCTTTTGACATTGCTTCCCTTGTCCCTCCCTATCCTGTCCAGCATAGCTTCTCCTCTCCCCTGCATCTTATGGGTTATTTTGTCGTTACTGAGTTAGGAAAAGTGAATATTATCAAAATTAATGTTTTTTTATAAAGAATTATATGTAGAAAAGTGTATTTTCAGCAATCTCTAGTGAAAGATTACCGTTTTTGGTGGTTGCAGGGAACTTAACCCCCTATTTTCCCATAGGTTCAATGTATCAGCATTTGAGTTTTTTACTTTCCTGGCAGTTTTTTTTAGGAATATTACCCCAACAAAAATTGTGAATTGACTGTATGAACATTGGGAGCTAAGAGACACTAAGGAAAGACAGTTTCAGAACTCTACAAGAATTCCAAATCTCAGATCCCAGCAGAGAGGACATGATGAAGGGAGTTGTGAGTTTACTCTTTGGCCACATGTTCTCTCAAAGTTGGAGCTTTCTCTCACAGAGGACTTTGTGTGTGCAAGGGGAGAGTGTTCCTCTCCTTTGGGGAGATGTTTCTGTAACAAATCACCTTGCTATATTTGCTAAGTAAATATTTTCTTCCCCAAAGCTAATTGACTTTAAGTGATAGTAGGTCCTTCATAAAGACTGTTAACTTGATTTGACTTGATAATCAATGAGGAGCACATTGAATAGGGGCTTGTGAGTGAGAGGACTTAAAACCCTCATTTTCCTTCAACCCAGAACCCTGAGAGGAGTAATAGTCAGCTATGTACCAGTTCCAGCTGCCAATGCAAATGTCCAAGCAAGTTGGGAGAGTAAGCCCAGAGAGTATGTTATACTTTTTACAAATCATGACTAAGGTCAGGGGAGTGTTATAATAAAATTCATCTATCTTTTAACAAATCATTTGACAAAGTCTCTCATGCTATTCTTGAGGTATGGGCTAGGAAATAATATGATTAAGTAACTGTGGAACTGATTGGTTATACCTAAAGAGTTATAATGCTCCAGTTTCAGCTTAGAAGGAAATTTTGGGGATCTTTGTTTGATCCTATTCTGTTAAACATTTTTTTAAATAAATTAATTAGATAAAGGAATATACAGAATACTTGTTGAATTTTAAATGACACAAATCTAGGAGGACCAGTTAATATACTAGGTGACAAAATAGAATCCAAAAAGATATTTTTACAGGCTAAAACATTTGACTGAATAAAATTGGATATTTTCTAAGAGGATAGATGTAAAATCTTACTCTTGAGGTAAAAAAATCAATTTCACAAGTATGAGGTGGGGAAGGCCTAGTTACACAGTGTTTTGGAAAAGATTTTGGAATTTTAGTGGATCATACATTCAATATGAGTCAAAAATGTGATATGGAAACAAAAAATAACCTAATTTGATCTTGAATTGTTAGGAGAGACATAGCTTACATAAATAAGGAGGTGATGGATCCATAGTGCCTAATCTGAAGTATTGTGTTCAACTCTGGGGATTACTGTTTGAGGAGAGTGTGATAATCTGGGGAATGTCCAGGAGAGAATAACCAGGATGGTTAAGGTTCATGCCCTATCTTATGAGGATCTGTTGTAGGACATAATGGATGAGTTCTCTGGAGCAGGCAAGACTTAAGGGGACATGACAATTATCTTCAAGTATTTAAAGGGCTTTCTTGGAAGAGGGATTAGACTTGTTCTGTTTGTTCCAAGAGGGCAGAATCAGAAATAATGTCTAGATGTTTCAAAGAGGCATATTTAGGCTTGATGTGAGGGAAAACTTAACTGTCAGAACCATCCCTAATAGAATAGGTTGTCTCGAGAATTGGTGAGTTAGCTTTCACTGAAGTTCTTCGAGTGAAGACTGGATGATCACAAGCCTGGTATGTTGGAATGGAACCCTTCTGGGACATGGATTGGAAGAGATGACGGCTGAGGTTCCTTCCAATTCTGAGATTCTGTTATTTTTTTAAATTTTATTTTACCCATTGGTCTTGATGACCAGCCTCCTCTGGAATGACCTAAAAAAAGTCCCAATCACACCAATTCCCAACAGTTTTGTGGACACTGACAATAGTTTTGTCAGTAAAATCTACCTCATCTTGGGCCTTTTATCTTCTACTCCATATGTCTTGACACTGTCCAAGCAGTGTGTATATAATGATGCTTTCCCCTCTGTTACAGTCAGTTAACTTCTAAACCAAATTAGGCCTGAATCAGCAATCTGCAATAAGTACATTTAGATTATTATCTATCATGTGCTTGTCTACTTTACTTCTGTCTCAGAATCTTTAGATAGTCTTCTATTTGTTTGAATTACAAATTCAGTTGTAGTGATTATGTAATAAGAAAATGATACTGTCACTTTAAATAAACTCTGGCGACTAAAACATGAAGACTATAATTAAAGGCATCACTCACAGCCATCCTATCTTAATACATGAAAGAAAAGGACATGATTTGGTTTTAATGAACTTGCCTTGGTTTTAACTATATTGTTTTATTTTAGTTCGGATATAGCAATTTAAAAAACCAGATGCAAAACCAAACCAAAACAAAAAACCTCATGCTAAACCAGCAATATATATATATATATATATATATATATATATATATATATATATATATATATATATATATATATATATATATATATATATATATATATATATATATTAGCTCCAAGCATTATTGACACAGTAAAATGTTCTTTACTTCCTTCTCAGAGATATCTCAGAAATGTAGAAAAAAGTTCTAGGTCAAATTTCATATCTGCCACCATTCAGTGCCTGTATATTTTTGGACAATCATTTCTTCTCTCTAGGCCTTATCTCCTTCATCTGTAAAATGAAAGGGTAGGCTAGTTGGTCTCTAAGGTTACTTCCATCTCTAAATTACTATTCTCCCATGACCTTATTTATCAACTCTAGGGCAAAGTTATTTTCTAATATTCTAGGTATGACAACTTTCATTACTTTGGGGAGTATGTATAGTGCCAGACAATCACTGCTGCTCTTATTGGCCCTTTGCTGGGAAAGCTTATGCCATAGGCTTTCCTGTGAATGTCCAAGTTAGCTCCTGTGGCATTCTAGTTTGGGCCTTCAGGAATTGATTTGAAGAACTGCAAAAATACCTTTACCAATGTCCAATCCGGTGGCTGACATTCCTTCCATTGGGTTAAGGCATTGTGCCAATATGTCACCTGGGAGAGCGGTAATGGGTTAAGTAGGGGTATATGGGATGTTCAAGGAGTACTAGCACCTCTGGTATGAGGGTTTACTGAGCCCTTTTCAGGGCTGCTTATCCAGCTTTGGCGTCTACCTATCGCCCAATTCTCACATGTGGCTCCAAGAGGCTGTAGCATGTGTGGTGGTCACACCCTGGTAAAATCATCTTGGCAGACAGGCTAAACCAGGTTGAGGGTAGACAATGGACCTCAAACCCATTGGTGAGTTAGGGGAATGTCTGCCCCAAGAATGTGAAGACTTCCTCTGGTGGAGTGGGCAGATGAGAACAATTTGTTTCTGTATCTGAAGCAGGCACTGTGGATCACTTAGAGCTTGGTCAGACATCAAAGATGCCAAGATCATCCATTGCATCCTAAACCATCACCAGTCATCTTGACTTTTGTCTTGCTATTGGACTTTGATGATTCTGGAAGAGAGAGTGAGGTTGATGACTTTGTGCGATTCTGCCTCACTTAAATCCAGTTTATGTACAAGTGAAAACATCACCCTTGTGATGTCATTGGTCCTCTTCCAAAATGAAGGACAAACAACAATGTGTTAAGCCATTATCATCCATTAACACTTTAGGACAAACTAGTTTATTAGATGATGTTAATAGAATATTGAGCTGAAGGTGATTTTAGAGATCCTTTAGTCTAACTCCCTCAGCTTAAAGTTGAAGACCTCAAAACCTAGATTCATAAAGTGACTTATCCAAGGTCACAGTATCATATTTGGTAGGCACCTTAGTTTTTTAAATCCAGCATTTACCCATTCCATTCATTGGACTCCTTAGGGATTAATGGAAGCATGGGTCCAAAGCTCCAAATCATCTTCTTATTTAAACTTAACTCATCTTTGGGACAGGGAGTTAGAAGAAAAGGGAAAATCAATATCAAACAATTTTTGGCAACATATTAATGGATGTTATATTTGTAATCTGGGGTAAACTTTGATTTACAGTGTTCTGTTAACATCAATAGATTAATCCAGAAAGCCCAAATAATTTTTGAATAGCAATAATAGCTAATCTTCATAACCGTTAAGTTATGGGACAGTCTCTCTCATACTATACATTGCACAGAACCGTATGAGATATTCCTCTCCCATTACAATGGAATCCCTTTATTTGGATGAGAAGTTAACGGTATATTCTGATACTAAATTATGTTGTGTCAACATTTCTGTTTTTTTATTTTTTATTTAATTTTTAATTTATGAAAAAAATAAGTATTTACATAACATAGTATAATAAAAAAGATGATTGCATATGAAACAGCAAATCTATTATGTACAACTTGTTATTCCTTTTAAATATACAAAAAATGATCATGTAAATTTCTTAAAAATTTCTTTTCCATTTTTTTCTTCCCTCCTCCCTCCAGCCTAGAAATGGTTACCATTAGATACACAGACACACACACACACACACACACACACACACACACACACATGCAATCATTCTATACATCTATTTATCGGTTCTTTCTCTGGATGCAGATGGTGTCTTCTTTCATATGTACTTTGTAGTTAATTTGGGTATTTATGATAGTCAAAATGGCTTATTTGCTCAAAGTTGTTCTTAAAACAATATTGCTGTTACTGTGTATAGCATTGTCTTGGTTCTGCTTATTTTGCTTTTCATTATTTTGTGTAAGTTTATCTATGTTTTTCTAAGATCAGCAAGCTCATTTAAAAAACTTAAACATTTCTGTTTTAAAGCACATGTAGTTGATAAGTATCTTTGCCTGGATTGAAAGTGCTAAAGACAGTATGACAGAAGCCACGATGGCAGATTAGAGGCAACCCAGATAAATTCTCTCAATATTCCTTTCCAAATAAATTTAAAATAATGCCTCAAACCAAGCTTTGAAGTGTCAGAGTCAGCAAAAGATGAGGGTAGGACATTTTTCCCACCTAAGAAAACTTAGGACATCAGCAGGAGAAGTTTGTGACTCAGGGTGGAAGTCTGTCTGGAGCCTACGAGTGTGGTAGCATTAACAAGTATAGCAGCAGCAGCATCAGAAGCTCTCAGCCCAAAGATGGCAAGAGGGTCAGATAACTGGTCAGAAGGAGATTGCAGGGGACCTTTTGCTAGCACTGGGTATAGCTGGTGCTGATTAGCAATTCTGCTGCCCACATGCAGTTCTGGTTCACAGTTCAAGGGCAGAGTGGAACATTGGGGGTTGGTTGTGATGTGGGGAAGGAGGATGGTCACAGTTCCAAGGCACAGTACTAGCATTTATGGCTGCGGGGAACTAGGAGCCTTTCCTGGGTAAAGCCTAGAGTGCAGACCAGGAGAGCAGTGACCATACTTCTCCCAGGATCATACCACCTTGGAAGCACCAAAAACCTGCAGATATCCAGAACTAGCTCTGAAAACAGCATTACAAAAAAGCTTGAAGCTTAAGAGAGTGCTTTCCCACCCCCAGGTGAGCAGAGCCCAATTTTAACATAAAATTTGAAGTCAAGAAATAGGCTTAGGGGAAATGAGTAAACAGCAAAAGAACTTGACCATAAAAACTACTATGGTGGCAGGGAAAACCAAGACATAAATTCAGAAGAAGACAACAATGTGAAAACAACTGAGATCAAAACCTCAAAGAAAAATGCTAATTGGACTCAAGTCCAATGAATTTCTGCAAGAGGTAAAGAAAGAGAAGAATGGTAGAGGAGAAATTGGGAAAAGAAATCTGATGTAATCTTGGGTTGCATTAGGGAGGCATAGCTTTTAGGAAGAAAGAGATGATAAAAAAGATGATAGTTACTATACATTAGGTTCAAATTTGGGTTTTGGAGGGCATCCAGAGGAAGTCAACCAAGATAGTGAAAGGTCTTTACTATATCCTTTGTAAGAATTGATTGAATGAACTGGGAATATTTAGTGCTTTTACCAGTCTCATAATCCTGAAAGATAAGTTATAAGTAAGATTAGTTTGGTATGATCTGTTTGATTTTTAATTTTTTGATAATGAAGCCTTGCTGGCTTTTGGTGATTACTATTTCCCTTTCTAAATGCTCACCAATCATCTTGCTAGAAATAGGTCCTAGAATTTTGCTTTCCATGCCCTTTTGAACTTACTTATAGAGTTCAATTGTAAACTACTCTTTGATTCACATCTTATCTTCCAAATTAGATTGCACTATTGCTTAAGAGCAAGGATGATGTTTTTCACTTGTACATTCTGCATTGATTAGCACACCATAAATACTCAACAAATATTTCTTGAATGATTTTTGCTAAAGTCATATGGAATATTTCAGGTGAAAATGTTTAACCTGAATGTTCCTGATGATTCCCTCCCTTCTTTCGCTTTGCGTGTGTAGACATAGCTATTAAGCAATAAGCCAACTATCCAATTACTAAGACAATAGAAATCCACCTTTTTTCCTTCAGCTTTAATTTCTGTTCCAGAAGGCTGCATCTTAGAAATGCAAGTGTACTCTCCATTCTTTTGGAAGGCAGAAGGATGAGGGGATTTCTCTGTGTATTAGAGAATCCAGGAATAGATTATAGAGCATCTGCAAATACTCACTGATGCTGATGGTGGCAAAATCCTCACTAGCTGGCAAAAAATTCTGCGTAGTGGGGGGAAAAACTGAGTCCTGTGTGTCTCAGGGGTTCCTTCAGCAATTCTTAACTTTAGGGGATTCATCCTTTCACCTGAAGGAAGTTAACTTAACAATTCCTTTTTATAAAATGTAAATTTAGAGCAGAATTCTGTTGTCTCATGATTAGGATTGGACAACCTCTACAAAACGAACTGGACAAATTCACAGAATGCCAGGGGTGTAGGCATTATCTCAAAGGATGGCCTAAGCTACTGCTATAACCCTTATGTCACCCTCTCCACTTACCCCTTACTTTTGTATGTATGTATGCATGCCATACATGCGTGTGATACAAAGTAGAGATGTTACATCCTCATAATTGTGGTAGTCAGTCTATCAGTCAACATGTGTTTAATAAGGACTTACTATGAGCCAGACACTGTGGTGCTGGAGATACAAAAATGTTAACTTTATTTTAAAGGAGATTACATTCTAATAGGAGAGACAGCATGAAAATAATTGACCATGCAAGATGTATTCAGCATAAATGGGAGGTAATAGCAGAGGGAAGATGCTGGTAGTTGGTGGGGGCAATGGGGCTTGGGAAGACCAGGAAAGGCTTCTTGTGAAGGGTGGAATTTGAGTTTAGTCTTGAGAGGAAGCTGGGGAAGGCAAGAAAGAGAGGTGAGGAGGAAGATCATTCTTACTGCCAGTGAAAAGGCATGGATATGAGACATGGAATGACTTGTGAGAGGAACAGGAAACAGATCATAGAGTACGTGGAATGAGGTGAAGTATAAGAAGACTAGAAAGGTAGGAAAGAGCCATGTGTTGAAGGGCTTTAAAAACCAGAGGATTTTATAATCCTGGTGGTATTAGGGGGCTACAGTAGTTTATTGAATGGGTCTGGTGATATGGGCAGACTTCACTTTGGGAAATCACTTTGGCAGCCTCATTTGGAAGATGGATTATATTGGGAGAGAGCCTTGAGGTAAGAAGATCAAACAGAAAGCTATTGCAGTCATTCAAGCGTGAGGTGATGATGGTCAGCCTCAGGGTGGTGACTGTGTGAATGGAGAGAAGGGAACCTTTGCAAGAGATGTTGTGAAAGTAGAAATGATACACCTGGCAACAGATAGCCTCTGTGGAGTTAGGACAAATGAGGAGTCAAAGATGATGTCAAAGTTTCAAACTTGAGTGACTAGGAAAAAGGTGGTGTCCTCAACACTTGAAAGTGTAGGTAATAATATTTATTATTAATACCCAAATTAATTACAAAGGGCCTATGAAGGAAGATCCTATCTGCATCCAGAGAAAGAATGGATAAATAGAAGTATATATAGAATGGTTTTATATATATATTTATATATACATATACACATACATACATACACACATATTTGTGTCTAATGGTAGCCATTTGTAGGGCAGGGAGGGGGAGAAGAAAAGATAACTTTATTATATATATATATATATTTTTTTTTAAAATTTTTGTTTTTGTTTTTTGCTAGGCAGTGGGGTTAAGTGACTTGCCCAGGGTCACACAGCTAGTAAGTATTATGTGTTTGAGGCCAAATTTGAACTTGGGTCCTCCTGACTCCAGGGCTGGTGCTCTATCCTGTTCCACCTACCTGCCCCACTTTATTGTTTATTTATATATAATATATATACATATATATTATAAATTTAAAAGGAATAGCAAATTGTACATAATAGATATTCAGTTTCAGGTGCAATCATCTTTTTTTTTTTTCCTATTCTACTATGCCACTGAAATGCTTGTTTTATTTTTTAGGTTTTTAACACGAAATAAATCATAGAATTAGAAAAAAAATGTGTAGGTTGGAAGAAGGAAGGTTTGAGGAGAAAGAGAATTGCTTTGGACAGATTGAATTTGAGATGTCTACAAGATTCATGGTTAATAGGTATGACCTGGAGGAAAATATAGCAAAGGAAGCTGAGAAGGAGTGGTTAGACACATAGGGGGAGGAATTGGATAGAACAGGGTCACAAAAACCTAGAGAGAAGAGAGTTTCCAGGAAAATGGGCTCATCAACAGTGTGCTGCCAAGATATCAGAGAGGATGACAATCATGAAGAGACCATTCAGTTGGGTAATTAAGGGGTCATTTGTAACTTTGGAGAGAGTTGGTTCAATTGAACGATGAAGTCAGTAGCCAGACTGCAGAGGGTTTAGAATTGAGTGAGAAGAGAGGAAGTGGAAGAGCCAGAACTGTGGGTGGCTTTCTCAAGAATTTGGCAGGCAAAGCAACACCAACGTTGGAATCAGAAGATCGGGTTCAGATCCTCTGGTATTCACACTAATTGTGTGACCATGGGAAGTTATTTAATCTTCCTGGGCCCCAGTTTCTTCTCTTGTGAAATTAGGGGATTGTACGAGATGACTTCTGAGATCCCTTTCATCTCTAGAATTATGACCCTGTCATTCTATATACAATAGCAGTTTCTAATGTAGTATCATGACAATTAAACTCAGCCATGTTGAAAGTCTGCTTCTTCCTTAATTATTTATTGGTGTCATCATAGTATCTTCTCTCTCTTAAAAAAAGTTCCAAAAGGAGACCCTCAAATTTACTAGCCTTTTGCAGGCTGTGCTCAATGTGATCACAGAATCTAAGGGCAAGAACAGACTTCAGAAGCCACCTCATCTAACCTGAACTTGACCTTCAGTCCTAGTGACCCAACAAGTTCTTGTCCAACCTTTATTTGAACACCTCCAACAATGGGCAGTAACTCACTGCCTCTGAGGCAGGCTCTTTTACTTTTGAACAGCTCTAATAGTTAGGAAAATTTTCCTAATAGTACTGGGTAATGTGATTAAATTTTGAAAAATTAAAAATGGGCATGTAAATCCATTGCAGGTCTAATTCCTTTCTCTCTGCCTCCCTGCGCCCCTCCACAAGTGTCATTGGAGAGGTAATCAAACTTAGCACTTATCATTATTAGTATACTGGCTGTTCCTATATGTGCTAATTCAGTTCAAACATTTGCTAAGTGCCTGCTGTGTGCAAGACTGAAGTCCTTGGCTGTCATTAACTCCACCTGTTCTAGTTCAGGTTCTTTGGTTCATAGGTAAGTTGGTAGTATAGTGTAATGAGCAGACTTGAGGTAAGAGATTGTGTGTGTTATGTACCAGTATACACAGTACAATTTGATGACATATTTTCAGCTTGGTAACAATTGAAAATTCAATTTTTTTTTGAAAGCTAACGTGTACATGGTACTAGGTTAACTAATAAGGGTAATATAAAAGAAATGTGTAGCACTCCACTGGCCACAATCAGGTTCCTATAATCTGTTTGATTCACTATCTGTTCTATACCCCCCAGTTTTTCCTCTGAATTTATAGCCAGAATCAATGAAGAATTCATAGCAATACAAAAGATATATTTAAAAGAGAATAAAAGATAGGACATATGCAAGATGAAAAAAAGATGAATCATATTCAATCATGTTCCTCTAAAGTGGAAAGACATTTCTTTATACCTTTGATAAAATACAAATGAAAATGTTTTTATTCCATCTTTCTAATCCTTAAAAATTCTTTTTAGTGTATGTTTTATAATGTGTTTAATATACACATTAGTACAACAATGCTTGCTGGCTGTGATGTGTCTGATTTGTAAATAAGCAAATATGCGTGTATTGGGATAATACAGTATGTGCTCAAAAGTCTTTTGCCGAGAGGCATATGTGATGAAAAATCTTTGGAGAATTTTGTTCTATGCAAAGTTACTCCTAAAGGGTTTGAATAGATGAATTAAATGTACAAAGTAGATTCTTTTTTCCCCAAAGTAAAGGGGATGAGATGATATCACAAGAAGAATAACTATTAAACATTATCTCCATAAATTGGGCCACACTGCCCTACAAATGCATCCAACAGCAGTGGTAAGAGTTGGTGCATACAAAGTAGACTAGTAGAATACCATTCTTGAGGATGAGAGAAATGATTATTAAATAACTAATTATTGGGGAGAAACAGAGTTTTTTTCCTTCCTGTTTCCTCATTCACTACTAGGTCAAGCCAGCATCTGAAGGACATTGCTGATAATGAGATTGGATTAATTTTCCTCAATCTCATTCAGACCCCACCCAAATGGGGAAGCTCATTGGTGCTACCAAGGCTTGGGTAGGGGGTAGATCCTTTGTCTAGATTGCCTAAGGCTGGGGATGGTCAGGGAGTATGAGTGACATAATCAGCCATGTCCCCCAACCACTCATTAGAATAGGCCCACCTCTCATTATAATATTTATTCTCTCATTACTTATTAACCAATCAGAGTTGATTTGCATCCTCAGGAACACTCACTCTACCAAGGGCATATAAGTGTTGAGTGAGTTCCATGAGAGGTCTTTGGCATTCAAGAATGCCACTGACCCGTTTTATTAATTATCCACTAGGAATAATTAATGAAATGATTAATTACCAGAAACTCTGTCTCTCAAACATTTTATAAGTCACAGAAAATAGATATAGTCAAGGTGACTCATGCCTCCGATGCTTTTCTCTCCTTTTGTGATGTCTTCATGCTACTTCTCCTAAGCACAGTGTTTGTTCTGGGCATGTGACCTCCCTGAGGTCTGCCCCCTTTTGGGTCTCCTGCTAGACAAATATACCTGATATAAGTTGCAATTGTTGATGGAGGGAGGGGGAAAGGAGAGAGAAGCACAAAATCACAGAATCACAGCATTGAAAGGGACTCCAGTAGCCATCTAGTACAACCTATACACAATCTATACAATGCTTTTACACTTTCTCAGTCACCAATGGAATGAAACAAGGCTTTGTGCATGCTCCCATGCTTTTTTGCATGATATTTTCAGCCATGTTATCAAATGCTTTCAGTGAGGATGAACATGGCATCAAGGTCAGCTATTGAACTAATGGTAAATTCTTCAACTTGAAAATGCTACAAGCCAGGACCAAAGTGGAGGGAATGTTGGTGCATAATTTTCTGTTTGCAGATGATTGTGCACTCAGTACAACCTCTGAAGCTGAGATACAACAAAGTTTGGATCAGTTCTCTGCTGCTTATGCTAATTTTGGCCTAACAATTAACACCAAGAAAACACAGGTGCTGCATCAGCCAGCAACACACCATCCATATGTGGAACCATCGGTTACAGAAAATGGTGAAGTTTTCAATGCTATGGAGAAGTTTGCTTACCTTGGCAGTATACTTTCTCATGATGTACATGATAATGAGGTTGACATATGAACTGCCAGAGCTGGCTCAGTGCTTGGGAGGCTCCAAAGGAAAGTGTGGGAAAGAAGAGGTATTATACTGCTACCAAGCTGAAGGTCTGCAGAGCTGTTGTGCTGCCCTCATTGTTGTATGCCTGTGAAACCTGGACAGTATACCAGCACCATGCCAGGAAACTGAATTGTTTCCATTTGAATTGCCTTAGAAAGATTCTGAAGATCACCTGGCAGGATAAGATACCAGACACTGAGGTTCTTTCTTGAACTAAACTGCCAAGCATTCAAACTGTACTTCAGAAAGTGCAACTCTGATGGACTGGCCACATTGTTTGAATGCCAACTATTTTATGGAGAACTCACACAAGGCAAGCACTCACATGGTAGTCAGAAAAAGTGATAAAAGGATACTCTCAAGGTCTCTCTTAAGAATTTTGGAATTGATTGTGTGACATGGGAGGCACTGGCACAGGACTGCCCAGTAATGGCATGCCTTCATCAGGGAAGGTGCTGTGTGCTATAAGCAAAGCAGAATTGAAGTAGCTCACAAGAAATGTGAGATGCACAAATTTAGAGAATCCACCCCAAATATTCACATGGACTATTTGTGCCTGACCTGTGGGAGAGCATTCCGAGCTCATGTTGGTCTGATCAGCCAGTCAGACACACTGTAACTTGAGTCTAACATAGTGATGTCATTTTGGTCCTCTTTGAGAATGAAGGACAACCACCACCCAACTAATACCTCTAAGTGGTCATTTGGTCTGTTTAAGATCCCCAAGGAGAAGGAAGCCCCCAAAGAAGATGGATTCTTAAAATTAAAAGTTGGTGAATTTGACTTTGATTGTAGGCAAAATTCTAGAACACATTATTAAAGTACATGGTTTGTGAGCACTTAGAATGGAAAGCAGTGATTACTATGAGCCAGCATGACTTAATCACAAATAAGTCATGCCAGACTAACTTCATTTCCTTTGTTGATAGGGTTATTAGACTGGGTCATCAGAGGAATCTTGTAGAAATAATGTACCTGAATTTTAGCAAAGCACTTGACAGAGTTTCTCCTGGCATCCTTATAGGCAAATTGGAGAAATGTGGACTGAATGACAGTTTGGCTTGGTGGACTTGAAGCTGGCTGAATGACTGTACCAAATATTGTTAATTAATGGATAAATGTCAACCTAGCAGGTGGACTGGTAGATTGCCCCAGAGCTATTGTCCTTGCCCTTGTTTTATTCTATATTTTTATCAGTGATTTGAATGAATGCGTACATGACATGCTTGTCAAGTTTGCACATGGAATGAAGTTGAGAGGGTTAGCAAATATCTTTGGTGATAAAAAAAAACACCCTGACAGCCTGGTACAATAGACTAAGTCTAGAGATTTTTAAGATAAATGTAAAATCTTATTCTTAGGTTCAAAAAATAAGTTGCTCATGTACTACAGGGTAAGGAAAGAAGTGATTGAGTAAAAGCTTTTGGAGTGGTGTGCAAACTTGATGTCCATCACTGGCATTAGCATGGTTGTCAAAAAGTGCTGAATTGATCTTAAGGTGAATTAATAGAAGTGTAATGCCTAGAACAAAGGAGGTTGCTTATTTCACTTTACTGGCCTGAATGCACTCTGTGGATCTGGCTCATCAGGCTGGCCATTCCATTTACTCGCCTCCCTGTCTTTGCAAAGGTTCTGGCTGGGTGCCTGGAATTCATCCTCTCCACATCTTGGCCTCTTAGAATCCTTAGCTTCCTCCAAGGCATGGCCCAGCTGCCACCTCCTATCCAGAGCCTTTCCTGTTCTCTCTTCTTCTTCAAATTACCTTGTGTTTATCTGTGGACATGTTGTATCTCCTAGTAGAATGCAAGCTCTTGGTGGGGAGAGGATGCATGATTTCATTTTTGTCATTGTACTTCTTCACCCCCAGCCCCTGAACCTAACACTTTCATTTTGGAGTGGACCTGGGATATCATTGTTTTGTTGTTCAATTGTCTTCTGTCATGTTGACTCTTCATGACCCCATTTGGGGTTTTCTTGACAAGAGATACTGGAGTGGTTTGCTATTTCCTTCTCCAGCTCATTTTACAGATGAGGAAACTGAGGCAAAAAGTGTTATGTGACTCACCTAGGGTTGAGAGAACTCCCAGTGAGACACTTCTGTGTATCAGTGCGTTTGACACATGTGCTTCAGGTTATAGTCTTAGAGAATTGGCTGAGCCACTGAGAAGATAAGGGACAAGGTTACCCAGCCAGTTTGGGTCAGAGGTGAGACTTGAATCCAGGTCTTTCTCCTGACTCCAAGGCTGACTCTCCATCTACTACATCCATGCTGATGCTGAGTGCATCTCCTAGGCACTTGTAAATAATTTTAAATTGAATGAATTGAATATTTCTTTCATGCTCACCCTTGGTCCTCTCAATCTGGAATATTGTGTTCAGGTCTCAGGATCATATTTTAGGAAGAAAATTGACAAGTGAAGCTAGTTCAGAGGAAGTAACCAGGATGGTAAAGGAACTAAAAAATTATGCCGTATGGGGATCTGATGATGAAAATGATGATGTTTATCCTGGGGAGGAGGAGACTTAGAGGGGACATGATAGCTGTTTTCAGATATTTCAGGGTTGTAATATGGAAAAAGGGATTATATTAGTTCTACTTGAGCCCAAGGAGTAAACTAGGAAGAATGGATGGAAATTTCAGAAAGAGAGATTTTGTTTCAATAAAGTCTATCAGTAGGCATTTATGAAGCACTTAGTGTATGCCAGACATTGTTCTAAGCACTGGGGATACAAAGAAAGGCAAAAGACAATCCCTGCCCTCAAGAAGCTTACAGCCTCTGGAGGGGGGGAGGGTGCTTAAGTAGCTACTTAAAATACTTCAGTATCTGGCAAATGTTAAGTTCTTCATAAATGCGTACTGATGTGCCTGATTCTTTACAAGTATTATCTCACTTGAGCTTCACAACAACCTTGGGAGGTAGGCATTGTTATTATCACCATTGTATAGCAGAGCAAACTGAGGCAGACAGAACTTAAGTGACTTGTCCAGTTCACACCACTAGTAAGTCTCTGAGGACAAATTAGAACAAAAGTCTTCCTGACTCTAGGCCTAGCACTCTTTCCACTACACCACTTTGCTGTCTCTAATTGTGATTGTATGTAATTCTAATAATAACATTTTTTAGGCTCTGATTAGATCGAAAAAGATTTATCAAGAAGCCTCCTACTTTATCATGCTCTCAAACACTGGCATTTTCAAGCTAGGTTCCTGCATCTTTCTTTCACCTTACTAAGGACCATGCTAAACTTCCCGAGGAAGGCAGGTAGCGGGGTGGGCATAACGTTGGATTCACCATTGGCCCTTTCAAGTCATCCATTAGAAGCCCAGTAACTGAAAAGTTGCTTTTCCCCCCACCTTGACCTCTCACAGCAGGTTCACAGCACTGTCCTTGTATGTACCATGGTGAAATGGCCTTGGAAATGGGAAAATGTATGGCCTATTCAGAATGCAGTTCTTTGAAAGATATGTCAGATGATGGTTACCTACTGATGGGCTGGTGGTTACAGTGTAAAAATACAAGGATAGACTCAGCAGTATGGTTCCTCTAGCTCTCTGGGAGACAAAATCTTATAGTTGAGAGAAAGCTGCACAGGGAGTCAGGATCTCAAGTAGAGGGTACCTTAGAAACCATCTGCCCTAATCTCCTGATTTTACAGATGAAGAAACAGTTTTTCAGATGAGGAAAGAGAGGTTTAAATGATTTGCTGAAGGTCTCATAGGTAGTAAAGAGCAGAGGCAGCATTTGAACTCAGATCTCCTGACTTTCATTATAGTCTTCTTTCCACTGTATCATGATGCTGCCTTGATTTCTTATCTTTGCTGTGAACCAGCTGTTTATTTTGGTCAGGCCACTTCTTCTCCTGCGCTTCAGTTTCCTCATCAGGCAATTCAATTTCAATTCATCAAATACATATTAAGTACTTGCTGTATATAGGACATGATGCCAGATGTTAGGGACATACAATGAAAAATAACCTAGTCCCTGCCTTGAAAGTCCTTATAGCCTAGAAAGGGGGACAAGACATAGCTATAAATGGAAATGTTATTGCTTGGGGGGGCAGGCCCGAGAAGAGCCCAACGTCGAAGTATCCAGATTTCGATGACTTCTACATTTCATTTCCATTCTATGATTCTAGGAAAAGGAAATATTCTTCTTATTGATACTGGAAGAATAAGGGCTATGGAACCAATTTGAGGGGCAGTGTAATACAGTGGAAAGAGTGCTGGCTTTGAAATCAAAGGGCCTGGGTTCAAATTCTAATTCTCCCATTTACTACCTGTGTGACCTTGGGCAAATAACTTAACCTTTCTCTGCCTCAGTTGCCTCATTTATAAAATGAGGAGGTTGGAATAGATGGCCCTTAAGGTTCCTTCAGCTCTAAATCTATTATCCAATTTGGCTGATAGCAAGAGCAATTAAAGAACCAATGCAGTGACAGGGTAATTGTCCTTTGAGTGGTAAGGACCAATAGATTTATTTTGAGTCTTCAAAAATGATTATGAAATTAATTTGAAAAGAAATACAAAGGACTCTCTTTGAAAGAAAATTATACAACTATGGAATGCTTCACACATTTGCATGACTAGAGAAAGTGCCTTGGAATTCACAGTCTATTGGGAGGAAGTTTTTGGCTGTTTTTAAGGGGTAAAGCTAAGGGCTAAATCTTTTTATTTTGCTGTTCAATTCAATCTAACAAATAGCCATCAACATTTATAGCTGTGCCAGGTCCTGACTGGAGTGCTGTTCTAAATTTAGCTGCCCCAGTGTGGGTGAATAAAACAACACACACACACACACACACACACACACACACACACACGAAAACTTGACCCCTTCAGGTTCTGTGCAGCTGGAATAAAGAGTGAAGTCAGGATCCTATTTAAGCCAATATGGTGTAGTGGCTCTAATAGTGTTTGGGTCAGTGTCCTGTAATCTATTTTAACCTCACAGCAACAGGCCTTGTGTGTTTTGTCCACCTGAGGTGTGCTATATGGAGAAGCTATTATTGGAAACACGACTTAAGTTAAGAAAGGGCATTCTCTTGGCTGGTGCCCAGAAGGTTAACCATTTTTTTCAGGTCAGCTCGATGGTGAGGCTAGTTAGTACTTTAGGATTTGGAGCTCACTGCCTGCTGTAGCAAAGCTAATTACTAGTAGAGGCCTCGACGTCTTAGATGCACGAGAGGGAATTGAAGCCCAGCCTGCTCATGAAAGGAATAAATAGACAAACAGAGAGATACCTCAAGAAAAAAGGAAGGAAAATAAGGAGTAAGACTAGGATGGAATGTGCCCATTGTCTGAGCCAGTAGGAGTCCTTAATGATTTCCAGAGAGAGAGAGAGCAGACTGACAAGAGAAGGTTTGCAATCCAATGATGGCAGGATGGTCCAGGGACCAATAAGTACCCTTCCATCCATTCATGCCATTTTTTTTGGTCATTATGTGAATGTGGCCTCCCAAAGGTAAAATATTGTGATGATAAATGAACTATTAATGATTTTAAAAGCATTTTGGGGAAGAAAGGGGATTTACATCTTTCTACAGAAAACAGAGAGGTTATAGAATATTTTGCACAGTTTTTCAGGCTTGTGTTCATAAATAATCATTCTCCCACCTAGAAAGCAACTGTGGTTGTCTTCCTGAGCAAATTAGAATTCTGGACCCAAAGCAGACTTTTCATACTCAATGCAGAACCTTAGCCCAAGGCCATGATCAGCACCCATGCCAACATGCAATGTCAGCATAAAACGTGAGAAGAGCCAGGCTCACAAGTGCTATAAGGAAGCGAGGCAGATGGCAGGTGATGCTGGGGTGGAGATGGTTATGCTGCTAAGCAACCAATTATTCCAGCATGATTTATCCTCATGCCAAGATTGCACACAAAGCAATTAAGCGGTGTCAGCGATGTGCTCGGGCTGGCACACCTGAGGGGGACAGTATTATGGATTTGGTTTTGAGCTGGTAGCACAAAGTGTACTTTACGGATGGAAAAAAAAAGCCATTTTCCAAGTGCTGGAGGATGCTGCAGGGTCCCCTACAGCAACTGAGACAATGTGTCTGGGGAAATCCTTGGATTTAGGAGACGTGGCCCGATGTAGCAGATGCCATGGTGTTGGACTTGAAATGGGGAAGATGGAGATTCAGGTCACACCTTAGGCACTTAGTAGCTGTGTGATCCTGGACAAATAACTTAATTTCCCTCAGACTCAGTTTCCTTCTCTGTTGTTGTTATTGTTCAGTCAGTTTCAGTCATGTCCAACGCTTCATGACCCCAGTTGAGGTTTTCTTGGCAAAGACTGGAGTGGTTTGCCATTTCCTTCTCCAGCTCATTTTACAGATGAAGAAACTGAGGCAAACAGGGTAAAGTAACTTGATCAGGGTCACACAGCCAGTAAGTGTCTGAAGACATATTTGACCTCAGAAAGATGAGTCTTCCTGACTCTATGCCAAGTGCTATATCTGTTGCACCACCTAGGTGCCCCCTCCTCCTGTGTTACGTAAGAATAATAATATCTATAGTATGAATTGAAGCCTGCCCCCCAAATCAGGATGAGCTGTGTTCAAGTCCTACCCCTTATGCATACTTGTATGACCTTCACAAGGAATTCTGCCCCTCAGTATCCCAGGCAATTCTCCAAGTTGTAGAATGAGTTGCTAATCTCTATCCTCCCTGTTCCCCGCACCCATAAAATCAGAAATCCAAACCAAGATATGTTGATAAAGAAATTGGGTTTAAATCTTTGCTCTGCAACTTGGGAGAGCCACTTCACTAATTTTGTGTTTCATTTCTTCATTAGTAAAATATGGGCACTGGACTAAGTAATCTCTAATGATCCCTTTGATCTGTAACTCTGTGGTCCTATCTATAAGTAGCAGCCCTCCACTATGGCTACTTTCCACAATTTCCACTTGCACTCATGGGCTAGATCTCCAGAGGGTGGTTCACTGCTTCTTTTTTCAGTTCTAGAGGTAGCCTTGAAGAGCTGAGAGTTTCTAGTAATGTCATTCACAAGCCCCCATCTAATGTTCTCCTCATTTATTATCAGTCACAATCAATTAGGTTTTAGAAAGAGTATATACATACATATATGTCCTATAGTAAGGACAATTGTTGCAGAAACATGCCCCCAAATTTGGGGCGTACTTTTTCCTTGCACATACAAGGCTCCTGGGAGGAGAGGATAAATCAAAGATCACATGTGGCCAGAGAGTAAGTTCATAGCTCATGGTAGTGGAATTCTTTTTCTCTCTTCATGGTGTCCTCATGAAATTCCCTTTAGGTGTCCTTGAAGTCATAACTTGTAGGTGACGGCATACTTCACCTACACATGGGGCTGTAATATCTAGGATAGTTTAAAATCCCAACCCTTTTAAGGCTTACACAAGGAACTGAGAATTGAGCATCACTGAAATTTCATTTTCTTATAACCAAAAATCTAATTCCATTAATTACAAGAAAAATTCCTGATTCATAAACATCTGTTCAGAAGTGGTGTACTGTGGACATATTTGCAATTAAATTTGCAAATGGGCAAAGCTGTTCTCCAATGATTAAATTCTAAACACCTTAATACTACCCATCTCTTAGGGAAGAAATTCGGTGAATGATTATGGTATTTGAGATAAAAGTATCTCTGTCTCAGCCCTTGTTTTGCTTGCTTACCTAGGGCTAAATTTAATTCTAATCTTCAGCAAGATTTAAGATGAGATTTAAAAAAAATGTGTCCAGAGGAGTGGCTAAGAGCCATACCTATGCATCGAAAAACTGGTAATATTAAACTGGATGATTAAACTTAGTTAACAAATTCTTATTTTTTATGTGCCAGGATTTACTTACATTTCATCTGACCTCAATTTCCCACATTGAGCTGAGTGGGGTTTTTCTAGCATAGTTGCAGAGCTGCTTAAGGTGAAAAAAAAATGTCATTAGCCAATTCCTGCTGAAGCATCATATTTTTGGGGCCTAATGGTTAGCTGCTGAAGTAAGTCCAAGGAAGGGGAAATTACTGCTCATTATAGGACTATGTCCTCCTCCAATTTGGGCATTTTTTTTGATGTAATCATCCAAAGGACTTAAGTAAAACTACAGGACAGACAGATACTTACTGTCTACATCTTAGATGATGACTAATTCTGAGAGGTTTATAACTACAGAGAAAATATTTTGAAAAAATGCTCTCTTGCAATGTAATAGCAAGGGATCAGGAATAATCTGTAATTCTCAAGTTTTTAATCCAGTCTGTACTACTTAACATCACAATCTCAGATTTAGAAGCGCTTTTAGAAGTCATTTAGACCAACCTGTATAATATCCCTGGTATGTCCATTCCTTTTGACAAGCTTATTTTAAGGCACCTGATACGTTCATTTGGTTATCTGGTCTCTGCTTGAAGATCTTCACTGATGGGGACTCACTACCTTATGAGTCAACCTATTTTAATTTTGAACAGTTGTAGCTGCTTTTTCTCTATCTTCAACTTTGAGCTATTGTCCCTAGTCCTGCCTTCTTGAACCATGTAACTGCCCTTCAAACACTGGAAGAGAGCTATCATGTACACTCCTTAGCTTTCCTTCTCCAGGCTAAACAGCCTATTTCCTTCAACTAATCCCAACCTAACATAATTTTGAATCCCCCTAGGCATTCTGGTTTTTCTCCTCTGAAAGCCCTCCATTATGGTAATGCCCCTCTTAAAATCTGTCATTTAGTGAGCCAAAAAACCTTTATTAAGCACTTATATATTAAGGTTGTCCTCAGAGTCAAGAAAACATTGGTTCAAGTCCTGTCTCTGACATATGCTAGTTGGAGGACACTGGGCAAGTTTTTAACCTCTAACTGCCCCAGGCAAGTCTCTAAGGCTCAAAATTTCAATGAGGAATTTGTTTACCTAGAGCTCTTTATACTAGTAAGATCACAAGTCTGGTTAAAATATTATAATTATACATGTATGTATGTTAATATTTATCTATGTATATATAAACATACACACATATAGACATAGACATTTTGTATGTGTGTATGTATATACATGTGTATACAAAATTTGTTCCTTCATTATTAATCTTGAAAAGAATATGACCATACATTGGGTCAGCTATCCCTTCCCTGTTTGAACTGTCAAGCGATTTGATAAACATGCCATCTTAATTCAAATTATTACTACAGTTGTTGAATAGAACAGAACCAAGGGTAGAATCCTTAGGCCTGTCTCCTCTGCCCCTGAATTGAATTCTTTCTTCAGGATGATTGATCCATTAATGGCCATTCTCTAGGACCAATCATACAGTCTTTAGGATACCTCACTGGTCTGATATCTAGCTGATATCTTTCCATTTTGTCTACAAGGATATCACTAGAGATTTTGTGAAACACCTTGATGAAACCCAACTGTATTATATTTATATTATTCCCTTATTCACCAGATGTGTGACTTTTTCAGTAAAAGAAAGTAAGGTCAGCTTGACATGACTCATTCTTGAGAAAGCCATGTTAGGTTGTAGTGATCACTACTTCTCTTTCTTGGCACTCCCAAAACATTGCTTCAAAAACAAATCCTAATGAGAAATAGAAGTCAAACTTACTAAAGTTGGAAATTCTGCCTTCTTTTCCTTTTTGAAAATAGAGCCAAATTTGCCCACTTCCAAGCCTATGAAACCCTCCCATTCTCCATGATTTTTCCCAAGTTTACTCACATCAGACCAGGAATTATAATCATAAGTTGTTCAGTATCCTAGGATGCAGTTTATCCAGGTTCTGTGATGCCCTTAGTGGAGACTTTTAGGTTCTTCCTTACAGTTTTATTACTGAGTTTCATTTCCCTATTACCCATTTTTGATCTATGTTTTTCAGTTTAAAGCATGGTTTTCTTGGTAAAGGAAATGGAAGGAAAATATGTAATGAATTGAATAGTCTTGTCTTCTCAGCATTGTCATATATTACCCTATCCATTTTGAACAGCAGTCCTGTCCCTTCTTTGATTTTTCTTCTATCTCGAAATAACTTTAAAAAAAGCAAAAACCTTCGTTTGTCCTTAGTATCTGCCATCAGCCCATTTTAGCATTCTTGACATTTCTGCATTGTTGTCATCGAGTCTTTGCAGTCATGTCTGATTTTTCATGACTCAATTTGGAATTTTCTTCACAAAGATAATGGAGTGGTTTGTCATTTCCTTCTCCAGCTCATTTTACAAATGAGGAAACTGAAACCAAGAAGGTGAAATGACTTGCCCAGGGTCACATAGCTAGTAAATGTCTGAGGCTGGATTGGAATTCATGAAGATGAGTCTTTCTGATTCCCAGCCCAGTGCTCTATCGACTGCGCCACCTACTGGCCTGGCATTTCTGCATTATTATGCTACTTTGCCTTTGTTTCCATTTTATGTGTGCATATATATATGTAAGATGGTTTGTTGATAAGTGATCTGTATGGCCATTTCAGTCTCATTTTACTCTTTTTAGGGCATTTGGTGTCGTCAGGATTTCTCTCTTGAGAGCATCCTGAACTGCTTGATCTACTGATAACATTTTCTTTGCACACATCAGGTACTTACCAACAAATGAACCTTCCCCTTTCCCTTCAGAGAACTTTCCCATAAAAAGGAGTGACGGAGATTGACAATCCTCCTGCATATGTTACTTGGAAAGTATATGCTTCTTTTTTTATTGTCTGTTGTTTCCTGTTTGCTAGCAAAAAGGACGGGTATTTGAATTGTAATTATTTGGATCCAATTTTGTTTACTGTATTATCCCTGAGAACTCTGAGCATTGTCTTCATATGCATTGATCTGTTCATCCATTTGACAATTTTTGGGTATTCTCAGGCTGACTTTTGGAAGCCAGATCTGAGGGATGTGCATTGCTGGAATCTCCAGGTTGAGGTGAAGATCCTGTTGCCTATAGCTGCAGGTCAGGTACCAAGGGTTGCCATACTGAAAACACAGGACTTAGTGGGTCCAATATATCTGTGCCCTGAAGAACTGAGGTCTCTGTCTATTCCCAATGAGCCTATATGAAGCTTTTTTCTTTTTTCTCAAGAACTCCCTTTTAGATGATCAGGGATCGTGATGTACCTAAGATCCCCAACCCATTGCTTACTGATTTGCTGGCTCTATGGACTTTGGTGCCTATTCATTCATATTACCCACTCTTTTAGTTTATGATATTATTACTTCTCCTGGTTTCCCATGCAATAATTTAGCTATGTAAATATATCCATTAGATCTACCAAATTATCTGGAGAGAGATGTCCTGCCAATTCATCCTGAAGTTCTTAATTTCCACTGCATCCTTCCAGTTGGTAGAAGTAATTTATTCACAAGCAATGGTCTTTTCTCTGCCATAAGCCAAATATGATCAAGAATCATCTATTTACTGCAAGGATCATCCCAAATCACCAGAATTCTAAAGCATTGGTTGTTCTTTAGCAAAGGGTTTTCCTGCATTCCTCCTCCATTAGAGCAGCTATCTGATCCAGGGACGTAGCCCCTGCTTCCTTCCATTTTACCAGCAACATAGGACACCTGTGAAAATTTCTTCAGTCTTTGGAATATAGGTGAGCAAATAATGGGAGGCTCAAGCAATGGCAAAGAATAGAGGATACAGGATAGGATAGCCATAATCATTCATGTAGGATGCTCTTGCTGTCCCATGAGTCATGACACTTCCCCCTGTAGCATTGACAGCTCTTCACTTAGCCCATATGTAACTTCCATCTGATTCTCTAGTATTACAGAATAAAGGATGGGGAATAGGTTCTCTTGTGTTGCTGTTATTATTAGGGTACTGCTGCCTGTTAAGATCTCTTGATCTTTGACATATGTAATCTCCAGAGGTAGGAAGGTGCTGATTATCATATCATTCAGTCATCATTCACCAAAACCTCTGTGTGTGTGTGTGTGTGTGTGTGTGTATGTGTGTGTATGTGTATGTAGCCAAGACCTCAGGCAACACAGTCAGGTACACCAGTCTTCCCTCAGAACACACATAAAGCAAGAGAACACAAACAACATAAACACACAGGGAAACCACCATCTCCCTTCCCCCAGTGAAGAAATGTCCCTGGGATCTTTTGCTTCTCTTCCTCTGAAGGCAATGAGCACCTAAACCTAGTTTAGGACCTAGCACATTTTGGGAGCAAAAGCCTAGAATGTCTGCACCTCCCTTCTTTTACCTGGTCCCTGTAGGCCATCTCTCACTATCCTTGATAGTGCTGTGGAAGTGACTACTGCCTTTCAGCTGCTACTGTTTAATTTCCCTGCCTCCTCAATTGTGGGATCAATCGTGAATTTTGCCAGCTTTCTATTCCTTATCTATAGTGAATTATAAAATGGTATTGTCACTTCTTCTTATGCTTTGTGTCATCTCTACTTTAATATACAGTTTCTTCCCATTGTTTAAAATTGGGTAAACAGACTAACACTCTCATCACTGCCCTGATCTTTTGAAGAATAAATTTCTTAGGTATTCTATTTTTAGTAGAAAGATCTATCCATCAGATGTCTTGAGAGTTGAAGTTCTTCATCACTATGAGATCATATTTCTCTGAAACTTTGTGAGGATATTGTGAAATTCACTAGCAATTTCTTCCTTCTGGCCAGGTAATTTTAGGTATAGTGCTACTACAATATTATTTAAATGAATTGGAATCAATGTGGGAAAGAACTACCTTTATCCTATTTTTAATCTCTTCATTATCGTGCTCCAATGTTTCTCTTCTTTTCTTTTTCCTTACTTCTATCTCCTTTGTACTGTTTCTTCTTCGCTTGATTACTTACTTCCCTGGTCTTTGTATTTATCTTCTTCCTTTTCTCCCCTACTCTTCCTTTTCTTCTTCTCTTGTAGCCATCCTCTTTAGTTTGTCTTCTTTTTCCTATTCCCTCTTTTCTTTTCTGTCCAACTCTCCTTTTTCCCCTCTTCCTTCCTTCCCCTTTCCTTATGTATTCTTTCCTCTCATTTATCTATTTATGTTCTTCCCTATATTTCTTCTTCTCTTCTTTCTCCTCTCTCCCCATCTCTCCTCTATCTTCCTTTTCTTTCTTCTCTTTCAACATCATTTTGGTTTTACTTCTCCTACAGCACAACTGTGAGTTTGTTTTCCCATAGTTGTGTTAATTTCCTTGAGTGAAATGGGTTTGTTAGTTATTTAAGACTGAGGAGTACAAAATGCAAAGTGTTTTGATGATCAGAAAGGTCAAACATCTGTCTCTTAGAATAAAAAGAGCCTTCACATACATACCAAACTGGTATGGTAGGATGGCCCTGAAGGTCCACTCTTTGCTAGTCTGTGGTTAAACCAAACTTATTAGGTATCCCTGGAAAGTGAACTCAATGCTTGGAGACAGGGAAGTTCTTCACAAAGCTGCTAAAAGTATGAAAAGTGGAAAGTGAGTCTGCATGCTATGACAGTAACATTGTCGAAATTAACAACTTTGAAAGACTTAAGAACTCTTATCAAAGTATAGCCAATCATGATTTCACAGGACTGATGATCAAGAATGCTACTCATTTCCCTGAGAGGTGATCGACTCAGGACACAGGTGATAATATACATTTTTGGACATGGCCAACCTATCTGTTGCAAAGGTTCTGTTTTTCTTTTTCTTCCCCCCCCCCAAGGGGTGATGAGAAGTAAGAGGGAGAGGGAAAAAAAGCTTGTTAACTGAAAAAAAATTTTAAAAGAAAATGGAAAATGGAGGAGGTGACAGTATTGAAAAGCATTTTTAAAGCTCCTTAAAATGTCTCCTCTGCTTGTTAATACTGTATCCCACTGCTAAATGAGCAGAATAGATAAAACCATTTGTTATACATTTGAAATCACCTGAAAATCTGGATTTAGGATTTAAAAAAAAGTAATTTATACTCATTGGAAATTCCATCAATTTCTCATGCCATGGTGAGGAAGTCAGGAAGAGTCAAATTTAAAATTGAATATCAAGTCCATGGTATTGTGCTATTGAGTCAACTCAGGATTATTGACTGCTAATGAAGGAAAGTAGAAATATGGAGAACCCCCAACAGTGAGTAATCCAAAATTGATTTATATTCAGTGGAAATATGTAGTAGAATTTTTTTAAAAACCTAGCTTGACCAGAGAGTGGTATGTCTTGGTTAAAATATTCAAATTAGCTGGAGATACCATAGATAACATACATGGATGATCAGTCTTGCAAAAAATGAGCACAAAAGCAGATGGATACAAGATGACACCTTTACTGAATGGAATTTAATTATTTTCTGATTCAGAAAGCTCTTAATGATCTTGCAGTGTCTTAGGGTCATTATCCTAAAGATCAATTTTCATTGTGGAGGCCTACCTCATGAAGTGTTGTCAGTTGGTTCTGTTTGACATTAGATGAAATGACAGTGGTGGGGAGGCAGTTGGGTAACATTTATGAAGCACCTACTATGTACCAGGCCTTCTGTTAAGTAGTCAGGGCTACAGTAGTAGCTCCTAACCTTTTCCAGTATGAAGACAAAATTTTAAACTTAAAGAAATTAACAGACCTCAACAGGATGATAGCTATATGGTTAGTGTCTGCTGATTGAGAAAATACATGATGACGTTGAGCTGCTCTGAATCCAGCGATGCTTTCAAATGAAATTGCATTTAATTACTCAAAATAGCAGCTATATAAATTTGAAATGTAATGTGTGTGTGTGTGTGTGTGTGTGTGTGTGTGTGTGTGTGTCTCATTATTCCCTCTACAGGAGTTCTGTTTGCTTATTTAACATACAAATGAGATTCCCCCCTTCCCCCCGGGGTCTGAAGCCCAAAGGTTGGCAACCAGTGGCTATAGAAATGATGCTATAAATGGGTGATTGGGTGAGCTTGCCCATTTCTGCTGAGGGAACTGCTGTCCTTCCTGTCATTGAACTTCACAAACTTAGGGGCATCCTTTATTCTTCACTCATATCTCTCATCCAGTCAATTTTCAAGTTTTGTTAGTTCTCTTCACTCACGTGGTCACCATCTTCGTTCAAGCCTTCAGTACATCTCTCCTGGCCTGTTGCAGTAGATTTCCCTGACTTGGTGTCTTCTCACTCCTATTCAGTATTCAGTCTGCGCATAGCTGCCAGATTGATGTTACGTCTCCCATCTATGAACTTTTGCACGTACTGACTCCCCCTGCCCCCCATCCCAGATCTGGAATGTACTCTTTCCTGACCTAGGTGTCTTTCAATCCCGAGTTTCCTTCAAACTCCATCTAAGTTCCATTTCTTACATGAGACCTTTCCTGATTCCACAGTTATGAGGCCCCTAATCCCCATTATTACTCTGTGTATCAGTCCAGAGTTTTGCAAGGGGGCCCAAGTCACTCTATCTTGTTATGATTTCATAAATGAATGTGGTGTATACAGACCTGTTTTGAACCTAATAAGTAAAAATCCTAAGTTTGCCCTCAGAAGTACAGCACCGTTTTGAGAGATAGTCAGTGAGCATTTGCTCTGTGCTTACTCTGTGCCAGGCACTGTACTAAGGGCAGAAGATAAAAAGAAAGACAACAGAAAGTTGTTCAAGAGCCTCCCTCCATTGGTCATAGGGCAGCTGCCTACTGCCCTAGTTGCTTAAGATGTATGAAAGCACTACTGCCATTGAACTGAACCAAATATTCACTCACAGAATCACAGAATGTTAGCACTGCCAACGACCTTAGAGACCTCCACCTCCAGCTCTTATTTTACTGAAGGGAAATTTGAAGCTTGGGCAGTTGAAGGTAGCACAAGGTCATCAGGTCTGGGTTCTGGTCCCATCTCTACTCCTGACAAGCTGTGTAGTCTCGGGCAAGTTAGGTTGCTTTTCAGAGCCTCAGCTTTCTCCTCTGTAAAAAGAAAGGGGCTGTTTTAGAGAGATGCTCTCTAAGGCTCTTTTTAGTTTATGATTGTAAGATTCTGTGATCCTGGATAGAGATATGGCCTGGATAGAACGCTGATCAGCCAGTACAGTCTTCTCTCTATTCAGATGACTTCCTAAGCGAACTTAGCCACTTCCTGTTCCAAATAGGAGAATTTTGGGGTCCATGGGGAAGCATTCTGTGATGAAATAGGGAAACTCAGTGTGGTATAAGGGAAGGAGCATCAGACATGAGTCGGAAGAGGACCTGGTTCTATCACTTACTATAGAAGTGACCTTGGGCAAGATGATAATGATGATGGTAACAACAGTAACAACACAACTGATACTTTTCTATGTCACTTCATCTTCATGTTGTTCCTGGAGGGGTAGGCACCGCAAATACTTAAATCCCCATTTTCCAAACAAGGCAATTCAGACTCACTGTGGAGTCATTTACCTACCATCACACAACTGGCAAATATTGGAGGCAGGACTGGGGGCCAGGTCTTCCTGACTCTAACTTGTATGCTCCACTTTCACCTCTTGGTGCCTCAGTTTCCCATCTGGAAAGCAGGGCTGATGGTTCTTGTCTTACCTGCCTCACAAAATTCTTGGTTAAAGTGCTTTACAAGTTGAAGAGCTTTAGAAATATGCTAGAGTTAACACGGGGTCCTGGAGTTTTGGGGTTTTAGGTGACAGCTGGTTCCAATGTAGGAACTCACCTACTTTTTGGAAATCATTGCTGCTACTCTGGAGTTGCCTTTTCATTTCGACAAACATTTATTAGATCACAGATTTAATGGTGGAAAGAATCTTGAAAGTGATCTGGTCTAGAGGTTCTTAGGTGCTTTTTTTATGTCATGGCTCCCCTTCACAGTCTGGTGAAGCCTATGTACCCCTTTTCAGAATGATATTTTTAAAAATGGAAGGAAATCAAGGCATCTAGGTGGTACAGTGAATAGAGCACTGGCCCTGGAGTCAGTAAGACTAGTTCAAATCCAGCCTCAGACACTTACTAGGTATGTGACCCTGGGCAAGTCCCTTAATCCCAATTGCCTCCCTCCCCCCAGAAAAGGAAGGAAATCCTACATTTTGTTTAAAGTTTAGTGATAATAATGTAATTCTCCCTCCCCCCCAATCTAAGTTCATGGACTCCCTGAAATTATAACCAGGAGTCTATGGACCTCAGGTTAAAAACCCTTGATCTAGTCCAACATCTCTCATTTTCCAATGAGGAAACAAAGGCCCAGGAATGTTAATTGATTGCCCAAGGTCACATAGGTAAGAAACTTCAGGGCTGGGATTTGAACTTGGGTCCTCAGGCTCCAGAGACAGAGCTCTAGTCTCCTATAACGCATCACACTGTATTAAGTCAGTAAGAGATGTAAAAACAGCTGTGAAAAAGTCCCTGCCCTCATACAGCTTATGTTCTGCTGACAGTCTCATCTTCTCCAAACTGAACCCTGTGGCCTGGAGGAAGACCTTGATGCTGCCAGGGTGGCATTGAGAGACTTATGGCCAGAGAATTCATAACTCAGTGATGGCAAGTTTCCTAAATCTTCTCCTGGGGCCGAGTTAAACCAGCTTTTCAGCTCAGCGTCCTGAGCATCCCAAAAAATGGAGTGGGTATTTTCTGGTTTAATGAGTTTCTGACTGTGTAAATATAGATGTTGTTTGGTCAGCACTTTCCCCAGCAGTATTTTCTATGGATAATTTGCGTGCAATAAGCTCCTGAGGCAGCTTTCCACAGATACTCAGGAGTAGGCACACTGACTGGGCAGAGGGAGGCCCTGGCCTCCCGACATGGACTGGCTTCCCCAGAGAGGAGGCCGTTTCCAGGGTTTTCCTCTGATTCAGTGCTTCCCAGACTGTCCTGGGGACTTGATCTGCCTAGGACTTTTTGTCTTCTTTAAGTTAATAGTAAATGACAGCACGTTGCACAGTACTTGGTACGTAGTAGACCCTTAATAAATCTTCCTGACCAACTGAGATTGTGTTTTGTATGCATTAGCTCAATTGAACCTTGTGGAATCTTCCTAGGAGGAAGGCACTGTGATCTCATTATCCCCATGTTACAAATGAAAAAATGGAAACTAGAGATATTGGCCATGGCCATGTAGCCAGTAAGTGTTGTGGGACCTAGACCATCCTAAATCAAGGACCAGAACTCACTTTTATCCATGAGAAAAAAAAATGTGCAACAGTGAAAAGAGTTTTGGGCTCCAATCCTGGCTTTGTCACTTCCTGCCAGTGTGACCTTAGGGAAAGGAGTGGTCCTTGGAGCCTTAGTTTCCTCATCTATAAAGTCACAGAGTTGGACTAGATGATCTCTGAGGTACCTTCTAGCCTTAGATGCATGACCTTGGGAAAGCTTTGGTTACCTCATTTGTAAAACTGGGGGTTAGCCCGGAATGGCTCCTAGCTACTTTCTAGCCATAGGTATAATGTACCACATTGGTCAAGTCATTAACAGTTCTACTAAATGATCTCTAAGACCTCTGCTAATTATAAATCTGTGATGACTATCCAATGCTATGTTAATGGCAAATTTCTTTGAATTGCTCATGAACTCACATGTAGCTTTCAAAGAAGGAATTAAATACTTACAAAGTACCTGCCGTGTATTGGACGTGGTCCAGGGAATACTGAGGAGTACAAGGTGCCACCTCTGTCCTACAGAGTCTAGTTGGGCAAACAAGACTCACAGAGTGTACAGTAGAATGTGATCCATAACATGCCAGTGTTTTAGCAAATTCGAGCCCTAGGAGATGGTTGAGGAAGAGGTCACATCAAACTGGGGTGATCATGGATGACTTCATGAAGAAAGGTTGTATACCAGCTGGTTATTAAAGGATGAACTGGATTCCAAGGGCATCTTTTTCTTCATTGCATGGGGAGGCCCATTCTTATAGCCAGGTTACCCTGTAGGAGGAGGCCAGAGAGATTGCTTCCTATGAAGAAATGGGTGTGGTGGAATGATAATCCACTTTTCATTCCTGAAGAGTACCTGAAGTCTGTGAAATATGGATTTCAATTTCTTCTGGCTATCTCTGAAAACTTTTTGTTTACAAATAGGCCAAACTTTGCTATGCAGAAGGGAACAGAATGCATATAGGTAGTTATAGAAAGATATAATTGAAAAGGTCAGTACTGTACCCTCTATGGTAAACCATCCCACATGTACCGCTAGACATTGTGACAGAAAAGACAAAGCAACTCCAAATGAAAATATGCTTGTGACCAGCCTGACCTATTCTCATAACAGTCTCTAAAAACTAATCTCATTGTGAACCTCTAATGCTGTACATCGTGACTAAAGCATTGAAAGGTCAGCAGAGAATGTATTAAAACAGGGTCTTAATGTTTTTGTCAGGTGGGCATCTAGGAACATCAACCCTTTTCTGTTTCTGGAGGATTGCTTCTTTTTTTCCCTTCCTTCCTCACCCTAACTGTATTTTTTTCAACCTTCATTATTATAGCTCATCACCAATCTCAGCTGTTTTCCCTTGGTACTCTTGTCATCCTAAAAACAAACAAACAAAGTCCTTTCATTGTCACCGTGATTGTCTCCCCCCCCTTTCTAGAGGCATCTATCCCTCTGTAGTTTTACAAAGACCTTCTCAGATATCTATCGCGAGGAAACAAAATGTTTGGGGGTCGTTGGATATAATATGCATATAAAGTTGTTTGTACCATAAAAGTCACATTGCCTTGTTTACTTTTTTTTTAAAGCTTTATTGATGCTTTTTGTTCTTTCTACCAAGGTTATTTTTCAATATTACACCCCCTCATTAAACGAATCCCTTGTAACAAAGACAAACATTTCAGTACTATTTGACCTACCAAAAAGTCCTGTGTAACTAACATTCTAGTCCCATAGTCCCCATGTCCCTAAACAGAGGAAGAGAGGAGGAAAATAGATGTCGTCACTTGTTATTTCAATGCTGGTCTGAGAGAACAGATAATGATCTTGATTTAGCTACCTTTAATTGATATTTTCTTTTATATGATTACTGTAGTGATAGCTGCAGCTACTGGAGACCCGGAAAAGAGAGTTTTTGCCTCCAAACTCCCTGGCACTGGTAAATGAACTGGTTTAGTTCAACATCAGAAATAGATGTGTTTGTCAGTGGAAAAATATTAAAGTAGACACATTACTGGGCAGCCAGGTGGTGCAGTGAATAAAATGCTAGGCCTGAAGTCAGGAAGACTCATCTCCCTGAGTTCAAAACTGGCCTCAGATACTTACTAGGTATGTGACCCTGGGCAAGTCACTTAACCCTGTTTGTCTCTGTTTCCTTATCTGTAAAATGAGCTGTAGAAAGAAATGACAAGCTACTCCAGTGTCTTCGCCAAGAAAACTCCAAATGGGCTATGAAGAACTGGACATGACTGAAAATGACTGAACAACAGATACATTACTGGTGCTTTATTCCTGTACCCTAAGGAGCATGGGCCTTCTCATCTCACTTGTAACCGCCTATATATTTTGTTTCCCCATTAGAATGTGAGCTCTTTGAGAGTAAGATCTTGATTCTCTATTTGTATCCCTAGTAGTGGCTCAGTACTTGGCACATAGTAAGTGGGTAATCAATAACCATTCATCTGTTCATTCATTCATTCATTCATTCATTCGGTATGTTGTTCTCTGGGTTCTGCTTTCCTTGCACTGACTCAGTTCAAGTCTTCCTGTGTTTCTCTGAATTTATCATGGTTGGTGATTCTTACTACATGATACTATTTCATTATATTGATGTGTCACAATCTGGTCAGCCATTTCCCAGTAATGGCATGTTTCTAGGTTTTTTTTTTAAATGCTACAAAAAGAATCACGTTGTTTTAAAGAAAGAAATAAAGGGAAATATCTTCATGAGAGGATGATAGATTGGATCTTTTATGAAAGACAACTAATAGCTTATATTTGTAGGGATAACTTTCTTTGACAAAGAAAGTGACATCATTATAATAGTACATTTATATAATACTTTAGGGTTTGCAAAGTGATTTACACATATTATCTTATTTAATTCTCAAACAGTAGTATGAGATAGGTACTATTATTATTATTTTCATGCTACGAGGGAGGAAACTAAGGCTGACTGAGGCAAGGTAATTTGCCTAGGGTCCCAGAGCAATGAAGTATCTGCCATAGGATTCCAACTCAGATCTTACTGACTCTCCTCACTACATCGCCTGGTTGTCTCCCTTATAAGAGACAGAAAGGAGAAACAGGAAATGTGTCCCCTTTATGAACATTTTAGGAGAGAATTCCTCTAACAGGACTCATCATACTTTTCTCAGTCTATTGATCTGTTCTGGAGTGAAGAAAGAGAAACACAATTCGAGCTCCAAGTATAACTATTACCACTAGGTATACTTTACTGGTACTTATTATTGTTACTAGTTATAATTTCTTCATGTTAAAACAAGCAAAGATGCAGTGAGGACACACATCTGTTTGTGACATAGCAACCCCATTCTCTTTTGTCCTGTTTCAGGACATGCTGCAGGACAAAGGCAGAGCTGGACTCCAGCCAGGAGCTGGCCAGTATTGCCAGGACTTCAGACTGATCTGTGTGGCTCCTGAATATTGGAACTTCTCCTATTTTATACTAAGTCATAAACAAAGAGAGCCAAAACCCTTTACACATACACTGATCTAAGCAAACACAAGTGCTTTGGAAAGTATCCGTCATGAATGTCCTAGAAAATGGAGGCTGGCAGAGCTCCTGCCCTGTGGCTGTGGCTCTGGACTAATCTATCACTCTGCCTGTTTCTACCTCCTGCTTGGAGGGGGTGGGTAGGCAAGAGATGCTGCAAAGTGGGCACAGAGTGGGAAGGAGCTTTTTTGGGGTATGGCTATTTGTAGATAGAGGGGTGAAAGGAAAAGAGGAAGCTTGCCATCTCCAGCTTTCTATTTTGACCAGTTATTCTTGCTAACTAGGTACTAAACTTGGTTGTTTTTGTGCTCCTGATGGAGTACAAGTCTCTAAATTTTAATTTTTCCATTAAATGTTATCCCCCTGGGTCAAAGCCTCAGCTGCCTCACTCTTGTTATGTGTCTGCCAAACTTTCCTACTCAGTCTTAGGAGAAGTGCTCAAATGTAATTTAAAAACTGGAACAGGAAAAATATGATAGTGTGTGTTAAAAGTTCAATCACATGGTAAGCCTACATCTGTTCAAAGTGTGACCCTTGATGAATTGAGCTCCAAGTTACTTAATGAAAAGACTGGTATCATTCCAGAACTAGTGGCTCTCATTTCTCCATATTAGCATCTGGAAAATTATTGAAGCAAGCCATGCAATTAATCATAGCATCTTTTTGATGAAAGGGGCTTTAGGAACCCTCTTGCCCCACCTCCTCTTTTTTTTTTTAACCAATGAAGAAATCTAAGGTTCAGGTAGGTAGTATAACTCTCTCAAGGTCACACAGTTAGTGGCAGAGCTAGGACTAGAATGAACTTTTTTGGTTCTGAGAGAAATGATTATTAATAACCAATGACTTGGGAAGATCCAGAGTCCCTTCTTTTTCTAAAGTCCTCATTTCTGAAGGTTGACCTAATTTTCTCCTTGATTGTGGTCACAGCCCACCCAACCTTATTAGGAATCCAATCTAATTCCTCCTGCCCATTGTGTTCAGCTCAAGCAAGTTTGGGTGGAAGTACCTTTGTTTTGATTGCCCAGGGCTGGGGGTGGTCTGGTTGTAGAGATAAGCTCTTTGTCCAAGAGTGACATGCTGTCACTCTCCCAGCCCCTCATTGGAGTGAGCCCACTTCTCTTTGTAAAGTCCACCTCTAATTAATTGTTCACCAGTCAGAGTTAATTGCCACCCTCAGGAACCAATGTCATATAAACTGTGAGCCCACCACCAGGAAGGGTCTTTGGCATTTGAGAATGCCACTGACCTCTTTTATTAATAAAATGAGTAATTACACAGAAATTATGTCTCTTAAACTTTTTAAATGTCATAGTTCTTGATCTAGTCCAGACCTGCACAACTTTGCAGTAGGTAGAGGCCAAAATTAAAATAGGCTAAACTTCTTTGGGCCACAGATAGGTTTTTAGTGCCTCACTTTCCAAGTAAAGGTATATAAAGATTAAACTATTTTATAAATAAGCCATATTTTTTTTTTAAAAAAAGGAAATTTCAATTAATATCAATTACTTACACTGATTACTTAAGATTTTTATTTATCATGAAATCACTCATCTCAGATTAGAGAGAGACTGATGATGGTTGGCTGCCATGGGTCACGTGACAAACAGGAGAGAGTGTGCCATGGCAATGCACTGGACAAGTTACATGATGGACACAATAGTGACTAGTGGGAGGTGGTTTAAATGGGGGACAGAGCATGTTACATCTTTACTTTCGTTTACATTCTCTACATTTTTTTGTGGGCTGCCAGAAATTCTTGGATGGGCTGCAAGTGGCTGACGGGCTGTATATTGTGCAGGCCTGGTCTATTCCTTTCTCTATGATGTGTCTCCCCTTCAGCTAGACTTCCTTATGGCATTGCTTTTCATGGATTTGGACTCACACTCAATGAATAATCAGCATTCTTCAACTCAAGGTATCACCTTCTTCCAGGGGCCTGTCCCTCCCAGTTGCCCCAGAGACTTTCTCAGATTACTGTCTATCTACTCTGTATGTATTTTTTAATGTACCTATTTATTTTATGTGCTAACTCACCAATAGAACATAAATTCTTGGAGGGCAGAGACTGTTTCTATCTCCTTTTGGATTTCTATAGCTTAGCACAGTAGTGACTTGGCAGGTAATAAGAGCTTACTGCTTGTTCACTTACTGATGGAAAGAAGGGTCATTCATTTCATCACTTTGCAGATGCCTCAATGCTTCTCCTATATTCATGGAAAGTCTTCTTCCTTTGGCTAGATGTGGCTATAAATGCTTTTTTTTTTTTTGTAGATTGAATTGATTGAAAATATTAGGTGACATATTAAAAGAAGCCAGCAAACACTGTAAAAATTGTGAAATGAATTTTTCCTAGATTAGTATCTTGCTAAGAGATGAAGACTTTTAAAGTGCCTGGCACATTAATAATGTAATTTAGTGCTGTGATTGCTTTGCAAAAATAAAGATATTTGAGTCTATAACCTGGAGACCTGACTGCTAGAACTGTAATTTAGCATTCCAGATATGCTATTACTGAATAACACATGATTTTAAAAACAAAACAAAACAAAACCAAGAACTTGATGTTTGGTCGCAAGGGCCTTAACTATAAAGTATTTCTTAGTAATAAAATCCAAATGACAAAAGCACAATCCTCCAGGGATCCTTTTTTTAGTTTGTGTCTTACTTCCTGTGCAATTAAGGAATAAGCAGATTTTAAAAGGGAATTGTTTCTCTGTTAGAACATATTCTGCTACCTTTAGGAAGCTGAATTAGTTTAAGAAGCCTGTAAAAGCACCCAACTTTTTGTAAGCTGCTCCATCACTTTGCCTAAAAAGATTTCCAATGGGCTCTTCAGTGGATACACTGATGGTTGTTTTAGAGGCCATATGGAAAATGGCATCCTTGGATTCCCGAGCTGTGATTTGGATCTCCTCACACTTACAGAAACATTATCTTCTGAGGCTAAACTTCATTATGCGATTTGGTTAATGATTCTTATTCATAAGACAACAGCACTGAGGTCTTGTTTCTCCCTATTTAGAATTTAGCACTTTTGCTCATAAAGGAATTTCATCTACTTAAATTTGTTTCAGAACTCGTGTAATTTGGTGGGGTTATATACCTAGTCTACATATGAGAGAAAGCTGAGACATACTTCATTCACTAAGCCAGAAACCAAAAGAATGCTTCTTTTTCCTTTTGTCTTTGTATCCCTAGTGCCTAGTATTTTTTTCTGGACATTACCTGGCATTTCACTAGTGTAGGCAATGCCTGGGCCACTGAACAAGTAAGTGATTTGCTGAGGGTCACCCAGCCAACATGTGCCAGAACCCTAACTAGAACCCAGATTTTCCTGATTCGAAGGACAGGTCTCTATCACACTACCTTTCACCATGTATACAGGGATAGGGATTGGACATGTGATTTCATTAGGATAGAGAATTCCTAGGTGAGGAATTTTTTTTAGTGCAGTTCAGCACTCTCTCTGCAATTTATATGGAGTGAGGGCTATCCCAGCATGTAGCATGGAAATGTTGCATAGCTTGAAGTGAGGCAGCATATTCATCTCTAGCCTCTTCTCCCCAAACCCTTCTCCAAGGGAGACTTTAATTCCTGCCCAGAGAGGAAGCAGGAGGTTGGAGCCAGAGCCTGGCCACTCTACTTTCCTCATAGAAAGAGTAACTAGACTAGAATTATATGTATATATATCTACTCCATCTGAATATTGATATTCTAGGGAATATGGACAGTCAGAAGAGAGAGGGAGAGAGAGAGAGACAGAGACAGAGAGAGTGACACACACAGAGAGAGGAGTTCTAGATCACACCTAAGGGAAAAATCCCTGAAGTCTCTACTACATACAGGGGCATTTTGGAGACTGCCAGCTCCTCTCATGTTGATTTCTTCCTACAGTCTTTTCCTTTAGCAACCTAAAGTAAGGTAGGCGTTTTCCATCTTATCTCTAGAAGCTGGAAACCAGTAGTGTACAAAGTGACCGTAGAACCCAAAGAGAGATAGAAGGGACCTGAAGAAACTCTTAGGCTCAAAGAAGAGTGAACCTCTCTTCTCTCAGGTCTTTCACCAACTCTACTCCGTCCCTCACACAGATGCGGTTCATTCATCTCTACCAACGAGGAGAGTCCTATACTAATGGGTTTTGGCACTTGGTTTACATAGAATCTTAGAGAGTTGCCTAATGCCTTGAGATGCTAAGCAAATTGCCAGAAACAGGACTTGAACCCAAGTCTTCCTAGCTTCAAGGCCAGGTCTGCATCCACTATGCCATACTGCTCCTCATTTTACACACACTAGGAGCTTAATGTTTTCTGGACTGTATTGAATTATATTGCCTGTGGTGGGGGCCTAATAAATATTTGTTGGAATGAATTGAAGTATATTTTCCCTGCCTTCACAGAGATTTCCTACTAATACTCTGGCACTCAGATGAATCTGAGATCTCATTAATATAGATATTATCTCTAATGGTGTAGTTCATAAACTAGATTCAAGTCCCAAGTCTGCTATTTACTATGACCTTAGGGAACTCAGTTAACCTTTCGAGCCTCAGTTTCTTTATTTGTAAAATGAGGATGTTGAGTTAAATGATCTTTGAAGTCACTTCAGGAGAGAAGAGGTGCTATTACTAGGTGTAATTGAGAAAGTAGATAATGGGATACTAGAATTTAGAGCTGGAGGGGTCTTTCAGGGTCATCTAGTCTAGTCCCCTCATTTTACAAGTTAGGAGTTCCAAGCCCAATGAAATGAAAGGATTTGCTGAAGATCACACAGGTAATAAGTAGCAGAGTCAGGATATGAAACCAAATCTTCTCCCTCCAGAGCCAGTTCTGCAGCTGTAACACTGTGCCTCCAGGTTAGTAAGGTATAGGGTAGTTTTATGTGGCTTTGCACTTGTAGTTTCAGAAGATTGGGAACCTTAAAACTTTTCAATTGGCCAGCACAAATCCCCAAATGTAAATCCTAAGGAAGCTTTCTATAATTCTTTCAAGTACCACTAGAGGAAATACAAAACTCTGTGTGTGTGTGTGTGTGTGTGTGTGTGTGTGTGTGTGTGTGTGTGTGTGTGTGTGTGAAAGGTTAGAAAAAAACTACAAATCTTAGTTGATGCTGAAGTTCCTCTTTCACCATTGAAAATTAATTGGGCTTGTTTCTGAAGAGCCCTCCTACAATGTTTGGTATCACTTAACTGTGAATAACCCAGAGTGGATAAACCAACTGTGCTGACGGCATGTTTCCTGCCCCAATGCCATAGACACTGTGACATATAAAGCCAGAAAGCTGGTGGAGTCAGTAAGATTATTCTTTCATGTAGGTAGCAAGGCACAGAAAGAACCCTGGACTGTGATTTAGGAGACTTTGGTTTTAGCCCTTCCTCTTCCTTCAAGGAATCATTTCTTCTTTCTTTGGTTCATTTTTCTCATCTATAAAATGAGTCTCCTCTCGGGCTCTCCATTTAGTTTACAGGGGTATTGCATAAATTAAATGAAATAATGTGGGCAAAAGTGTTTGACAAAATCCTCCAAGTGGAATACTTTATTTTTTGCCTTTTACCTAGAGCCATAGCTGGGAAGTTCAATCACTTCATTTTCTAGATGAGGAAACTGACACCCAGAGTGGGGAAATTATTTGCCCAAGGTCACACAGATAATTAGTGGCACAACTTTGAGCAGGAAACAGGTTTCCTCATTCCATGCTCCTTCCATGAAGTCTCACTTAACGAACTGCCTATAGAAAAGGGTTAGGGGAAGACATAAAATGATGATGAAGATGATGAATAGCCCATATTTATATAGCATTTTGAAGAGTTTGCAAAGAGCCTTATCTCATTTGAGACCTCACAACACCTGTGAAGTAGGTAATTTGAATTTTCTTTTTTGGATAAGATTTGTATTTTGTTGGTACAAGGAACTGTCAGTAAAGAAAGGTTCTCTACCAATGTATATTGCCAACTGCTTTGCAATTTATAGTTACAAATTTTTGCCTAGACTACTACTGGGGTGACTTGCCTAGCATCACACAGGAGGTACATGTTAGACTCAGAACTTGGACCCAGATTTTTCGAATTTCAAGCTCAGCTCTTTATCCACTGTGCCAGAGTTGCCTCTAATGAGATGCGCAACATGGATCCCGTTGTTATTTTCACTTTACAGATGAGGAAACAGGCTCAGAGACATTGTGACCTTAGTGCAGTCACAAGGTCAATAGTATGATTCATACACATTTCTTCAAGATTCTGTAGTGACTTTAAATATGTCTATATCTAGATTTCCATCTAGAGATAGATATTTATCTGTAAAATGAGGATAATAATACTTGCATTGCCCACATTAGAAGGAAGGTTGTGAGGAAGGTACTTTATAAGCCTGAAAGTATAGTATAAATGTGAACTATTTTCAATTTTATTCATATAGTTATAAACTTGGTTGAGAATAGCCTTGTTCAAAATATAATCTATAGAAAATATAGAGATAAAAATTTATAGGCATATATGTATATATACATACATATTTGATACAAAAATTCAAAGACTTGGCAGATTAAATCTTGTCCACACTTGCATGCTTTTATATGAAGTGAAGATTGGTACCATTCTGAAACTAACTGATCAGCACTCTTGGGTCTGTAGTTTGGGATTTCTGTATTTTGGTAGTCTTGGCCAAAGAGTTAATTAGCTTCTGAGTAGAGAATGTGCCTCCTTTTTGGGATGTTTATTTTTAGCTCTCTAAGCTGCAGAGTTGTTTTTCTTAAGTATGAAGGAAATATGTGTGTGCAGCTATATCCAGTTATATTAATGTATGTGTATGTGTATATATATACATGTATGTGTAATACATAAATACACAATATCTACATCCATTTATATACACTTATGCCTTAGGATTCTGGCACTGTGCTAGTGTACTTCTTGAAAAATAAAAGGTGACCCCGCTGCCATGTGAAACTGTAGCAAGAAATCAGTGAGGAAGGAATATTGCCAATTAAAATTGTACATTCACAAAGGTAGGAAATAAAGTCATATTAATAAGATTTCCAGCTTGTATTTATATGAGGACAAGACTGTTTCAGGAAGGAGCTGATACCCACTTGGCACAATTTTCTCAAAAGTAGGATACGACTGGCTTGGTGCCATATTTTAAGAGAACTATTCATTCATTCATCCAACCAATATTTAATGAGCATCTCCCATGTTCAAGGCAATCTGTTGTCTACCCACTTGCAGTGAAGCATGATTTAAAGCTGATAAGCTCACATGTAGATTGTGCTTGTGTGCTTGATTTCCTATGGTTAAAGAAAATGATGAGAAGGGAAATGTAACATTTTAATGATCACCAAAGGCTACCTTTTGTTACTTGATGCCATGCGAATGATCTCTCATTTTGCCTTTGTGATGAAGTTCATCGCCAAACTCCCTGGTAAATGTGGAAACTCCCCTCCTGATGCTGATCCAGCTCAATGATTTGTAGTAGCTAAATCCTAGGGTGTTGTTTGAGGCACATAGTGAATGTGCCCAGGGTCACACAGCTAGTAAATGTCAGAGGTGGAATTTGAATCCAGGTCTTCCTTATACCAAACCCAGCCCTCTATCTATTTTAGAGCTTGCTAACTCCAAGCCAGACCTCTGTCTCATCATATTGCCTCTAATACTTTAGGATCTACCTGACTATTATTGTAGTGTGTGTAGTGCAAAGAACCCTAGACTTAGAGAAATTACAGAGAAATAGGGGTTTAAATTCTGCTTCTGCTGTTTACTAGCTGTATGACCTTGGAAAAGTCATTAATCTCTGTGAACCTCAGGTTATTTACCTGTAAAATGAGTATCATAATCCTTGCATTACCCACCTACAAAGGTTATTGTGAGGAAGGTACTTTATAAACCTTAAAGTCTTATGTAAATATGAACTTTTTTCAGTTTTATTCTCATATAGTTGATATAAACTAGAATGAACCAGTGGTCTTATTGAAAAAGGAATGCTGAAGAATAAAAGCTGCTTTAGGGCAGAGACTATTTTATTTTTGCCTTTGAATTCTCCTCTCCCTATCCCCTCCCCTTACCTAGCCCAGTATCTGGCACCTGGCAGGCATTCCTTATTAAATCCTAGTTGAATTGAATGCAATCAATATTGTAATGCAGTGAATTTGCATTCTCATCCCAAGAAGGGGTGGCTGATCTAAATGAGGAGATGAACAATGAATGTTAGATAAAGTAATGGCTGGCTTTTATAGAGTAAGGATTTTATAGAGTAATAATTGATCCTGAAAAAGGATTTTATAGAGTAATAATTGATCCTGAAAAACATTAGTAGGGTGAGAGAGGTCAAGGTAAGTGGCAGAGGGCTCTGAATAATCACGTCATTTCAGAATTGGAAGGTGTCTCAGAGACCACCCATTCATTCCAAAGCTGAACAAGAATCTTTTCTATTAATGGTCATCCAGCCTTTGCTCAAAGACCTCAAGAGAGGGGGAGCCCATTACTCAAGGAAGCCAATTCCACTTTTTTCTAGTTCTAATTGTTGGGAAGCTTTTCCTTATACCATGGCTAAATTTCCACTCATTGCTTCCAGTCCAATTCAAAAGCATTGGCAACTGGGGTCAGATATTCCTTGAATTCCCAAATTATTTATGAGTCAATTTATGTGCTAACTAAACCAGGTGTGTTTCACCTCTTTCCTCATTATTCCTTCCTTCTTTCCTCACTCTGCCTCTCAGTATCCTACAATGTTAGCACTGGGAGGGATCTGAGATTCATAGGATTACAAAGGTCATAGACCTAGAGTGGAAGGGGCGTTCGAGGCAATCTGGTCCAATTCTTTCATTTAGCAGATGAAGAAACTAAGGCTCAGGGAGCACTATGCAACTTGCCCAAGGTCGCAGAGGTAATAAGTGTCAGAGGGGAAATATGAACTCAAGGTCACTGGTTCCAGAACCACTTGCACTTTCTATTGTACCACACTACCCAGAGATGAGAACTGACTTGCCTGTTAGTCAAATCAAATCAACAAACATTTATTAATCACCTTTTGTATGCCAATCATTGTGATAAGTCCCAGGAATACAACGAAAGGCAAAAAGTAAAACCAAACAGCAGCTTTCCCCTCTTGCCTCCCCTCAAAAAGTTCTTTTTCTCAAGGACCTCATCATCTAGTGGCAGAGAAACCATGCAGATAACTATGTACAAACAAGATATATAGCATGATTTGGAGATAATCACAGAGGGAAGGCACTGAAATTAAGGAGGCTAGGAAAAGGCTTCTTCTAGAAGGTGGAATTGTGGTTGAAAATGGAAGGAAGCCAGGGAAACCAGGAGGTAGAAATGAAGAGGGAGAGCATTCCAGGCATGGGGCCAGCCAGGGAAAAGAGCTGGAGTTGGGAGGGAGAGTGGCTTGGTCCAGGGACAGCAATAAGGCCAGGGTTACTAGATCCCCTTGAGGTTAGCCCTGGTGGTGGCTGAGCTACAACTTGCTGCCTCTCTCGTTCTAGCAACCGAAGTTTTTAGAAGAACAAATTCCTGCTTCCAACCACATAATCAATAGAACAAGCCGAGTACATGTGTTTCATTCTAGGACATGTCAGTGATTATTCCTGAGTGGGGAAAAAAGAGACCTTGGGGCAAATTCTATGATATTAATAGCTTAGATAGATTTCTTTCCTGTAGAGAGAGCCACAGAAGGAAACTTAAGGGGATTGTTTATTACATCCCTCTTATTTATTCAATAGCATTTGCTAAGGTCCTGCCATATGAAGTTTCCACCACTGTATTCCATTCCAGTGAGAGTTAGGATTTAGGGTTTGTAGTGTTTGCTCTTTAATGGAAAGAGAAGACAAGCACAAAAGAAGAAATGTCATATTGTAGTGGAAATAATGTTATGCTAAAATATAGAAAAATAGGGTTCTTCATTGACTGTCCCTGTGATCTTAGATCTCAGAGTCACTTAACTTCTTTTGGCTTGATCTTTAAAATATGTATAGTACCCATGGCCTCCCTAATATTTGGGCCCCCAGAATGCTACTCTGGGTTTGGGGCACTTTGTGGGTCAGCATTTACTCAAAACCTTCACTCATAAGCACCCACTGGCATGTTTATTTTTATTAGGTTAACCAGAAGATATATTGTGTTAAAGCAAAAAGAAAAAAAAAGAAAAAGAAAAAGAAACATTCCTCCATACCCATTAAGGGTATATTCTTCATGGGGTTACCATGTCATTCCACTTCCCCAGCCCCCAAGCAGATCTTCCTCAGGTCTTCTATTAGAAGCCTCTCTGCAGCTTTGTTGAATAACTTTGGTTCTGAACTAACTCAATATGTATTTCATAGTTGACTCATGGGACATGACCAAGTTTCCTCAGCCTATCAGGACATCCTTCTTCAGGATGGCTACTCCACTTCACTAAAGTCTTTTTCACATTGTCTAAAGCAGGGGTTGGCGAACTACTGCCTAGAGGCCAAATCTGATCCATGACCTCTTTTGGTACAACCCTCTAGCTAAGAATATTTTTTACATTTTTAAGAGTGATAAAACTGTATTAGAAGATGTAAAAACTATTTTTAGCTCTTGGATTATACCAAGATTATACCAAAAATGGGAATTAGTCCAGGCAGTAGTTTCCTGGCCTAAAGTCTTTGACTGAGACCTGATATCACTTCATTAAGGTCTTAACATTAAGGTACAAGCCACTGATGCTTTAGCATCTTTAAGTGGGATGGGGGTAACTCAATTAACTCTGTTCTTTACATAGTCATTGGGGTTGGGGGGCATTAGTAGCTAGAGGGATCAGGAAAGACTTCTTGTATGTTAGAAGGTGGAAAGTGAGTTGAACTTTGAGAGAAACTAGAGATTCTAAGATGTGTAAACAAGAAGGGATTGCATTCTGGAAGTGGGGATAGCCTGTACAAAGGCACGGAGGTGAGAGATGGTGAAGAGCACCAAGAAGGTCAGTTTAATGAACCATGGAATGTGTAAAGGGAAGTTGTGTGTGATAAGGCTAGAAAGGTAGTTTTGAATCAAGTTGGGAAGGGTTTTAAATATCAAATGGCGGTGTTTACACTTGAATCTAGAGGCAACAAGGAGCCTTTGGAATTTGTTGAACAAAATACTGACACAGTAAGACCTGTGTTTTAGGAAAATAATTTCAGTGCATATGTGAAGGATTATTTGGAGAAGGGAAAGACATGAAGCAGGAAGACATATTAGGAGGCTATGAAATAGTCCATGTGAGAGGTGATGAGGGCCTGAACTAGTGGAGTGATAATGTGAGTGGAGAGAAGGGGACATATAGGAGAGATGTTGTGAAGATAAAATCAACTAGCCGTAGGGATTGATCATGATTGGTGAGGGACCTTAGCTTATTTGCCTTCTAAATAGTGGGGGAACTGCAGTCATGTTTTGTTTTTCATATAAAACACATTTTCGTATTAGTCATGTTGTAAAGGGGAACTAGAACCAAGGAGAGGTACCACAATAAGGAAGAAACAAAATAAAACAAAACAAAAAAAGAGAGAGCAAATGGTATGCTTCGAACTGCATTCAGACTCCATAGTTCTTTTTCTGGATGTGGATAGCGTTTTCTATCATAAGTCTTTTGGAGTTGTCTTAGATCCTTGCATTGCTGAGAAGAACTAAGTCTATCAAAGTTAGTCATTGCACAATGTGGCTGTTACTGTGTACAATGTTCTCCTGGTTCTGCTCACTTCACTCAGCATCAGTTCATGTAAGTCTTTCTAGGTTTTGCTGAAGTCTTGCTGCTCATCATTTCTTATAGCACAATAGTATTCATTACATTCATATGCTATAACTTGTTTAGCCATTCCCCAGTTGATGGGCCTCCCCTCAATTTCCAATTCTTTGCCACCACACAAAGAGCTGCTATAAATATTTTTGTATTTTTATGATCTCTTTGAGATACAGACCTAGAAGTGAAATTGCTGAGTCAAAGAGTATGCACATTTTTATAGCCCTTTGGGCATAGTTCCAAATTGCTCTCCAGAATGGTTGGGTCAGTTCACAACTCCACCAATGATGCATTAGTGTTCCAATTTTCCCACATATTCTCTGACATTTATCATTTTCCTGTTTTGTCATGTTAGCCAATCTCATAGGTACGAGATGGCACCTCAGAGTTGTTTTACCTTGCATTTCTCTAATCAAAAGTGATTTAGAAAATTTTTTCTTATGACTATAGATAGCTTTAATTCTTCATCTGAAAACTGCCTGTTCATATCCTTTGACCATTATCAATTGGGGGATGTATAGTCATGGTTTTTGAAAGGCTGATCCCATGTGACCCTCCAGCCAATTAACCGGAAATCATCTGAATTATCCACAAAGGAGAAAACAGTTGTGTAGTACTCATTGTTAACAGAATATAACAAAACAGCATGGATAGAGGCTAGCTAAGAGGTGAATAAAATTGAGTCTAAAGTGATCTTTCATCCAAAGGGAAGGGTGACTGCTTTATATCTTAAAAAAAAAAAGGATAGTAACTCAGGGACAAACCATAAATGAGTTTGACTTGCTGACTCCTGAAAGAGTTGTGATTCAAAAATTGAATCACAAAAGACCTGTAGAAACAGGCTGAATGTTATAAAGTTGAAGATGAATGATTCCATAATGCCTTAATTCAACACACAGCTGAGCAGTGGACATTGTCATGCTGATCTTTGGGACATTGGAAAACCAGTGTGGGAAACTATATTGTGGTTTGGGGGCTACTCATTGTTGTTGTTTTTCAGTCATTTTTCAATCATGTCTGACTCTTTGTGACCCTGCTTGAGGTTCTCTTGGCAAAGATATTGGAGTGGTTTGCTATTTCCTTCTCCAGCTCATTTTACAGGTGAAGAAAGTGAGGCAAACAGGGTTAAGTGACTTTCCCAGGGTCACACAGCTAGTAAGTGTCTGAGGCCAGATTTGAACTCATGAAGATGAATCTTCTTGAACCTCTTCTCCGTGCTCTATCCACTGCGTCATCTAGCTGCCCTCTACTTGTCGTAAACAGGTTATTAAAATGGAGAACCCCAGGAGAAAAGTGAGGGACAGGGGTAGTCTTCCCTCTGTGTTTCTGGTAAGAGTTAGAAGATTAAAAGACAGCCTGAGTTGCAAGGTCAGTGGCATGGATAAAAGGTCACAGGATCCGTAATCTTTCCTAGATTATCTTTGTGTTTCTGGCTCCTGTTCCACACTAATTTAAATTCATGACCTTGGAAAAATTCCTTCTTTTCTTTGTGCCTCAATTCCCTTCCAGACTTTTTATCCTCAAGGAGCATTTTGTTTCCCAGAACCTTGCCTGGAAGTCTTTTTATCTTGAGCCTGAGGCTCTTCCCTTCAGGCATCTCTAGACCCTAGCCCAGGTAAGTTGGAGGGACTTAGTATCTCCAGCTGGAGATCAAACTCTGGCTTATAGTAGACATACCTTATATTGTGTTATGTATGTCCAGTGTCTCAAAGACACCTTATTAAGCTCCACTCTAGAGCCTACCCTACCCCTCTCCAACCCAAACTTCCAGGGCTCTGCTCTAGGGGTCTGAGGTCTCCCAATTAATCCATTCAAAAACCCAAAAAGAAGTTCATCATGGGAGGAAGGTGTTGATTTGATACATACTTCTTTTAAAACTATAGTTCACAAATGCATAGTCCTCTATTTCTGGTCTTCTTTGTGTGTTTGGATGTGGTTGTTAATGATTGTTAAACTCATAAACCAGGAGAATTTTTTTTAAAAAAAGAATTCAGGATAATTTGGAAAACTGTAGGTTTTGCAGGTTGATGCCGTTGAGTTTTGCCTCCAAACCCTGATCATTAAGTATCAGGCTTATTTATTTTGACAAATTTTGACTGAAGGAAACCTGGTGGATCTGAGGAAAGAGTCCTTCTTCATTGTCAAGTGTCACCGTGCTTTCCAGGAAGCTTTTAGGGGTTATCTTTATTCCAGATAATTAAGACGCCTGGAGTGTTTCAGTGAGTTTGAGATATTGAGGCAGGTCATTCGGAAACTAATTAGACTGCAGCAGTAGAGAATGTCATTAGCCAAAAAAGAAAGAAAAAAATTAAAATCTCTAACTGGCTATTCCTCTAAGTAAACATGGTATGCCACCTTTCTTGTCCATCACTCCTTCTAAAAGAGATCGACATGTATTTTAAAAGAATGTAATGGAGAGGAAATTCAAAGGGACAGGTGGTGGTTCCCATTTGCAAGCCAATATGATCTTCAAGTTCCAGGTTGCCATGGACACATAGTGGGGATGCACTTGGCCTCTGAAAACACTGAAAATCTGCCCTGTTTTCTAGACTTGGAATGTTGGTTTGTGTAATGCATTTTTACATCTTACCATGGTGTAGGACTTTAACTAGAAAGTAAAGGCCATAATTTATACTAACTGCTGTCAGATAATCAGCTGGTCAGTGGGAAATGTCCAGAAAATGCTCTAAAATCTTATAAGCAGTCCACTTTTGATAAAAGGGTCTTTTATCAATTCTTTTTATAATGGGGGTGGGGAGGAGGATATTGCTCTTAGAATACAGTTACACTGACTGCATCACATATGAACTGTAGCCAATTGTCCTTTTCCATTGTACAGGAAATGTGTGCCAAGCTGACTAAGAGGGTGATAGAACTCAGGCATAAAGGGTTCAGTACTCCTAGTGTGATCTCTGCTTGGGAGCCAAGTCCTAGGGAAGACTTTATGTACCTTCCTCAAGTGGGTAATCTGCTCTTTAGTTAATGGTAGGAACTGTCTGCTCTAAGTGTATGAGTTCTTTTTGTTCACTCGTGTTTTGGGAAAAATCTGAATTTTGTCTTTGAGTTTTAGAGTATTAGACCTGGAGTCCAGAACACCTGGGTTCACATACTTGCTTAAAAACATACTGACTATGTAAGAATGGACAAGTCACTTGATCTCCCTGAAAGTCAGTTTATTCATCTGTAAAATGGGATAATAATAGCATTGCCCTCACAGGTCTGTTATGAGGATCAGATGAGATCATGGATGTAAAGCACGTTGCAAACATTAAAGGGCTACATCAATAAGAAATTTTGTTGTTCTGATGGAGAAGATTCTTGTTCAAGTATGGGTTAGCTAGATGGCCTCTGGGGTCCCTTCCAAGTCTGAGACTTTGGGATTCTGTGAGGCCACGAGGAACGAGAGATGCTTAGTGGCATTAGTGGGCGACTCCCTGTTTTTCTTTAATTGTGTTCTTTTTCCTGCCCTCCCTGTTTATTGAGATCCTAGCTAGCTCAAATCCCACTTTGTCTGTGGTGTTTCCCGACTATCCCAGTCCACCATGAGCTAGCTCTCCGTCCTCTGAACTGTCTTTGACACTCACCTGAAATTTATCATTTGCTGTGTTGTATTGCTTTTCAGGTATACATGAAAAAATAACTTTTTCCTTAAAGCTTCTTGAGGACAGGGACAGTATTATAAGACTTCTCTGTGTAAATGCTAACATGTAGGTGAGCACTCATGAACTTAAGTATTAGAACACATTATTTTCTTCAAATTTTCATAGTTTTCATTTTCTTCACGCCCTTTTGTCTTCTTGTTTTTAGAATTTGTCTTCATAGCTCCTTGGGTGGGTAGTGTTTCACTTGGGGAAACCATTTCAGTTCCCTTGAACCTGCAGGCTACTTTTGCCTCTTATCTAAGGAGCCTAAATCTTGATACCAGCAATGTTAGCTGCTGAGGTATAGTTTTAATGCCAGGCTACTTGCTCCCAGATCAGTGGGATTATAAGGACTGGGATAGCTCAGTAGATGCTGAGGTTAGTGTTTTATTTTTATTTCAGCTGTCAGTGAACTACATAGAGCATTGGGCCTGGAGTCAGGAAGACCTGAGTTAAAATCCTGCCTTGGACAACACTTTGCTGTGTGACCCTTGGCAAGTCATTTAACCTCTATGTGACTCAGTTTCTTTGGTTGTAAAATGAGTATAATAATAGCCACCTACTTTGCAGGGTTTTTATGAGGATCAAAGGTGATAATATTTGTAGAAGAGAGTTTAATACAGTGCCTGGCACATAGCAGGTGCTATAAAAATACCTTTTCTCTTCTTTTTCCTTCTTCCCTTCCCTTTCCTTCTCCCTGTCTCCTTCCTCTTCCCTACACCAAATGCACTCAGGTTTCCTCTACTATCCTCCCATCAAAATATGTTCTCAACTAAATGATCTCCTATACATCAATGGATCTGTGTGATACGGAAAGAGTTCCAGGCACATAATCAGAGGACCTGGGTTCAAATCCCACCTTCATCATACCTGTGTGACTTTGGCCACACAAGTCAATTAATGTCTCTGAGCCTCAGTTTCCTCATCTACAAAATAAAGAAATGGATTAGACCTCTAAGTCCTTTCCAACTCTGTGATCCTGTAATCTCACTGATGTGAACTTTCTTCCCAAGCCTACTGATCACGACCCGATCATGCCTGACTATTTTCTGTGACTCTGGTCCATGTCCTCCCATATATCCTTCTCAAGAGGCCTACCCAATGTGCTAGAGGAACATTCAACATGTCTAGCAGCTGAATGGGATACCCCTGCCAGAAGGATTTCCTTTTCAATAACGGACAATTCCTCAAAACAAAGGACTCAAACGCTAAGGACAGAATTTCTGGCATCAGTTACAGGCTCCTGAAGTGGGTTATGATAATGAGGGGAAGTATGCTCAATAAGTGGCCTCCTACTTCCTCCACTCTTAAGGCTCACTCTCCTTGGAGCACTTCTAAGCAAACTCCCTTTGCTCACTTTAATCAGCCTGGGAACTTGTTAAGTCCCACTACTAAGCTTCTGCAGCATTGAAGATCACACAGGCTTGGCCTTGCATAATGTTCTGAGTCTAATTTATGCAAGCAGGATTCTGGCCCCTGTACTGTTCACTTTCTGCTTCAGGCACAGGGCCACAATTTACTCCAAGGATTTGGTGAAGTATTTGACACCTATTTATGCAGCTAGTACCTAGAATTCTTTCCTTCTTCCACAATTGAATTATTGATCTGAAGGGCTGACAAAAGAGTGATGTTGGAATGGATTCTGAACGCAGAATGAATTGCAAACCACCGAAATCCCTAGCTAATATTGACTGAGGTCATCTCTGTGTTGTGGATGGGTAAGGAGGCACACCCATAATTTTTCTTCTTGTTTTATCCTTGTGCCAGAATGCTTAATCCAGCACTTCTGCATCTGTCATGTTCCAGAAGGTATAGATCATTTACCTGGTGGCTTAGCTCTACTGCCAGGGTTCAGTGTTGGAAGACTAGGTTTACTTAGTGCTTATCCTGATTTATTTATTTATAAATGCCTTCTGCATTTATTAAGGTTTCCCAGGCAGTGGTGACCTCCAGACTTAATTGTAAAATAGATTTGTTTGCCACAAATCAGAGGGTCTATATGAGAAAGACAAATGAATTTCAAGAAATCAACTTTTTTTTTTTGACTAGGCAAAGGGGTTAAGTGACTTGCTCAGGTTCACACAGCTAGTAAGTGTTATGTTTCTGAGGCCGGATTTGAACTCAGGTCCTCCTGACTCCAGGGTTGGTGCTCTATCTACTGCACCATCTAGCTGCCCCCCCTTTTTATTTTATTTTTTAATTTTAAATTTTTTGGAACCAACTCTTGATTTCTTTACAAGCAAATTAACTCATTTTCTGGTTATCCAGTTGCCAGGCTTTTCCTTTCCCCACCTGTTGTCCTTTTAGGTGGCCACATCACTGTATATTGGAGGTGAGGCAAAGAAGATGAAAGACAAATATTCAAGGCAGCTAATTTTTAAAAATTAAATTTTCTTTTTTCAAATCAACAATTATTTTCCCCCTCTCCCTCTCTTTCTCTCCTCCCCACTTTCCCACTCCCCAAAAAAGAAAAAGAAAAAAAAATCCAAACCTTTGTAAATAAATATCAGGGCAGATAAGTTTCTTATTTACCTGGAAGAAAGTCTTGGAGAATATAAATTGGATCTGTTGGTTAAAATGAAGATTTTGGATTATCAGTGGATTTTAGTAATGCATGCCATTCCTGCAACCTGTTACGATGGATAATAGGGCAAGCAAAATCACTTTCTCACCTACAGAGAATTCTTAAATTTTAAAATATCTTTTAATTTTCTCTCTTCTCATATTTTAAGCTCAGTATGTATACTTTTCCTTGGATGTCTCTGTGTAAGATCAGTATATTTGAAGTCGAGAGCACTGGCTTTCAAATCTTGGCTCTGTTACTTAATACATGGGTGACCTTAGGCAAATTTTTCCTCATCCGCAAAATGAGGGGTTTGGACTAGATATTCCCTGGGGTCCCTCCTAGTTCTAAATCTAAGATTCTTTGATCAAATCCAGACTGATTTTCTTGCCTTTTAATTTCCTCTCTTTTGAAACTTTTCCATTTCTTTCAATGGTGTTACCAATTTCCTGAATCCTTCTGAACCAAAACTCAGGGTAGTCAATAACTTCTGTCTTTCCTTCATCTACTTTCCATGCAATCATCAAGCCCTGCCAGTTCTTCCTACCAGATTTCTTTGCCCTTCAATGTCTTTGAGATCTCTGTATTCATCTTCATTTCTGTTGGCACAACCAAGAATCTAGGTCTGAATCACTAGATTGGACTTTTGCAATACCTTCCTAATTCACATCCTTGCTCACAGTCTCTTCCTGTCTTGTCCATCCTGCACATTCCTCCCAGATCAACTGGGTGAAACATTGCATTTATTATTTCACTCTCTGCTGAAGAATCCAAAATTACCCCCTTATTGGCTATTGGATTTCCTCCAAACTCCTTTTTCGTTTAAGCTTTTCAGTAATTAGGCACACTATCCCTATGTGGTCTTATCTCTTCCTATACTCTTCTTCAGGAGGATCAGTATTCTTACCCTTCCTAATTTATTGCTATTATTTTCTTACTTTTGCTCATGCTTTCCTCCTTATACAGAATGAGTTTATGAAAAAGGTTTATCTTTGTCAAAATATATTTTGTATGCTAGGTTTAAATTTTTAGATGAGATTGACTTCTTTTAGAAATTGAATGGTTAAAAAAATGAAAAGGAAGCCATTCATTGAGGCAAGAGCTCAAAAGAGTAAATTAGAAAGAGCTGGGAGCATCACATTTCCAATAAATGAATTTTCTTGAATAGAAGTCCATGGCCACTTAGAGGAAGGCAAAGAGCACATGGAGGGAAAATCTCTTTTTGTTTGTCCTTTGTTTTGAAGGGGACTACTTACATCATGGGTGATTCTTGATTCATTTGTGAATTGCATTTGAGTGAAGCAGAGCTGCACAAAGTCTGATCAGCCTCACTCTCTCTTCCAGAGTCATCGCAGGCCAATGGCAAGGCAAAGGTCAAGGTGACTAGTGATAGCCTGGGGTGGAGTTGATGATCTTTCATGTCTGACCAAGCTCTAAGCACTCCAGGAGAGGTCTTCATATGCTTGGAGTAGACATCCCCTTAATTAACTGATGGGGTTGAGTCCGGTCTGTTACCTTCAACCTGGTTTAGCCTGTCTGTCCTGGTAGTTTACCAGGATGTGGCCATTGGGCATGCTACTCCTTCTTGGAGCCACAGGTGAGAGTTGGATGAAGGTGGGCACCGAAGGTAGATGGGCAGCCCTGAGAAGGGCTTGGCAAAGCCTCCACACCAGAGGTGCTAGTCCTCCCTGAACCTCTCATACACCTCAGAGAAAAACTACAGAAGCTAGGTATTCAGGAGGACTGAGGAAGATGTTTAAATCACTTAAATTTGAGTCTTTTATGCTGAGTTAATAATAGAGATGTCTTTGGGAAGCAGCTAGGTGGCAGATGTAGGATGGAGAACTGTGCCTGGAATTAGAAGGACCTGAGTTCAGATTTGATACTTATTTGTGTGAATCTAGGCAAGTCACTTAACCTCTGTCTGCCTTAATTACTCCAATTGTAAAATGAGGATTATAATAACATCTACTTCCCAGGATTGTTGTGAGGATCAAATGAGATAATATTTGCAAACCGCTTAGCACTAGTAGGTTTGATCTCTTCCCCTTTATGAGGAAAGTTTGGTCCAACTTCCTCTACTATAGTCATTCATACTAATCCTACTTCCCATTCTTATCAGGAGGGATGAGTACCTGCCCTGAGATAGGAGCTAGATGATAATAAAATTAAATGGATTTTGAAGTGGTTTACTGGCCATACTCAAAGGCTTATTATTAATAGTTTGATGTCAACTTGGCAATATGTCTCCTGTGGAGTGTTCCAACAATCTGTGTTTGGCTCTTTTAAAAAAATTTAATTTAAAAAATGTTTTAAAAAATTAACAGAAATCCATTTTTCTCCCTTCTGCCTTCCACACTATTAAAAAAGAAAAGAAAAACCAATTCCTTTTAACAAATATGTATACCAAAGCAAAACAAATTCTCTCATTGACTGTATTAAAAATTCTGCACCCTAAATCCCTTGTCTATTAGGAGGAAGATAGATTTATCATTTGAATAATCCTTCCATATACAAGAAAGGGAGGCATGACTAGACAATAGTTTGCCTGGAAAAGATATGGGGATTTTAGTGGACTGCAAATTCAATGAGTCAACACAATCAGTCAGTCAATCAATCAATCAATCAATTAATTTATTAAGTGCCTACTATGTGAAGCCAGCCAGTCAGCCAACTAGCATTTTAAGCTAAGCCTTCTATGTGTTAGGCACCTTGCTAAGTGTTGGGTACATAATATGACAATGAAAAAAGCTAATGGGATCTTAGGCTGAATTGAAAGGCATAGCTTCTAGGCATCAGGAGTTGGTGGTCCCACTCTGCTCCTGTCAGACAATAGCCACAGTACTGTGGTTGCTTCTGGGCACCACAGTTTAAGGACATTGAGAAATTGGAGAACATCTAGAAGAGGGCAGTCAGAATGGTCAAAGGCCTTGAGTTCAAGTAAGGATTGTTGAAGGAAATGGGCATGTTTAGTCTGAAGTTTTGGAGATTTGGGGCTGGGGGGGGCATGACATCCCATTTTCATGGGATTGAAGGACTGTCATGTGGAAAGGTATTAGACTTATTACACCTGGCCCCAGAGAGTACAACAAGGGGCAATAAATAGAAGATTGCAAGAAGGAAAGTTTAGGAATATCAAGAAAACCTTCCTAACTTATTCAAGAATAGAATGGGTTTCCTGCGAATTGAGGAATTCCCCTTGCCTAGAAGTCTTTAAGCAGCGGCTAGATAACTACTTGTTAGATGCTATAGTGGGAATTCTTTTTTGGAGTATAAGTTGAAGTAGACCACTACTAAAGTCCCTTATAACTCTGATAGCCTGTGATCTCGCCTTATTGCTCATGAGCCGTCTCCCCACTCTCTGGGTTCCTTTGCCTCCATACTCAGTCTTAACTCCACAGTTAGCTAATTTAATATTTCACTAGCTACTGCACTAGAATATCTTGTTCCACTGATCTTCTGTTATTCTTGACCTCTAAATCCTCATCTCTGGGTATGACCTATGCTGGTATGTCTGCTCCTGCTCAAATGGGCTGCTGACACTCACTGAAGAAAATAATGAAATTGAAATGATTTCACCCACTACAAATTCATGTTACATAACCACAGCTAGATCTTTGCTGATGGCTCCATAATCCTTCACCTTTAGCCTTATTAGCATTCTACCTCATTGTCCATAGTGTATTCTCTCTTCTTCCCTCAAACTTCATTCCATTATAACTTTTTACTTCATTAAAAGAAAGTTAAGGCTTGCAGGTGTGAGCTCCTTAGCACCCCCTACACCTACCTTGCCCTTTTTATTCTTCAGATCATCTCAGCATATCATAACCTTTCTCTTCTTTGTTTTTGTATACAGAAAGAGTACTCCACTGAGAGGCACCTTCACGAAATGGGAACTATCCACATAGATGAAATCACAAATATGAAGCAATTTAATCTGTTATTGTTTTTGTAATTTGTTCTTTAACCAAATTATTATTCAGTAAGTAATTTTTTTGTCTTTGTATTTGTATAGGCCTGTTTCTTTTGATCTTATTTTTCTTGTTGATTAAACACAGTATGAGTCATAAATGGACAGCTAGGGGCTTCAGTGTATAAGCTATCAGACTTGGATTCAGGAAGATCGAAATTCAAATCCTGCTTCAGGCAGTTACCAGTTATGTGACCCTGGGCAAGTCACTTAACCACTGTTTGCTTTAGTTTCCTCATTTGTAAAATCTGGTAATAACTGCTTTCTTCCCAGAGTTGTTATGAGGACCAAATGAAATGATATTTGTAAAAAGCATTTGGCACAGCACCTGACACATAGTAAGCGCTATGTAAATGTGAGCTGTTATTGTTGTTTAAGACAAATTATAATGGTCTGAAATTCTTATGTGGTTTCTAGTCTAGGAGGTGGGAGATTGAGGTCAATTAATGCTCCAGCTTCATCAGTTTTTTGCTTTTTTCTTGATGTGGGAACATGAATATCAAGTTCATGGTAGGAATTTTCCTGGCACCAGGAGGACCCTATAGGTCTCAGGGTAAATTCTGTCTTCCTATATTTAACAAACTATAAGTTGAAGGAGAAGTAGGGGAATAATAAATACTGGGCACAAGTGTATTGGAATATATGAACCGAAAGCATATTGAACATTTAGAGACTGAGAATGCTTATAAGGGGACAGCTTCCCTTGTCCTTGAGGGTTATTAATCACTTCACTCTAAAAGACAGTTGCAGGATCTGGAGATAAAAAAGCAGAATAGCAGAGAAAGGTGTCTTTAAAAAAAGAAGACCCTAATTTTAAAATAAAAACTATACTTCTGCCTGTTGTTTCTCTGAAAAAAAAAGTGTTGAAAGCAATCGGTGTTAAGGATTAATTAATTACCCAACAATATGTGTACATTAATGAATGACTGGTTGTGTTGAGTTGGGACTAGATGGCCAAATAAAGTCCCTTCCAATTGTCAGATTCTATGAATGTAAAAGTACTTGTTAAGCTCTTACTATGGACAAAATGCTGAGCTAAATGCTGAGGATATGAATAGTAAAGTAAGATACCCCATCCTCTCCAGGAGCTAAAATTTGAATACTGAGAGACAACACATGCAAGTTAATGAGATCATAAATATTGAGTGGTAAGGGGCCTTCTAGGATGTATAGAGCAGTCCTCTCATTTTATAGCTGAAGCACCCAGGTGTTAAGTGGCAGAGTCAGGATTCAACCCCAAGTCATCTGATGGCAGCCATGCTGTTCTCTCCTCTACTGCCTCTCACATTCCCTCAAGAGTTATATTCACTGACCCTTGCTGTTGGTTTTGGATGACATCAACTGAATTTGGAGCAAGTTTGGCTCCTGCTAGAAAGGAACTGAGTAAACCACTAAGTAATTCTGGTCCTCCACTGAAGTGATGGCTTGGAGGATGGCTTGAATGCTGATGCTGATGAACCATGCATCCATTTCTGCTGGAGGGAGCTTTAGTTTTCATGTCACCTAAGCCTTCTCTCTGAGTTCCTCCTCTAAAACACACCGCTCAGAGAACGGTGGTGATCTTCATCCTAGGGGGTCAGGTGAATGGGGTCAACATTCCTTTGGAGGCCTTGGCAGGGACAATATTATTTAGGGCAATGGTCCAGGGAATTGCTGGGATCTTTGACATTGGTTTTGACAGGTGAGATGAATGGTTCTGGTGGGATTAAGTGAGACATGCTGACCTAGCATTTTGGGTGAGCCCTGTAATGTGCACAAGTCTCTTTTGGTATGCCCTGTCCCCTGGCTCCTGTCCGGTTAATGGATGGTTTAAAATAAAGGTTTAGGTGCAAAGAAAGCTGGAGCTAAGGAAGAGTGGTAGCCTAGAAGAATCGTGTTAATTTAGAGCAGTAAGCTTTGGGGAGGAAGTGGGGGCAAAAGGTCATCAGGATGGGTCGGATGGGGAAGTTAAATTGCTGGTGTTGCATGTTACATATAATTAGTTACATTCATTTCTGCCACGTATTTTCTTCAAGACTGTGGTCATCCTGGTGGCATGGAGATAGGGCAAAATATATGGAGTTGACTATTATTTTCAGAGATTGATTGAAGGGGTCCTGGGAGTCCCAATCATGACTAAAACAGTGCCTCATGCTTCTCATTGTGAGAACTTTATCCTTTTAGCTGAAAACTTTGATCCTTATTATTATTAATAATAATAATAATAATAATGATAATAATAACTGATGTTTTATATGTAACAGGTCATTGATACATACTCAGATCATCCAAGCCAAGTGTGGGGAACCTGCAGCCTCGAGACCACATATGGTCCTGTAGGTCCTCAGGTGTGGCCCTTTGATTGAGGATTTGTTCTGTGAGGTTTGGATTCAGTCAGAGGGCTACACTTGAGGACCTAGAGCCTTGAGGCCGCAGATTCCCCACCTCTGATCTAAGATCATATAGAAATGCCAGAGATCTGCTTCTGGGGAAAGACATTCTGGGTTTGCCTACCATGTGAGATAAAGCAGGCTTATTCCATTGGCTATGTAGCCAGAACTGTTTTTGTCTTCAAAACTACCAGACTGGGACAGTCTCTCTGTCTCTGTTTCTGTTTTTCTGTCTCTCACTGTATCTCTGTATTTCTGCTTCTGTTTGTCTCTGTCTTTCTGATGTTCATTGTCTTCCTATCTCTGTCTTTGTTTCTCTTTCTTATGGCAGTTAGGGGTGAAGGTTTTGTTTATTTACAGTATAGGCACCATATTAAGCTGGGCAGTGGAAAGGCTACTTTCCCCCGACCTTAGGCCCTGTAAGCCCAAGAGATAGGCTTGGGATTTTGGTCTGTTCCTTTGATTTTTTTTTTTTAAGTTCTAGGTGAAGGGAATGGAATCCCCAGACCCAAGAGCCTGAGCCCTTGGGACTTTGAAGCCAGGATTCCAGGCTGGACATTGCCATGAGCTTACCTGAGAAGTTCTGAGAAGCCAGAGTGCCAGATTGCACATTGGTGGGAGTGATGCTGCACAGAAACTGAGACAAACTCTTGGGATTATGCCCCTGAAGTGCAGAGAAATGTTTGTATGTTTGTTCTTGCTATGCCTTTGAAGTAAATATTCCTTTGTGGAAGATAATATGGCTGTAAAGTGGTTAAATTGGCCAGGGGTTCTGGGGACCCCTAAAACAGAAGGAACACAATCTATGGGGGCCTGAGCCAGTATTAGAGACTGGATATTCCCAAAGCACTGTAAGGTATAGGAGAACCCTGGAGGTAGGTTGGAGATTTACCATACTTAGTCTTTAGGCAGTAGGAGCCAGAGCAAGTCACTATTACACATGAGAATGATGGTGATTGTGAAACAAGTGTTTGCTGAACACCTACTCACTGTGTGCTGAGCGCTGAGCTAGATGATGGGGATATAAAGATAAAAGTGGAAAAAGGCCCTGCCCTCAAGGGATTTACCACTTAGCTGAAGGGCCAACATGTGTGCATACAGACACCTACGAGATAATTTTGGAGGAAAGGCACTAGAAGTCACTATGGGTTGCAGGGAGCTTAGAGCAGAAAGGCTTCCTGTAGAAGGTAGGGATTCTCGATGTAGAGATGGGGAAATAGTATATTACAGGCATGGGAGACAGCCAGTGCAAAAGCACAGAGATCAGAGTGCAGTATATGAGGATCAATAGGAAAGCCTATTTAACTAGACTATAAGGTACATAAAGGAGAATAATGTACAATAGGATGAGAAAGGTAGGGTGGGGTCAAGTTGATTGATTATAGTAACAATAGTGGACATTTGTATAGTGCTTTGTATACAATATCTCGTTTGATCTTCACAACAACTCTATGGGGGAAGGGTCATTGTTATCCCCATTTTTCATTAGGGGAAACTGAGGTTCATAGAGGTTAAGTGAGTTGTCCATGTTTACACACGGGTGGTAAGTGTCAGAAGTAGGATTTGAACCAGGCATCATATTCTGTTCTCTATGCCAGTATTTGCTCAAGAGGGGCTAATTACCAAAATCGTTATTGGTTGCTGGATGAATAAAAGAGCCAAAGGGTAGGTTTTGATAGGGTAATTCAGAGAAGGCTTAATGGAGAAGGAAGAATTTGACTTGGGCATGTAAAGTCAAATGGTATGATGAATCTGGTAATACTATTGAGGCAATTTTCCATACTTCCTATTTCATTCTCTGTTGTACTTTGACTTAGGGAACCATTTTTATAGATAAAATTCTCCAACAGAAATTTTCATTGTTTCCCAACATCAACTGTCTCTTCCACCCATCTTGCCCTGTCCCTCCCTTCCCCCTGCCAACTCAAGACATTCATATATTACATTTTTTTCCTTCAGGTTCATATATTCTGTAAGAAAAAAAAATCCACCAAATTCCTTGAGAGCTTTGATCTTCCATGAGTCCCATCACTTGTATAACACCCTGAGGTACTTCCTCGTTGCAGACAGTATTACTGGCTAGTAAACTTGATGAGATTATTGTGCAAATAACCTAAAGAAGGAAACCAGGAATTCCAAGAAATGAGGTGAGAAAGGAGAGCATTCAAGTATGGGGATACAACCAGCACAAAGGCGTGAAAAGAGGAGCTGGAATGGATTGGTGCACTGTCTTAAATGTGGGTGGTATTAAGAAAGGTAAAAGAGCACTCAAGGAGCTCCAGTTTAACGAAGGAGACAACATGCTCCAACTATAATAGTCCAATAAGGAGGCAATTGGGGCTAAATGACTTGCCCAGGGTCACACAGCTAGTAAGCGTCTGATGTCAAATTTGAACTCAGTGCTCTATCTGTAGGTCCAGTGCTCTATCTAGAATGCCACCTATTTGCCCCTGAATATAAGAATTAAGGAGTGCCTGAAAGCAAGTTGAGGTTAAGTAATTTGCCCAAGATAACATTTGTCAGTGTCAGGGGTGGGATGTCAAACCTTGAAAGCACTGTCTCTGGAATAGGACGACTTGAGTCCTAGTTCTGCAACTTCTTAATCTCATTATCTTGGATAAACCTTGGCTGGGCCATCTGTGTAGCCTTGGACTAGTCACTTTACTTTTCTAAGCCTCAATTTCCTTATTTGTAAAAGAAGGGAGTTAAACTAGATGACTTCTCAGTTCCTTTCCAGCTCAAAACCTTTGGTTCTATAATCCTATGGCACCCTCTCTCCACTATACTACTGTTTCTTCTAGGAAAATAATATGATGTGAAATTTGGTGTTTGGCCAATAGATTTTTTTATGATCCTAATGATGACACTTATCACCCCTGAGTCCTAAATGGAAGATTCAATAGTAGTAGGACCTCTTTATTGACGAGGCAGGGCACAAAGATGATAAAATAGTTCTGCAGCTTTCTCTTGTACAAGGTAAACCAGAAGTTATCTACCACTAGCATCGAACTAGAAATAATAAAAGCCTATAAAAACAGGTCTGATGTTTATAGGTCTGGAGGTCACTGGGACCCAGTTTTATATTCCTTATTTGTAAACACCATTTTTCTTTCATTCACTGTGTGTTTGTTAGGGTCCTTTTCCCCTTCCAGGCAATCAGACATATGAATTTGCTTTCTATTGATCTGCTTATGATAGTTGGTCTAACAGTTTCTTGTAGCAGATACACCTCTGGTCATATCTCATTTTACCCTCTATATAAAATTTCGTGCTTCTCATAGACAGCAAAAAAAAAATCATCAGTATTTCTCCTTGAACAATTCTGAGCAAGCCCTTTGATGTTTTCTGGTTTCATTCTTAAATCTTGTGTGGTATAAATTACAAAAAGATGTTAAGGATGCTGTCCTCAATCTCATTCTTGTGAGCCTACAAAAAAAAGCTATGAAAGGTAGTGGATTTTCTACAGGGTTCTGGTGCTTACTTTCATAGGGGTGGTTTCCACATAACAGACTTTTTCAATAAGAAAGAAAAAGCTTGACTCAGTTTTTCTATTTGCCCTATTACCCAATGGTCTGAATCCTGCATCCATATTAGAATTTGAAGCTCAAAGTTTGAGTACTATGGATGTGGGTATAGTATGTTAAATGTTCTTTATAATTGGATAGTTATTTCTTTGGAGAATTATATACATTGTGAAAGACTGAAAATCTGGGAAGTTGAAGTAAATGGAGACATCTTTAAACTGTATTGGAGATGACATCAGGCCCTCACTTTCATCTCTCTTGTTTTTCCTGTTTCTCAGTTAGCATCTATTCTGAAGGACTCCAGTATCCATGATGGTGGCCAATCAGACACCTTGGCTTTGTGGTTACTTGCCCTTTCTTGTCTCTTCTTCCACTCCCCTCTCCCCTCTAGATACCAGACAAATGCCAACATAGTCACCTCCCAATAGAATGTAAACTCTTTGAGGGCAGAAATAGTTTCATTTTTGTGTCTGTATCCTTTTTGTCCAGGACAGTGTTTGATATAGTGCAGATATTTAAGAAATGCTTGAATTGGATAGGATGGAATCAATCTATCAATAACTCAATCAATAAGCTTTTTTTTTTAAGGCAATTGGGGTTAAATGACTTGCCCAGGGTCACACAGCTAGTAAGTGTTTGGTCTGAGGCCGGATTTGAACTCAGGTCCTCCTGACTTCAGGGCTGGTGCTCTACCACTGCGCCACCTAGCTGCCCCCAATAAGCCTTTCAAAGAGCTATGTGCCAGTCTATGTTCTAGGTGTTGGGAATACAAACACAAAAATGAAAAAAGTCCCTACCCTCTAGGGGCTTACATTTTATTAGGAGAAACAATATATAACATATTATACACACATATGTATATACATATATACACATATATACATATGTATATGTTTACATGCACACACACACACACTACAAAATAAATATAATGTTATTTCCTGGGATGTGGAGGAGCTTGGGAGATCGTCCTAACAAAGAGCTATTCTATTCTGATGGTCTTATCAGTGATGATGATGATGATGATGATGATAATGATGATGAAGTTGACAACACAGCAAATAGAATGCTCGGCTTGGAATCAGGAAGACCAGAGTTCAAATCTGGCCTCAGACACTTACTAGTTTGTCATTGTGGGCAAGTCACTAACCTGTGTTTGCTTCAGTTTCCTTATATATAAAATGGGATAATAACATCGCATACCTTTCAGGGCTATTGTGAGGATCACATGAGGCGATAATTGTAAAATACTTAGTGCCATGCCTAGAACTTAGTAAATGGCATGTGAATGTTAGCTATTGTTATTAACAACAATAACAATAATGATGATGATAATAACTAACCCTTTAAGTTTGCAAAGAGCTTTAAAAATATCTCATGTTATTTTCATAACTACCCTGGGAAATAAGTACTATAATCTTCCTCACTTTATAGATTGAGACTGGTTTAGTCACTTATCTTGAGTTGCACAGGGAGTAAGTATCTGAGGCTGGATTTGAATTTAGGTCTTCTTGGCTCCAGTCTCAGGGCTCTATCCACTTCTCTCCTTCCATTCTCTATGCCTCTGAACCTGTCCACTGTGTTCATCAATCACTCAGGCTTTTACAGATGGCCCACTCCACACTCTGGACCCTGTGGTCAACAAATTTCATTTTCTCTGCTGCTTAGACACTCCCTACCCCACCCTCAAATTAGTACTCAGTCCTAGATAACCTGCAGGTCCTGTTTTCTCTGCTCCTTCTGCCAACCTGTCAGCTATTGCTAGAGAGTTCTCCTGGTCAAGCCCCTGCTCTGCCCCACACTCTCATTGGACAAGTCCAGCTTGCTGTGGCCACCTTTCAGGAATGTTCCCCTTCCACATCATTCATACCAAGTTAAACCCCAAACAAACACAGTAGAGCTGTCACTGCCACTTCTCAACCTTCCTTTCAGCCACTGTTTTTTCTTCCTTTAATTGCGCAACTCTTCCCCTGCTGATTCACCCAGACTTTGCGCTTCATCATTTGGGTTTGTATAGTTTTCTACTTATTCCAATTACATATGTACTTCCTGTTTCCTTCACATATATTATAAACTCTTTACAATTACAGACACTGTCTTCTATTTATTTGACACTCCCCATAGCATCTAGCATAGGGCTGGGCACTGAGTAAGGGGGCTTAATGAAGAGGAGGATGATAATTTTACCTGCTATTTATAGAGTGCTTTAAAATTTGGCATGCACTTGGTAAACATTATCTTCCTTGAATCTTACAACTCTGCAAGAAGATAAGACAGGTAGTAGTATTCCAATTTTAAAGATGCAGAAACTGAGGTTCAGAGAGGTTAAGTGACTTGCTCAGGGTCACACAGCTAGTACATATCTGAAGCTGGCTTTGAACTGAGGTCTTCCTGACTCCAGGCCTGGTGCCCTATCCACTCTGCCACCTAGCTGCCAGAATCAGGAAGATTATAGTTCAAATCTGGCCCCTAAATGTGTAACCCTGGACAAGTCACTTAACCTCTACCAGCCTCAGTTTCCTCAGCTGTAAAATGGGGATAACAATAACACCTACCTCCCAGGACTGTTATGAAGGTAAAAGTGTGGTAATATTTTTAAAGCACTTTGCAAACTTAAAGCACTATATATAAATACTAGCTTTTGTCATTTTGCTTGGGTAAAAACCTTCTGACTGATTTAATTAGGTGATTTTCTAAAAAAAAAATCCTATTTGTTTATGCAGAGCTACAGAGCTTTGTCAAAGATAACACAGGCCAGGAATCAGAGGAGGACAGTCAATCAGCATTCTTTTGTCTTGTAGAGGTTTCTTTGTTAAGGGTGGAAAAAAAAAATAAAACACCCAACTGCTAGCGAACAACGATAAAAATAAATGAGAAGCCAGGGATGGAACAGGATCTACATCAAGACATTACATTGTTGTTGCTGGGGACTCATGATTTCATCAGTGTGTGGAAGTGGAGGATAGAGAGATCAGGAAAGAGAGTTCAAATCTCATCTTAGAACCTAAATAGCTGTGTGACCCTGGGCAATTCTCTCTGTCATCAGCCCCTCACTTTTGCCTCTCTTGTCTTTCTTCTTTCTTAGTTAGGTCTATCCTGAAGGATTCCAGCACCCATGATGGTGGCCGATCAGATGTACTGGCTTCATGGTTACTTACCCCTTTCTTGACTCCATTGCCTTCAAACTGTCTGCTTCAGTTTCTAAACTGGTCATAATGATCATGCTTACCTCGAAGGGTTGTTGTGAAGATCAGCTCGGACAATGCTTATAAAACACTGACACATAGTAGACATTGTATGAATGCTTATTCCCTCTGCATCTCCCACCTTGTATGTGTTTAAAATTAGAGTTCTGAAGTTAGGAGAGACTTTGAAGCACAGAATGTTAAATCTGAAAGAAACTTAAACATGAAATGTCAAAACATCAAGGAATCTTCACGGACATCTGGGTGAAAATTATCCAGCCGGGGATGTGACTTACCCAGGATCACACAGACAAGCACTAAATCTACTAAGTCAGAGAATATTGGAGCGGGAATCTAAGCCTAAATTTGTGACACCACCTATCTGAAGCCTTTCCTTGTCCTCCTAGTTGTTGGGGCTCTTTCCCTTCTCAAATTATGTATCCTCTTCCCTGTCCTTCTCCTGTTCCATTGCGGTAGAATATATACTGCTTGAAGGGATGAATTGTTTTACATTATGTCTTTGTATCCCCAGTGCCAAGCACATGAAAGGTACTTCGTTCTTGTTCGATTTAATTGTTAGATCATCTTATTCGATGGTTTCCAAATTTTTTTGGTCCAAGAATCCCTTTCAACTAAAACATTCAGGGTATTTTAATATATTATTTATAATATTCTTAAGATTATTTACTGTTTAAGGTGCTACTGAAATTTTTTTTAGCACAAACCCCTGAGACCATCCACATGAAGCCCCATAGGGTTTACAAACCAATAAATGGGAACCAAAGATCTAGTATAATCTCCTTATTTTGCAGGTCAGTAAAATGAGGCACAGAGAGGTTGTGGCTCACTTAAGGTCACTTAGTAATGACAGAATCAGTCCTAGACACTAAATCTGAGCATCTAAATGTTCTGATTTTCTTTACCTTTATATGTACTTGTAACGGAGATGGCGTCCATGACTGTGTGAACTGAAAATATCTCTTGTGCTGTTCCAGGTCACGTTATTAATTTTGCCTGAGAATTCTCCTCTCTGGTTACTATCATTGCTGTAAATCAGTAAATTACTGGATATGATAATGAAAAATGGAGCCACATGTCTCTTTTTGTTTTCCCCTTTAGGAAGGAAAAAGTGAAAGGAAGTAGATAGTCAAATTGTGCGATACTTGTGGCCTCATAGATCCAGTTGATTTGGATGCTGCAGTTTCCAATGCATTGCTTCACTTTTTAAAGCTGGGTTAGAAGTGATAGAAAGGCATTGTGGGACAGTGGAGAGAGTACAGGATTTGGGATCAGAGCTAGGTTATGACCTCCACTGAGGTGGCTTCACCTTTCTTGGGCCTCAGTTCCTTTTTCACTCAAATGAATTACACCTGAAGATCTCTCTAGGCCTATCTATCTCTAAATCCTATTATCCTAATCAGATTGACATCATTTCTTTATTTGTCAAAGTTGGACTGGTGGGAGGGAGCTATGCCTAATTAAAGAATTCCTTAAGTGTCTCCTGAGTGTGCCATCTTTGTTTTTTTTTTTTAATGTGAAAGTAAAGGCAAATTTTTTGCCTTGTCACTTTAAAATGAAATTGGAATATTTGGAATAATGAACTTGTTCTGAGCTGGACTATGTAGCTCATGCCCTTGAGAGAGTAAATGATACCTCCAGCACGGCTCTCATGCATAACCATCATCACTGGAGAACCCGCTGCATAAACAAGGTCCTGCCAAACCCAGCTGAATTATTCTTCCTCTCCTGTCTGGATCCATGCTGCTTAATTTCAATAAAAATGAAGCCACATTCTGATGATGGAGTGCCAGTATCCTGCTTGGGGTTACTTTGAAGCCTGTGAGTTGTCTTTGTGGGAGCTTCATGTCTCCTAATAATTTAAGTCAGCTTTTGATTTAGGATATTAAAAAAAACAACTATGATAAAGATTCCCAACTATGATGATGAACTCATTTGAAAAATGCTACCATGACTTTCCCTCTTACCATTTTCAGGAAGTGGAGTCATAGGATATAGATCTAAAGCACAAATGGGCCTTCAAGGTCATCTAGTTCAATTCCCAAGGTCACACAGGTAGTAATAAGCTGAGCAGAGATTTGAACTCATGTCTTATGACTCTAATTTTTTGCTCTCTTTCTTCCACACTATGAGGTTTCCCCACATGTTTAGGATAAAGACCTTTGGATTTAAACTTTTAAATTCATCCTTTATAATAACCATTTCATCTGCTTGGCCCCTTGAATGACTCATGCACTTCTGGGGAAAAAAGCCTGTGTGTTTCCTGTATTATCTCCAATCTATGCCAGCTAACTACTTCATTTTATGTTTTTAGACTAGCCTTCTCTTGATGTTGCCACCCAAAGTGATACTGATAATTCAGAATTTTTTGAGATTTAAGACTTAAATTTAACTTTTACAGTAAGATTCAATTTTAACTCCTGTAGGAAAAGTATATAGGTGTGCATGTGTGAGCATGCACTTGTGTGCACACATGTGTGCGCACACATGTATGCGTGATCATAGCCAAAGTAGAGGCTAATGTCAGTTCAGGCCTTATTTTGGAAATAAATAAACAGGGCTAGTCCTATGAGGGGCAGCTAAGTGACGCAGTTGATAGAGTGCTGGACTTAAAGTGAAAAAGACTCATTTTCCTAAATTCAAATCTGGCCTCAGACACTTATTAGCTGGTAAAGTTACCTGGTCAAGTCACTTAGGCCTGTTTGCCTTAATTTCCTCATCTGTGAAATGAGCTGGAGAAGGAAATGGCAAACCGCTCCCGTATCTTTGCCATAAAAAACCCCAAATGGGGTCACAAAGATTCAGACACAACTGAAACAGCTGAACAACAATAGTCCTTTGAGAAGATAGAATAGGTAGCTATTTATGTGGATATATTTGTTAGTTCCCAGATACCACCCAAATGCCAAGTGCCTTTCTTTGAATGGCTTTCAAATAAAATACCCAAGCAGGTACCTCTTCCATATGTGCTGAAGGCAGGCCTTGCCCATTAGTTTATTAGATTACCTAGGTGAAATCAGGGTTTTTTGGGGAAGGGGAGGCATGTTAGATAAGTTTCGATAGGTAGAAGATCTCAGAAGTTTACAAAATATTAGAATATGGAGATTTTGGATGATATATGTGCTTTGCTCTAAACTATTTTTTTCTCTGTTGTTGTTCAGTCATTTAGTTGTGTCCGTTTCATGTCTCTGTTTGGAATTTTCTTAGCAAAGATACTACACTGGTTTGCCATTTCCTTTTCCAGTGGATTAAGGCAAACAATGTTGAAGTGACTTCCCTGGCAATACACAGCTAGTAAGTGTCTGAAGCTGAATTTGAACTCAAGTCTTCCTGACTCTAGGTCCAGCGCTCTATCCACTGAGCCACTTAGTTGTTTCCATTTTCTCCATTAGGACAATGTAAAATTATAATCTATCAACAGATACCTATAAAACATCTACTATTTATTATATTCAAGGGACTATGGGGGATAAAGCCCCCCAAAAAACCACGAGGCATGATTCTTGCTCTCAAAGAACTTATCATATATTTAGGAAGATAAGGAAGTGATTGATACACCAAAGCTATAACTAAGGTGGCACAACTGATACTTTTCTTTAGGATGCCAAAATTTAGTAAGGGCCATCACTGATAACATTTGCGATCTTTTTGTAACCTAGAAACAACTGAGCTTTGCACCAAGTTAGCAAGAATAATTAGCTAAAATAGTAAAGTAACCCCATCTGGAGTGAATTTTTCTTGGGTCTGCTAATACATCCCCACAGTTTTCCAGTGTGTTGGGGTGGGGTTGTAGATTACATGCTGCTTGTCCCAGCACATTTTGTGTTACTTGCACTGGGTGAAAAAAATTGCTAGCTACAGGTCCACAGTGCTAAAAGATAAGTTATACCAGGCAAAATGCCAAGTGCCAAATGAGATCTTGGGAGAGTAAGTGCTTTAGGGATTTAGAAAAAGGAGAGGTCACTTCCAGCTGGAGTGAGGGAAGAAGGCTTTGAAAGGAAGGGAGATATCTGAGCTGGGGTAGGTTTCAAGGAAGGGTAAACTGTGGATTACCTGCTTTGTAGATTGTCCACATTTTAATATGAATTAGTCTGCCTCAGAACCACCCAGAATGCTTCCAATTTCTCCCTGCTGTTGTCAAGACAGCAACTAGGGAATATTCACTAATCTTGGTATAAAACACAATTAGGAAGGAACATCTGCTTCCATAACATCATCTACTATATTTCAAATCCCCCAAAGAAAAACTTTCTTCTCAATTTGACCAATGTTTACTTAACACCTGTTCTTTGCAAAGCAGCCCAATACATGCTAGAGTCATGTGAGTGAATGATTAAACATTTGAGACACTAAGCTTAGCATTGAGGATACAAATAGAAAAAGCTGGACAGTTCCTGCTCTCAGGGAGCTCAGCCTTTAAGTTGGGAAGACAGCAAAGGAAAGCTCAGCTGCAAGGAGGTTGGAAAAGCCTGGGAGCCCATAAGGTTTCAGTGGAGGGTCAGATGGCAAGGTCCAGAGGTCCTTGGGTCATGTCAGTAAGTTAGAGGACAGTGTTGGGAGTCTGCAGGGCAGATGGTCAGGCTTGGAGGACCTTGGGAGGAAGTAGCTGGGCACATGGTAAGGACTGTTGTTCCTCCATCTCATTGGAAAGAAAAGAATTGGAGACTCCCATTTCATTCAGTCAATATGAGCAGCCTGATGCTTTCTGGGGGGTGGGGCAAGTAAGGGATGGGTACCTCTGGTGATAGTAAGTTTTCCCAATGCTCCACCATCCAGGGCAAGGTCTGGATGATCTAAGGATGGGGGAAGGAGGAAGGGAAGAATACATGGGACAGGGATTACAATCTAAGGGGGCAACAAGGATAAGACAAGAAATGTACATTTATAATTAAATATTTAAAATTTCAAATTATTTGAATATTTAAAAGTATTCAAATATTCAAATAATCATAATACAAAGTAAAACAGAAATGCACAAGATAGACATGAACATAATTCTATGTAAGATCCAATGAGTAAAAAATCATTTCTAAATTGGGGATAGGGTAGTGCAGATCACGAAAGACTTCATGGAGGAGGAAGCATTTGAGTGTGGTCTTAAAGGATGGTTAAGATATCTTAATAGGTAGAGAATGGATGGGTAGCATGGGTATTTAAGGTCTGGAGAATGGACTAAAGGCAAAGAAACAAAAAACATGGGGTATAATGGGGGAAAGTGAGTAGTACTGTTTGGCTACAGAAAAACACAGACTATTATGTATGTATGTATGACAGAAAAACACAGACTATGATTGTATACAGACTTGAATGCCAGACTAAAGAATTTGGACTTTGCATATCAATCAGTAGGGGCCACTGAATTATTTTAAGTAGAGAAATGGGATGCTCAAATCTGTGTGTTAGAATGATGGATGGAGTAGAGGGTAGTGATACTGGAGGCAGAAGGTGTACATAGGCAATTTAGGAGGTTATTGTAATAGTCAAGGTAAGAAATAATGGAGGTCTGGGCCAGAATAGTAGCAGTGGGAGTGGTGTGAGGTTGGGCTATTTCCCTACCTCCCAAGAGGTGGAAAGCTCTCAAATGGAGTAACTTTGTTAGCTTTATTTCTGAAGATTATACTGAAAATGCAGATGCAAACTGGTGTAACCTTGCCTAAACTATGTGCTGTTGCTAATTTGGATAAATAAGAGGTACTAGTGATGAATACGAGAGAGTGTAACTTAGGAAGGGAAATCCTAGCCAGAAGGCTTAATAAAGGTTGCCCTCTTTTGGGCATAGGAGCTCCCTTTGTATCCTCTGATAAAGGTCCAACTTAGTAGTTTGGACTGTTGTGTTTGCATAGAGTGGATTATATATAATGAGATGGTTGGAAATACCATTCTGAGACATAGGTGCCTGTGTAGTTGTCAGGGTATTAGGGAAGGCATATCATAGTAGGGTTGAGAGTAGGGTGAGAAAGAGGGCAGAAGACACTCTGAATGTCTGCTGGAATATGAGGTTGTGGACCATACAGCTCTCCCTGACATGGCACAATAAAGCTTATTAGATGTAATTTTTAAAGCTTTCAATCTTTATTGTCCCTCTCAATGGGACACAACAGAAAGAGATTATGGCTGGACTCAGGCTTGAGAACTAACAAATGGAGAGGAGGGGGCAAAAGCAAAAAAAAACTGGTTTAGAAATGAATAGGAAGGGCAACTGATTGTATGTAAAAGAAGAGGTAAGGGTCAAAGATGGAGCCCAAGGTTTACAACAGTGATGAATGACAGTTCCATTCAAAGAAAAATCAAAACTATTTGGTACTCAGTAAAAAATAGAAAAGTAGAGCAGTGAAATAGATTAGAAAAGGAAACATTAGAAATTATTGAACTCAGCTCAATGTCTAACAAACCCCAAAACATCAGTTACCTAGGAAAAAACTACCTCTTTGACAAGAATTGCTGGAAAAAATGGAAGGTAGGCTGGCAGAAATCAGATTTGGACCAACCTCTTATACCTGATACCACAATAAATTCAAAGTAAATAAATGACCTCAATATTAAAGATAATATAAAAAATTAAAAGAAAAACCGGTTATATACTTTTTACATTTATGGCTGAGAAATGAATTCAAAACCAAAGGTCAGAGGTGATTACCAGAGAAAATAGATCATTTCAATGACATGAAATTGAAAAACCTTTTCATGAATAAAACATGCAACAGGGATAAGAAAGGAGGAGGTTGACTAGGAAAAAAAAAGTCTTTTTTATGAAATTTCCTGGATAAGGTTCTGATGTGTATATGTGTGTGTGTGTGTGTGTACACACACACACACACACACACACACACACACACACACACACACACAGATTGAGATTGAATTAATACGTAAGACCAAAAATTGTTCTCTAGTAGGTAAGTGGACAAAGGATATGAACAAGTAATTCTCAAAAGAAGAATTGGAAATGATCAAGAACTACGTGAAAGAATACTCCAAGAAATGCAAATCAAAACAACTTAGGTTTCACCTTACACCCAGCAAATTGGCAAAGATACTTAAGATGAGACCGGTGATTTCACAGGGCTTATAGAAAGACAGGCACTGTGACACGTGGATTGATTGAAATGACTGAGGAAACAAAGGTTTGAGCTTCCAAGCATATCAGTTTATTAAGCAATGCAAGATAATTACATAACCAATTGGGAACAGGCTTCCTCAGCTTGGCACAAGACTGTGAATACAGGGGGAGACAGATTTTTATTCATTAAAAGGAAACAACAGGATATAAACTAGGATATAAGATTAGGTAATCTGATTTCTAACTGGTGGAAATATTAGGGACTTCCCAAGTTGGTAGGGGGTGAGTGAATAAGTACAATTCCCTGAAATCAGGAAATGAGCTTGCTCACTCTGCTCAAATGTCTGTGTTCAATCAAAGAAACATGGAAACAGTAACTGAGCAGTATGGGGCCAGTTTCCAGATAAGACATAAGGGTTGCTTGAGGTGTATAATTGTGATAAAACTCCTTGCATCAATCTTCAGATCTGACTGGGTTTCTGGTCAGCATAACCTAGGTCCTTAATTAAGGGTCTCTAAGCAACAGGTACAGGTGGTCTGCTACCTAGCCACATAGGCCTAGGTTCAAACAATACATTAAAGTTTTCTCACAATTCTTATAATTGAATAAAGTTTTCTCACAAGACTGAAATTGGACTAGACCCGTAATTGAATAGAAAGGGAACTGAGTTAGCTCCGGAATTGAGTCACAAGTTAGAGTCACTGTGGTTCACTCAATTCCCATAGCACACTAATACAATGTTGGTTGAACTTTGAATTAGTGTAACCATTCTGGAAATCAATTTGTAGTCAGGTGAAGAAAGTGACTAAAATATAAATGTCCTATAACTGAGAAATTCTAAGGAGGTCAGTAATAAAAAGAAAGGCTTAATATACCCCAAAATATTTTTTAGCAGCAATTTTTGTAGTAGAAAATAACTGGAAACAAAGTAGATACTCATTGATTGGTGAATGGCTAAGTGATTTGTGGCATATGGATGTGATGGAATATTCCTACGCTTTAAGAAATGATGAACATGATGATACAAAGAAGCATGGGAATACTTCTTTTAATTGATATAAAGGAAAGTAAGCACAACTGGGAAAATGTTACACACACACACACACACACACACACACACAATCATTTGAAGCAGAGTACTGTGCAATTGTATTAACCTAGTCTGATCTCAAAGAAGGTACATAAGAAAACTCCCTTTTTTAAGGAGGCTACAGGTATATTACAGTGGATATTATGTCAGACTTTTGATATAATGGTTTGCCAATGAATATTGGCAGCTAGATGGCTTAGTGGATCGAGTGCTGGGCCTGGAGTAAGGAAGACCTGAGTTCAAATCTGGCCTCAGACACATACCAGCTGTGTGACCTTGGGCAAATCACTTAACCTCTGTTTGCCTTAATCCAGTGGAGAAGGAAAAGGCAAACCACTCCAATATCTTAGCTAAGAAAACCCCATGGACAGTATGGTTTACAGGGTGATGAAAATTTGGATGTGATTGAACAACAACAGAATTGCTGAATGTTTTTTCTACTCTTTCAGGAAAGTCTTTATTATAAGGGATGGTTCCCTAGGAGGGGTTGGGGGAAGAATAAATTGTGAAATGAAGTAATATAAATACAAAATACAAGAAATAGGAATAGGTACTTGATCCATGGTTATATTGACAAAGGAACTTCTAGATGAAGAAATTCCCTCTGGCAATGCAAATCACACCTTCTCTGCAACTTACAGTCTTAGACTAGAGCCAAGGTATGAAAAATGTGGCCCACAATGCTCCTGAGTGCAGCCCCAACCAGATATAAATTGTAATTTAAAATGTAAACTACAATTTGGAAATATTTAACAAAATAAATAAAAATATAGTAAGACATAGATAATATTACATTTTAAAGCTAAGTCAGTATACAGCCAGCAGGGATCCTTATGTATGCTATACTGGCCCATTTCAATCTAAGTCTGATGCCCTGGAGTAGTGCATTGAAAGGCTGGGTGATTTGCTAGGGGTTTTAATATCAGTTATGAAAAGATAGAGGTAAAAAACAAACAAACCAACCTTTTTTCTCTTTTAAAGAAAGAAGTAAGTAAGGTGGAAGAACAGCCTTCAAAGGAGAAAATGAGTTTGTTTTCAGAAACGTTAAACTTAAGGTGCTAGTGAAGAATATTGAGGTCTAAATCTCAGGAAAGAGACTAGAGAATGAGCTATCAATTTGGAAATTATCTGCATAACACTGACTAGGAGAGCAGAGAGGCTTAGCAAGGGAGCAAGGATGTACAGAGAGGAGGGCAACAGATAAAAAAACCTTAGGGAATACCCTTTTTAAGAGAGTGGCAAGAGGACCCACAGACAGAGATAAAGAAGAAAGAACAGTGACAGAGGGAGGAAGAAGGTAGGTCATCAATAGCATCAAATACTCCAGAAAGGTCAAGGAATACGAAGACTGAGAAAGGACATTGTATTTGCCAAACAGAAGGCAATTGGTGACCTTTGAGAGAGTACTTTTAGTAGAATACTAAAATTCCAGATTGTGAAAGATTGAGGAGTGAATAGGGGTGAGGAAGTAGGAGAATCAGTTGTGGACGCGTAGTTTGCTGGTAAAAGGAAGAAGAGAGAAGTGGCTGGATTCATTTTGCATTTCAACAAATATTGATTAAATGATTACTTTGTGTAAGGCTCTTGGGATTCAAAGTTGAAAATCAACAGTTCCTATCTTCAAGGTACTTGTCTAATAGGAGGGATATGATAGATACACAAAAAAGAAGAGATCCAGACTAATCATCATAAGAAAAATTGAAAAGGGAAGGAACACTTTCATAGGGAAGTTGGGTGGATCAGGGAATCTTCATGGAGGAAGTAGCACTTAAGCTGTGTCTTGAAGGAAAAGAATGATTTCAATAAGCAGAAGTATAGAGAGGATGCATTCCAAAGATAGGGGATGGCTTGAATGAACCCATGTAAATATTCATCCATTTCACTTAGATTGTTACTTTTATTTGCATATGATTAAGCAAAATAACTCCTCACAATTGCTTTGATTTCATCTCTTGATATTCATCCACACTTTTAATTTTTGATACAGGCAATTTTTTTTCTTTCTTTTAAAAAAAATCAAATTAATCAGCAATTTACTTATTTTATTGTTTTCTCCCACATAAATCCAGCTCCTAGTTTTATTTATTAGTTTAGTGATTTTTTTTCTATTTTCAATTTTACTATTCACTCCTTTGATTTTCAGGATTTCTAGTTTGGTGTTTAATTGGGAATTGTTAATTTGTTCTTTTTCTGGTTTTTTATTTGCATTCTCAACTCATTGATCTGCCCTTTCTCTCTTGTATTGATATAAACATTTAGAGATATAGATGCTTTGACTACATCCCACAAATTTTGGTCCGTTGTCTCATTGTCATTATCTTTATTGAAATTATTGATTGTTTCTATGATTTGTTTTTTAACCTACCCATTTATTAGGATTAGGTTAATTTCTAATTAATTTTAACCTGTGTTTCAAAGGCCTTTTATTGAATGTAATTTTCATTGTTATGGCCTGAAAAGGATGAATTTAGTATTTCTACTTTTATGCATTTGTTTGTGGTGTTTTTAGTCCTAATACATGATCTTTTGTGAAGGTGCTATGCACAGCAGTAGAAAAGGTATACTCTCCATTCAATATTCTGCAAAGGTGTTGCATGTCTAATTTTCTTTTTTTTTATTTAAAAAATTATCTTTAATTCATGAAACAAAACAAACATTTCCATAGCACAGCACAATAAAAAAGATGATTGCACATGAAACTGCAAATCCATCATGTACAAATTGCTATTCTCTCCAAATACATGGCAGTTGTCATACATTTTTTCTTCCCTCTCTCTCCCAACCCTAGAGATGTCTATCATTAGACACAAATACACACACATATATACACATATATGCATATATGTGTGTGTATGTATATGTATATATATATACATAAATAAATATATATGTGTGTATAAAATTATTCTATACATACTTCTATTTATCAGTTCTCAGGATGCAGTTAGCTTCTTCATATGTCTTTTATTTTTAATTTGTGTATTAATCATAGTCAAAATAACTTAGTCACTCAAAGTCATTCTTAAAATAGGGTTACTAGTACTGTATATAGTGTTCTCTTGCTTCTGCTCACTTTGCTCTTTATCATTCCATGCAAGTCTTTCCATGCCTTTCTTTTTTTAAATACAAATTTATTTATTTTTAGTTTTCAACATTTACTTCCACAAGATTTTGAATTCCAAATTTTCACCCCCATCTTGCCCCTCCCCCCATCTCAAGATGGCGTGCATTCTGAATAGCCCTTCCCCATGTCTGCCCTCCCTTCTATCTCTCCACTCCCTTTTCTTATCCCTTTCCCCTTCTATTTTCCTGTAGGGCAGGATAGATTTCTGTACCTCATTTCCTATATTTCTTATTTCTCAGTTGCATGTGGAAACATTTTTTTTTTTAAACATGTGTTTTTAAAACTTTGGGTTCCAAATTTTCTCCCTTCCTCCCACCCCACCCACCCTCATTGAAAAGGCAAGAAAGTCAATACAGACCACACATGTGCAGTTTGCATATCTAATTTTCTAAAATTCTCTTTATCTCCTTAACATCACAGTTATGATTTCCAATTGTGTATGTCCCTAATCTTATTCTCTTTTATTTATCCTTTTTTTATTCTGTCCCCTTCTTAAAAGTCTGTTTTTCTTCTGAGCACTGCCTCCTTTAATCTAACTTCCCTCTTACCCCTTACCCCTTTTCTCCTGGCCCTTCCCCTTCCTACTTCCATCGTGAGTAAGGGTAAGATGGATTTCTATTAAGTGTTTCGCACTCACCCTTCCATCACTAGAAAGTTTGCAGTCTAATCAGACTTTCAGATCTTTTAGGATAATTGTTATCCACCCATGCCTTATGCATCTTCTGCTTGTAAAATTGGTTTTTTTTGTACCCCAGTGAAAGACTTTACATTTATTTCTATTGAATTTCATCACCATGGATTTAGCCCCAATTCTATAACCTGTCAAGATCCTTTTAGATCATCATCATTTCATCTAGTGTATTAGTTATTCTTCCTAGCTTTGTGTTTTCTAAAATTTGATCAGTGACTTTATCCAAGACATTGATAGGGCCAAATACAGATCTCTAGGTACTTTCCTGAAGACTTCTAGCCTCATTAATCCTAAACTACTAACAACTACTCTTTGAGCTGGGCCATTCAACCAGTTCTATATCTATTTGGTTGATAGATATCTAGTATTATCTATTGAATCCATATTCTTTACAAGATACTTCACTAAAATCTAGGTAAACTGTATCTACTGCATTCCTCTCATTTAGTAGTTTAGGAAACCTGTCAAAAAAGGAGATGGGTTAGTCTGGAATGAGTTTTTCCTGAGGAAACTATTGACTCTTTTGTAGTCACTACTTCCTTTTCCATATGTTCACCCTCTTTTTAAAGATCTGTTCTAAAATTTTTCCAGGAATCAAAGTCAAGTTTACTGCTATTCTTCCTTTTTTTTTTTGAAAGTTGAGCAACATTTACCCTTCTCCAATTTTGTGATAACTTTATAATGGCTCACCACTCACATCTCCCTGTTTTTCCTGGACTTGAGGATTTAGTTCATCTGGGTCAAGTGACCTGAATTCCCCAACGGTAGTCAGGTTCTCTCTTATTATCTTCTTCCCCTTTTTGCATACCAATTACTGTTAGTCATTTCTGTCCCATCATTTCCGGTGGAAGGGGCATGTGACTTTGAAGAGAAAAAAAGGCAAAACCAAAATAATAATTGAACAGGTTTATCTTCTTACTAGCATGCCTAATATGGTGTTCTCTTAATCCAACCCCATTATTTATAGATAAGGAAGCTGAGGACTAGAATGGTTGTGACTTTACCAGGGTGAGATAGGTAGTAAATGACAGAGGCACAATTTAAACCAGGTCCTCTAATTTCAAACTCTCTCTCCTTTAAATAGTACCATGTGGAAATATCTTGCTCTATATACTACAATAAGCTTAAAATGGATATGTGACATGAATATAAAAGTTAATATAAAAATTATTGGAAGAGAAAAAGAAGTGGCAGTTCTTATAGCTATATTTAGGGGTAGAGTTCTTAACCAGATAAGGGATTGAAGAGATAATTAAAGATACAATTGTAGTTGCACAAATTTAAAAAGCTCCTACCCAAATAAAATAAAAGAGAATTACCATAAATTATAGAGTGAAAAAGTATTTGTATCACATATCACAGGTGAAAAATATGATATCCCCGATGTATACTGAACTGGCACAAATATGTAACACTAAAAGCTATTCATGATAAGTGGCCAAAAGATACAAATAATAATTTTCAAAAGAAGAATGGCACATTACAAATAATCATTTGAAAACCTGTAAATTGGCAAAGATAACTAAGAAGGGGAACAACCAGTGTTTGGCAAGCTATCTGAAAGCAGACACATGGCAGTGCATTCTTGGTAAAGCTGTGGAGTGGTCTGAATGCTTTAGATATGAATTTGGAATTATGCAAACAAAGTGACATCTTTCCATCCCTTTTAATCCAATGATTGCACTATTGGATATGCTAAATGGCACAATGGATAGAGTGTTGGACCCTGAATTGGGAAGACCTAGTTCAAATCCAGCCTCAGATACTAACTGTATGACCCTGGGCAAATCACTTAACCCTCAGTTTCTTCATCTGTAAAATGAGCTGGGGAAAGAAGTGGCAAACCACTCTAGTATCTTTGCCAAGAAAATCCCAAATGGGGTCACAAAGAGTTGGACATGACTAAACAACAACAGCCGCAAGGAAGTGAAAGACATAAATAGAGATCCAATCTATGCCAGAATATTCCTAACAGTACTCCTTGTGGTAGCAAAGAATTGGAAAAACATGAATATCCATCTCAAACTCACAGTTCCAAAACAGAGCTCCTTGTATTTTCCCAAACCCTCCTCTCTCCCCAACTTTCCCATTAATGTCAACAGTACCACAATCCTACCAGTTACCCAAGCTTGCAGTCTGTATTATCCTGATTCTTCACTCACACTCATTTCACACAGCCAGTTGAGCAAGACTCTAATTCAAACCCCACCTTTTAGTTCCTCCCCTTTGAGATTACTTTCCATTTGCCTTTTATAAATGGTTTTTTTTTTCATGTTGTCTCCCCCATTAGAATGTGAGCACCTTGACAGCAATGACTGTTTTGCCTTTCTTTGTATCTCTTGTGCCTGGCATATAGCAGGCACTTAATAAATGTTTGTTAACTGATTGATTAATGAATATGAGAAATTCAGAGAAGCACAGGAAGAATTGTATGAACTGATTCATAACAAAATAAGCAGGAGCAAAAGATCAATGTGTATTTATATGTGAATATATATATATATATATATATATATATATATATATACATACACATATACATCTCTTTGTGTGTGTGTGTGTATAAAATGAGTATAGCAGTGTAAATGAAAGAGCATTTAAATGGAATCTCTATCATATGAGTAATTACATGTGTTGTAACTTCTAGGTATTATAGGTTATGGGATCAAATAATAAAACATATTACCTTCCTTATAGCAGGAGGCAAGGACTACTGGGGCAGATTATTATATATTGATAGATTTGGTCAATGTATTAGATTATTTTTCCTTAAGTCTCTGTCAGAAGAGAGGATTCTGTCTGAATATTAGGGAAGAGTAACAACTTTTTTCATAAATGACTGTGCTATAAAGACAAAAGACTGACAAACTGTATTTTAAAAAATGAAAATGAAATGAAATATAGTGGACTTCAGATTTACTTGGAAAGAGATATAGAACAAAGGTATTTTCTTGTTTGCCCTGCCCTGATAATTTGTTTGGATCTACATTGTTAAATGCTATAAGCTTTATGTCCTCTAATTTTGAAAGTTGATTTGATTTTTTGTTATTGTTGATGTTGGCCAAATTTATGTTAAATCACTTAATTTTTTAAAAAGAGGATGTTGGAGGCAGAAATTGGGTTGGAGGTTTGAGGAGGGAGAAGAGAATTTGGAACAGTCACTGTGGGAAATGTGACAGGGACTCTTAATTGTTGAATCAAAAAATTGCTGAGTAGCTGTGAAAGTCCCAATGAGATTATGCAGCATAGACTTAGAATAAATGAAATCTGCTTAGTTTCATTACTTTCTCCAGCACTGTTTAGCAATTCTAGAGCAGTAAGAGAGAAATTAGATGATAGTAATTATTCCGTATTGGGTATTGTCATCAGAACAGTGGAATGCTTAGGAGTTGAGGAATCTAAGGTGGTTTCTAATAAATCATTGAGGTTGCTGACCAAATGGATGGAGAATCAGGTGAAACCAGAATAGGGGTAATAAACTGGGTGAATAGGGAGATTTGAGGGTAAAGAACTGGAGACTGAGGACAAAGAGCAGATTTTTTTAGAAGAGGTGAAAGGATGAGAGGTTAAGGTCAGGAAAAGAATTTTATACTTCAGAATCTTGGAGGTAATAGAGTTCAAAATAATGATGAAGTCCCATGAGTGGCTGAAGTAGGGATAAAGCTAGAGGTCTTTGGAGTTGAGGGGTTTAAGAATATGTGATGTTGGGGTATCATAAATGTCAGGGTCATTGGTTTCAAGTTGGAAGGGACCCCAAAAGTCATGTGTTGGCCAAGTCTTTTGTTTTATATCAAAAGAAAATAAATCTCAGAATAGTTGAGTGACTTGCCCTGGGCCAAATAGGTAGTAATTAGAAGAGTCAGGATTGAACCCAGGTCCTACCACACCAAATCCAATTCTTTCTTGATTGGTCCATGCTCTCTCCTATATTATATGATGTTCTAGGGAGAAGGGACACCCTTCTTTCCTCTTGTTGATGAACTAGATAACAAGAATCGAGTAACTATGTGAATGAAATGTAGAATTGAGTGGTTTATTTGTGGTAGGAAGAGTGGAATGCTAGGAAGACTGAAATCAGCAAATCTATAATGAACGAGTCTCAGAGTTCTATTAAAATGTTCTTGAATTGGAATGTTGTCATGAGGGCTGGACCTCTACCTATCTTCTTTCCTCCCTTAGTGTTCTCAGGCCTTTTCCTTTGATGGCAGCTTCAGAGTTTTTGACCAGGGAGAGGATGAAGAGTTTATAGTACTGACTGACCTCATTCCCAAGTATTTTCAGTGCTTAGTCGGATGATAACTTCAGATGGCTACTGTTCTCTGTGGGAGGGGATTATTAAGAGTTTTACATGCAGGGAAAATCCACAATGTACTAAATGTTAACACCATTTCATTTCTTGGCTTGTGGTAGGGGAATCTTTGTGTTTGCTCATCATCATTTAAAAAAAATATATATATATGTATATATATATATATACACATATATACATATATAAAATCATGTTGCTGAAGAATGATTTCCTTTCATTCTATACACATCCTCAGTCTTGAGTAGCTCAAAAACATTTGATGGCCCTTTCACTGACTAAAATTGAATCAGCTAGGGAGGTATCATGTTATAGCAAGAGCCTGGCTATGGAGTTAGATGGCCTTCATTCTAGGCCTGGCTCTGACAATAACCCATGTGATTAATCATGGGTATATTATTGAATTCATTATCTTCCTCAATATTCTCACGCCTCCATCAATTCTCCCTATATATTTGCTCATAGCAAAGAAGTACACTATCTTCCCAATCACCAAGACTTATAACTTTGGATTCATCCTTAGATCTTCTTCCTTCCTTGCCCCCCACATCCGATAAATAGCCAACTCTTGGGGATCCTACCTCGGCATTATCCCTCATATAAATCCCTTTATTGCCACTCACACAAATACCACCCTAAATTAAGTCTTATCTCCTCACATAAGATCATCTTCTCATCAGTTCTCATAACATTTCTAAAATCTGAATATGAAACAATTAAGAATATCCTTAAGTTTTAAAACATTTTGGAGAGGGACAAGGTCTACAATTTCACTTATGCAGGGAGCTCTAGATGAGTAATTTCCTCTACCACTATAGAAAGACAAATCTTCTCTGTAATTACTGAGACATTAAATAACTTCTACAGAGTGGTACAGCTATTATGTGTTAGAGGAGGTATGTGAACCAGGTCTCCTTTACTCTGACACAAGCTCTCTATCTACTGTGCAACAGTGCCCCTCCTCCTTAAGAATGATAAAGAAATTGCATTAGAGAGAAGTAGCCTGACCAAGCAGTGAAGGTCACAGAATTTACTTCTGAAATGGAATCAAGTGCTCTGGGGGAAAGTTACCCATCTCCTAAGATCAACTGAAGCCAGCTGTTATGATTAGGGGGAAAAACCCTGATTGTTAGGTATATGATTTAGGAAGAAAAGGAAAATAAATGTTTTGGCAGAGAGGAGCAGGGAATCTGGCATCAAGCAATAGGTTGAATTGTAGGCATGCAGATAGTTGACATGGGGATGTCTGGTAGCATATAGTGGAGATTCAGCAATGGTGACTGGGGTTCAGGATCAAGAATCTACTGCTAGAGGCCTAGGGGGTCATGACAGGATTTCAATTATGGAAGAATCCAATGACTTGAACTGGGGTGCAAGTATATCCAGAGATAATAGTCACATCATGCAAAGTCAACCTTCTTGGCTTTCTCTTTTAGTCTGGTGTTCAAAAATCTAACTGGTGCTTGGGTAGATTTATATCATGATTCTTGGGTAGATTTACATCAGACTTGCTTAATGCTATATAAACATTTTAGTTAATATATATTTTTTTATAAATAAAACTCTCAATCATTAATTTCTCTTCAAATTTTTTCAGGCTGTTAAGAAAAATAAATTATCAGTAATTGCTAGTAATGGCTGATTTGTCTGGGATTATCACTGAAGTATAAAATGCAATTTGGAGTCTCATTATGATTATCATTCCATTTCTTTCACTGAAGATGATGACCTTCTAATTTATTAATTTAAGATGCTTATTAGATCAATGTTAAAATAGATGCTGCTCTAATTGTCATTATCTTTCTCTGATTTCTTGTCTTCTATTTTGTTACATAATCTGTTATTCCTTGGCATGGAGAATGTCAGTATTTACTGGTTTGCAGAACTACCAGAGCCTGGAAGTTTACAGAAGGCACTATTACTTTTCTTATTAAGTTTAAGGGAGAAATGTTGCAGGACTTGATAAGAAGCTGACACGATTTTTTTATTCACTAAGAATATCTGCCCCCATATGCCAGAATGGGAAGTTAAATGCACAGAAAGTTAATTGAAAATGGTGCCCTCTAGAGGCCTCTTGACCAACTCCAGAAATTAATAGAAGATGGAAGTGACGCATAGATGTGGGCACAAGATATTCTAGGTGTGCCACAACACATCCTGGTGTCTCAAAAATGAAAGTGACCATGTAGTACTTTCCTGTAAAGCAACTTGAAAGACATTTGATATTATGATGAATTCTGGAAAGCACTGTGGAATTACACTAGGAAATTGGCTATATCCATACCTGTTGTGCTAGAGATCACACTGCTAAGTATATGCCCCAAGAAGATCAGTAATACAAAGAAAGATCCCATAAATACCAAAACATTTATAATAACATTTTTGGGAATAAAGAATTTAACTTATTGGCTGAAGAATGACTAAACTAATTGTAGTACATGAGTGTAATGAAATATTACTGTGGTCTTAGAAACAATGACTGACTGAATAACAGAGAAGTGTAGGATGGTGTAAATGAATTAATGCAAATCTAGGCAAGCAGAACCAGGAAAACAACATACACAATGACTGTAACAGTGTAAATGGAAACAATGACAGACCTAAACCTGGTGCCAAGAAACAATGTGAAAAGAGGAGTACCAGTGGCAACATGACACTATTTTTTTGACACAATAAGGTATTCCAGGGCACAGCAAAGTCATCTTATATGCATGCCTATTTACAGAACATGATATAGAATGATTTTGTAGGGGTTATTAGTCATTTGCACCAAGCCATGACAGTGGAGTCATTTTGTCATAAATAGGTTTGGGAAATAACTTTGATATCTTTTCTTTTTATTTTGTTTTTATTGTCGGAATTGTAATGGAGGCAGAATGGTATAGTAGAAAGAGCACTGGTTCTGGAATTAGAAGACTTTGGTTCTAATCCTACCTCTGACTATCACTGCCTAGGGCAAATCACTTAATCTCTGTTATTTTACAGTGAGTTTTCTGATCTTTAAAATGAAGAAGTTGGACTGGATGGCCTATGAGATCCCTTTAAGCCTTGGATCTATGCTCATGATACTCTGAAACTTACAGTTTTCAAAATGTATAAAAATACTCATTCATATATATGTACATATTATATATATGAAAATATATATACACACATATGTAAATACACACAAAGTATTGTTGTTCAGTTGCTTCAGTTGTGTTCAACTCTTTGTGACCCCATTTGGGGTTTTCTTGGCAAAGCTCATTTTATAGATGAGGAAGCTGAGGTAAACAGGGTTAAGTGACTTGCCCAAGTATATACAGAGTAAACACAAAAGGAGGTATTCATAACCAGGAGAATCAGGAAAGGCTTTGTGAAGGTGGTGATACTTGAGGTGAGGAAATACTTTAGCTGCCTTTGACAGGTTCTTCCCTCTTTAACTCTTGAAGTCCATTGACCTTCCTAGCTGCCACCAAATGGCTTGTTCATCTACATTCTTAACTTGCACCCGTCTCAAAACTTCCCTGATATCCTTGCTCCTGACTTCCCCAGTAAGGCTGTTAAATTAGCACCATGGACACCTCCTAGCCAGACACCTTTTCCTGAGGACCAGGATGGGCCCGATAATTGACAGGCTATCTTTTACTAAGAATCTCCCCTTCCTGCAACCTTATTAACATGTAATTTCTCCGCTACATATTTGCTCAAGGGACCTCAGTAAACTGGTTGTGAGATCAGACACAGGGAGCCCCTAATACATACTTAAGGACATCTTTTGCAGGAGGAAAGCAGTTAGCAGCAAGATACTAGTTTATTAACCTGACCCAGTTAGTCTGCTGTCATATGTTGATGAGCTCTGCAGTGGTGCAGGGGAATAAATCCATGTAATAGGAAAAGTGAAGGACAGAATAAGATCTGAATCCTCCTTCTCAGGACCAACTGCCCACTCCCTCAAATCTTGCTATAAGTGTCATGTTTTTTGCCCTATTACCAAAAAGAAGGTTCTTGAAATTAAAGACCTTGGACTTATTTATGCTAATCTGGAATCAGTATATTCCCTTTACTGCCTTAGTTAATGATCCTTGGACCCAAATCTGTCTTTGTTTCACATATTTCCTTGGAGGCTTGATTACAGAGGTTTATCTTGTTGGCACCTCCCAGTGAATGACTAGGATACTTTGACAGTGATTCTGGCTTAATCTCTGTGGGTTTTGGCATTAATCCACCAACTATTGTAGGCTTGGCCAATTAAAGGGATGCTAAGCTTCCAAAAGACAAGAAAAGAATATTGGTAGAATTTTAAAAGCTTTTATGTGCTCAAAATTAAAATAGAAAACATGAGCAGTCCTCATATGTGTCAAAAATGATTTTATAAAAATAAAATTGTATATATTTCAAGTGTTGTGGTGCAACCCTTGATGCTAAGGGAGGCTGAGGCTAGTGGATTGCCTGAGTGTAGGAGTTCTGTATAGGACTAAGGCTAATTTGATGTCCATACTAAGTCTGGCACCAATGTGCTGAACCTTTCAGGATGGGAAGCCTAAGGCTGCCTAAGAAAGGGGTCACCAGGCCCAAGTTGGTAACAGAGCAGATCAAAGCCTATCCATACTATAGTCCAGCCTGTGAGTAGCCACTGCACTTTTAGCCTGGTTGAGATAAGGAGACCCAGTTTCAAATAAAATGAGACAAAAAGACAACAATAAAATTTTACAAGTGAATTCATCCTAATTTGGTTATAAGTTAATTGATTAATGTATGGTATAGCCTTCTATCTGGTCTATTTATAGCTTAACAAGAATAATAATGGCATATACTATGTATTTTTCCTTCTGTTGCCTCCAGATTTTTGTGCTAGTACCAATGAAATGTCAAAAGGTATAGAGGTAAGCCTCCAGCACATGTGTGTATGTCAGGGGGGATTCTTTTTAGAAGAACGGATACAGAAATATCATGAAAAGGTATGAATGGATTATAGCCAGCAACTGATTCTATTGAATGCCATTCCCCTGACTCTGTGTTGCCCACAGAGATCTACTGGCCAAGTATCAGGGCCTAGCTGGAGCTTTTCTTAGTTTTTTTGTACTTAGGCAACCAGGAAGCCATTTTAATTGCTTTAATCTTCATCCCTTAAGCCAGTTAAATTTGAGGACAATTCAATACTTTTAAAGGAAAAACTAGTTTAGCCTACATGAGGTAGGGCCTTAGGATATTGGTCCTACCAAAGGAACTAATAATAGTACCCATTTCAAAGGGTTATTGGAAAGTCAAATCAGATAATGTGGATAAAGCATTTTGTAGAACTTTTGGCCTTTTATAAATGTCGGTTATTATCTCTGCTGGTCAGACCACAACTAGAGTACTGTATTCAGTTCTGTGCACCACATTTTAAGAAGAAGAAAGACGAGTGAGAACGTTTCTAGAAGTTAATGATCATTGAGGTGAGGAGGTATGGAAATGATACCATTTGAAGAACAGCTGAGAGAAGTGGGCATATGTGAATTGATAGAGAGAATACTTAGGGGGCATATGAGAATTGCCTTGTGGGAGTGGGTGGGGATTTCCAGTTTGACTGGCATTGGCCTAAATGCTGCAATTCATCCCACTTTCTTCTGCTTTATGGATTGTGCAGCCTGTATGTCAAAGTTATTATTTTCTTTGAATTTCAGACACCTTAGTGTAAAGAGTACCTATTTCATCGATTCCCTTGGCTTTTGAATAGCTTTTATTTCTGAGTTTTTGGCAATTTGATTTTAGCCCTATTGTATTGTGGGTTCAGTAGAGCCAATTGACATTGATTTGTTCCTAAGGAAGAATTGATTGCTTTTCAAGAGTGGGCTTCACAAATTGTTACATTCAACTTTGACACAACTTTCATATTAAATTGGATGCCATATTTCCTTATATGTGTGTTTCATGGGGCTATAAACTCTCTTTAGGCCCTGATTACTAGGTCAAAGTCATTGTAGCATTCAAACCCACGTGTACCAGTGCAAAATCTAAAACACTATAATTTATGCCTCAGGTACTTACTATCTATATGACACTGGGCAAGTCACTGTACTTCACTTGGCCTTAGTTTCCTCATCTGTAAAATTGGGATAATAATAGCCCCTACGTCACAGAGTGTTGTAAGATATAAGATGTAAGAAAAAAATATGTCTAACATTAAGGAACCACTGTTGGGTACTACTCTACTCCCTCCTCTTCTAAAAGCCCACTTTGCCCTGGAACTGGGTATATGGTATAGACCAGCTTCAGTCCTGGGGAGCCTAGCCTCTAATTGGAATTGGACTAACTCCATGTTTCTATTCTCTTCAGCATCTTGAGCCCCCTCACTGATGCTTCCAGGGAGGATAAGAGAAATTTATATATAGCTATTATTGTGGTTCATATCTAGGGTTTTCCTAGAAAGAGGAAATAGAAAGGCATTCTATGTACAAGATGAATAATGTATGGCAAAGGTATGAATGTCCTATGCACAAAATGAATGTTAAACATAAAAAATTCTCACAAGTACACATAAACAACAAGACAAACTAAACCAACAACAGTGATAACAACTGTTATACCTGGCTGGCAGGTTGATAATTAAAGCCATCTAAATATGAAGCAGTTTGTAGGACTGCTGTTTATTTCATCTTGGCACTGCAATGTTTAAACAACTCCTGGTCCATGTTCTGCAGTAAAATGGGTCAAGTTTGGGCAAATCCTATTTTGGGTAGTTGTCTTCTCCAAGAATGCTGGAGTAATTGCCAGGGACTCTTCCCTTTGCCACTATGAAGCTCCAATCCAACAACGTCCATGACTGCTAGACTTCTCAAACTCACAAGGTTACCTCCAAGGCTAGACATATCTACTTGGGGATAATAACTCATCCACTTAAAGTTAGGAAAGAACAAGCTCAGAAGAGGTAGCCTATACCATGATCAGGCTTGCCAAGATACTAGTATGTGTGTTATAGATACTATAGGCTCATGGCTGCCTGGAGGCCAGATTGGATAGGGGTAGGAGGGGTGAAGGGATAGGGCAAACCACTTCTTCCTTCAACCACTCTCAGAAAATGGCTTGAAACAATCCTGACATGATTTTCAGGAAGAAAGGAAATGAGAGTTAACAGTTTCATCACTCCATTTAAACATACACTGAATCATCAGCCCTTCTGGCTTCACAGCCAATGAGACTCTTTGTTACATTAACATGTAAACCCTTTAACTCTGAATCATACGTGACCAGAATCAGGCTCCAAAGCTCCCATGTGGTCAACAGAAACCAGAAGGGACAATTCTAAGCACACTGTGTGGAAAGGCTCATATATGTATAGCACTTTGAAAATCTTAACATTATGTATAGATTATTATAGTTGCTCTCCTCGTCCTTTTCCTCCATCTTTTTCTTCAATAAACTCTCAAGTTCTCATTGCTTTTCCTTAAAATCTGAGTCTATCTTGCTGAGCTGTGATCTGCTGAGTTGAACAGAACGAAAGATGGAATGTTGGTTGTCCTTGTTCAGGCTCACAGTAGAGTGAGGAATGAAAGGACCTATAATGCTGCTTATAAAAAGTGTCCATCCCTAATTTTGCCCAGGATTTGCAATGCACAGCTTAATCCCTGTGGACAGATATTACTTGGACAAGTTAGAAGCTGCCTAGGCAAACTTGCTATGTACTCTGTGTGTAGTCAAAGTGATTATCTGTCATATATCATATCATATCATATCATCTCTCTCTCTCTCTCTCTCTCTCTCTCTCTCTCTCTCTCTCTCTCTCTCTCTCTCTCTCTCTCTTTGAATATCATCCTATCCCTGGTGAGTTTTTAGGTATAAGGAGATTAAATCCTGCTGACTTCCCAAAACCTACATGCTGATAGACTTTCCTGAAAACTAGCCAGCTGTCTGATAAGTCACTTAGTCATTATTCAGATAGTGAGCCTTATGTCCTAGGAGTGCAGCTTTCATATAGCTCCATCCTGTGTCCCACAGGTTCTTGTTGCTACAGGTTCATCTTAACTCCTTGCATCAATTCCTTGTCCCCTCTAGCTAATTGTGGATAGAGAAAAATGTGTGGCTTGATTAGGAGGATTCTAGATTGAAGGAGGTGGGAGCAGGTTGCCTATAATATGTAGTGTGCTGGCACAGATTATGGTCCAGAGGAAAGGGCATTCAAAGCAACCTGCTATATGTGTCCTGTAAAGAGTCAAGGCCTGCCAGGAGCTTGAATTTCAGTGAAGTACTTGGGAGTGGGTGTGAAAGGGCAAAATGGTGTCTGGTTCATACTGGTGTTGAAGAAATGAGCCAAGAGAAGGTATAGAGAGCATATGACCAATTTTGAAAAAACGTTGTCTCAAATGAAGTTTTATGAAGCAAAAGTTCACCTTGACAATGCTTTCTATTTCTCATTGTCTTCATCCTCCCTGATGCACTCTGTACTGATCTCCCTGGCATTGCAAAAAAAAAAAAATCCTACTGCCTGCCCTGACCCTTGGATTTGGTTATCCCCATGAACTCTGGCCAGGTTTAGCACAGTGTATCATCCTTGCCCTGTTAGTTCACAAAAGAAGATATGAGGCCACAGCTTTTCTCACGATAATTATTCTTTTTCTATCTTCTTAATTGTCTCTAATCATCAGCACAGTCAGTTTCATTCCCTTGAGGCTGGGGAGATTGGACATGGCTGCAGAGAGTCCTTTCACTATCCTCATTAAGTTAGTTACACATTTTTCTTTCCACGTTTTAGCAGATTAGCTATTAATCTTCTATCCAAGCAAATCAGACACAGGACTTCAATGCTTAGAGCTGGGAATGGCTTTTTTGTTGTATGTGCTTGCTCACAAAAACTCTTCTGAATCAATTTGTGAATAATTTCCTTGGAAAATGTGACTGTTAACTGCTTCCACTACATCAAAGCTGATTATTCATAGGTCAAATCTCAGGTTTCCTTATGAGGGTAGGAGTATGGAGTCTGGTGTACCATTAAAACTGGTATTTCTTTTTTGGTGAATAATCTCATTTATTTATTTTTATCTTGTTTTTTAAATTGATGCCTTTAAAAAAATAACATTACTAATATACCTTTCCCCATTGTACTGTTGTTGTTTTTTTTGTTCTGGACTTTCTATTGTTTCAAAGACTAAAAAAGAAATAGCAAAACCAACCAGTACATCACTGCATCTGCTACATTCTATCCCCATGGCCTATCACCATTCCAATGAAGGGAAGAAGGTGCATTTTTCCACATCTTCTTCAACCTTGACATTTTGCATATTTGTCTGTGATTTCACTGTTATAGAAAAACTCACTGGGAGGAAGCTTTCTTTACCAGTGCAAACCAGCATCAGTTCTGCAGTTTTGTCTTACAAAGTTGTCTGGGGGCACCAAGAGGTTAAATAACTTGTTTAGGGTCCTACACGTAGTATGTGTCAGAGGTAAGATCTGCATCTTTTTGACCTCGAGGTGGATTCTCTATCCATAAGGGATGCAGCTTTCTTATCATTTATTTCAATTTATGCTCTGTGTAGCCCCCTCTGCTCTTTATTTGATGTATCCTGAAGTTTGGAAGCATCTAGAATTTTGGGTCAGTTACACTGCCTCTCCCATCTTAATGTCTTTGGATTGGCTATCATCTATGCTTCCATGATTCTTCACTTCCATCTTGTGAAACACCTGGCTTCCTTCAAGATTCAGGTCAAAATCTCCTTTCTGTATAAGCCATTTCCTGGTCTTCCAATTATTCCTCCATGTTATTTCATATCTATTTTTCTTAGTGTGTTTTGTAAGCATTTTTTAAAGTATATATCATCTCTTCCATTAGAAGGTAAACTCCTTGAGGGCAGGAACTGTTTCACTTCTGTTTTTGTACTTCTAGTACCTAGGCCAGTGTCTAACATATTGTAGACAGCTAATAAATACGTGAATGATTGAATTGCTTAGACCTCACTGGAAACATTAAACAGGAGAAGCAGCAGCAAAGTTCTGCATTTGATAAGGTACCCAGGGATGTTAGATGGTACACATCAGCTAAATCTGTATATCTAGGTGATATATGGATATGACAGTATATAGTCAGTGCCCCTGTATCTTGCCTCCTTAAGAGACTTCCCAAATGAAATGGAGAGATTGGCCCGAAGCAATCAGTTGAGCTTCACAAGTAGGAGAGGCAGTTTAGTGCAGGAGGAGGCAGTGTGGTATATTATTTTGGACATTAAGAAGACCAAGGTTCAAAAATGACCTCAGATACTTACCTATGGGTGGCTTACTTAATCTCAGCCTCTGTCTTCTCATCTGTAAAAATTAGCAGATTGGGCTCAATGATGTCCAAGGCCACTTCCAGCTTGAGAGTTCTGATTCTATAATCCTTCTGTTTTCTATTGCTATATTTAAGTTTTATTTTTTTCATGAAGCCTCTTTTTACTCCTTTAGCCTGCTTTGGTATCTCTCTTCTTTGAATTCCTATTATTCTGAGGGATTGCACAGCCCGGCGTGATATAATTATTTCCTGTTTTATGTTTAGATCTTATCTATCCTCAGATTTAGTTAATTCCTGATGGGCAGGAAACTACATTGTACCCCCTTCTTCCCCCCACCATACCCAGCACAACTGGGCATATGGTAGACACTTAATAATTGTTGATTGATATATAACTCATAAAAGATTGGCCTCTTATGTCCAGGTATCCCATTTTGGATGGGGGTGATCTTTCCTCTCAGCAGAAATCAAATTGGAGACATTAACAGAGAGAGCGCATAGGAAGCAGGTCAAGCAACAAGGAACATATATTTTCCCCTGTTCTTTCCATCATTATTTAACATTGACATGAGAGTGAAGCCAGTGGTAACCCCCTCTGATTCCCCCTGTTCTTCTCATGCCACCGCATAAAGCTAAAATGGGACACTTCACAGTGGGACCTGAACTGTGACAATTAGGATTCTTGGCTGGATTGCTGAACTTTCGTAGCTTTCAGTTTTCAGTGATTTTTAGTAATATGTGTCTTGGCAAAAGGACAAGGCATTTGCTCAAATGTCATGTTTAAAGGGTAGACAACCTTTCAGTGAGGTTCTACTTGTATAACTACCAACAACTTTTAAGCTGCAAAATTAATAAACAGGCAGCTTTATGGTCTCATAATCAAAGATAAAGAATTACAACCCAGCAAAGTCCCAGCAGTTTGTTTGCCATGAAGAGATTTCAGTTTCTTCTACCTAGTCATGCTTTTCTCCACAGGGCTCACTGTGAACCAATAGTTATGCCATACTTATTCTGAAACCAGGAGATATTTTAGGTAGTTTACAAATGAACTTCACACTGTCTTTTTTGATGATTCATATATTCATATTTATTAAAATATTTGTATTTAAATGCACGCCAGTCAAACAATGGCCAAGACTTAGAATTTTATCTGCTAGATAATAGCTGTGTAGAGGAATCTTTAGATATCAGTTCTACCACCTAAAATCAATTTACCTTTGGGAATAATATCAAAATCAAAGCTGATGCAGAGTGGGAAGCCTCATACATATAAAAATAAGATTGGCTTCCTTCGAGCTGTTCTAAGCATAACTGGTTTTTCTACAGCCAAGTTTCTTTACTCTGCAAAGAGAACTTTGGGTTTGTCCACTCCTTTAGGTGTTAGAAAAATCACTTTTGGATAGCACTGGCTGAGATTTATAATGTATGTCTAACCTGTTGCCCCAAGTAGCTTTGGCCTCATATGAATCCAAATTTATATTTTGAGTATTTCTTAGTGATCATCCTCTTTGTCTTGTGTCTCCACTCATAGATTCTTCCCAGAACACCTGGATTTTGCTAATTTTTAACCTTTATATAAATGTCTTCAGGTATCCTGCAAAGAGCAAGCTAATGAGGTACAGAAAGTAGAACAAGCTTATTACACAAAGCAAAGAAAACAGAAGGGACTCATACTTAAGCCTTTTAGCAAAAGAATAGATATATTTTTCTTCCTTCCTAGAGGGCTCACTCTCACCTCTTTAAACTCTCTCCCCATCTCGTCTTACGTGAGCTGGCAAAAGCTGAAAGGACTGAATGGTTTTGGAGAACTTTAGTTAAAACAGAAGGCACTGGACTTGTTAGAATACACAGGAATAGCTGCATGGCTGCAAGCAAATCACCTAACCTCTCTGAGTCTCAGTTTTCCTCTTCTAGAAAATGGCACTAATAAGGCTTGGCAAAGTTTACCTTGAAGGAGTCTTGTGAGGAAAGTACTTGGTATGGAAAGTACTTTTCAAGATTTATAAAGTACTATGCAGAGGCCAGCTACTACTACTACTACTACTACTACTACTACTACTACTACTACTACTACTACTACTACTGCTGCTGCTGCTGCTGCTGCTGCTGCTGCTGCTGCTGCTACTACTGCTACTATTGCTACTGTTACTTCTACTGCCACCCACCACCACCATTACTACTCCTACTCCTATTACAACTACTACCAATCTATAAATCATTAGCTAATATAAGCTATTATTATAAATGTGAACTACTACTTGTCATTTTGTTGTAGTTTTTGCTGTGTTTCAAATATCTGGCTAGCTCCTTACTTGTAATGCATCCCAAAACCCTTTGGCATACTGAGCAAAAGACCAAGAGGATGCTGAAATGTTACTTATAAACATCCATATCCTGTTGCTATCTTTAAATGTGTATAAAACAAGATGGGTGAGTGGTAATGATTCCTTTTCTTTTTATTTGCTTTATTTATCTTTTTTTTTGGAGAGGCTTTCAAAGCACAAAGCCCTGAATAGGTAAGTTTGCCTCTTAGAAACAGAGGATCTGAGAGTTGTACAGGGTGTCAGAGTCTGCTCAAACCTTGTATCTGAAGAATTCCCTCTACATTGTAGGTGGTCAGTGGATTCTGTTGATTGGAGATCTCCTGGGAGAGAAGACCGCTACCTTCCTGGGCAGCCCATTCTACTTGGGAATAATTGTAATTGCTTGGACACATCTCCTTACCTTAAGCCCAATCCACATGATTGTTTGGGATTTTACTTTGAAATTCCAGAAGTTAATAAAGATCAGAGTTTTACCAAATGTGTTTAAGTTCCACCAAAGGATTTGAAGTAGTGTCCGCAGCTAAGCTAGAATTGATGTGTGTGTGTAAGCATTTTAAAGGTACTGTATTTTCACAAGATACTCAAAATTTGACAGGTAGAGAAAAAGGAGGAGAAATTATACATTAGATGCACATATTTAGGGTCTCAAAAACTTATGATGTCATAGTGCAATGTATTTATAAAAAGTGAGGTCATTTTCAGTCATGTCTGATTTTTTTGTGACCTCATTTAGGGTTTCTTGGGAAAGATACTGGAGTGGTTTGCCATTTCCTTCTCTGGCTCATTTTACAGATGAGGAAACTGAGTCCAACAGGGTTAAGTGACTTGCCCAGTATCACCCCAGCTAGTAAGTGTTTGAGGCCAGATTTGAACTCAGGAAGATGAGGCTTCCTGACTCCAGGCCTGGCATTCTATCCATTGCATCACCTAGCTGCACCTGTACTAATAAATACCTACAAACAAAAGAACGTCAATTCAACATTTTTTGAAATGTACAGAAGGGGCGATTTTGTTAATACATTGTTACATTATATGTCTTAAATAGATATTTTTAAAAACAAGCTACATAACAGAAGTTCACAGTTTCTTATAAAGTACTTCTTGTTTTTCTTTGTATTTTGAAATGCTTGTTTGCTTATGATTGTTGAGTTCCTAAATTTAATTTTAAAAAGAACACAATTAAAGGATGCATTAAATATCCAGCAGTACAGAGGTAATAGTTTTGTTGTACCCTGGCACGCAGTAGTTGCTTAATAAATGCTTGTTTTTTGATGACTGGCAAGACAGTATCTTGAGTATTTCCTCAGTTCTAGGCATCACAGTTTAGAAAAAAGACATTGTTAAGCTGAGCGTCCAGGGAATGGCAGTCAGGTTGGTGAAGGGCCTTGAATTCATGGAGCTGTTTAACCAAGAGAAGAGAAAATTTTAGGGGAATCTGGTAGCTTGCTTCAAGTGTTGGAAAGGCTATCACCAGCCATGTATGCCTGGGCCCAGAGGGCAGAGCTAGGATCAAAATGTAGAAGTTGCAAGGATGCAGATTCCTGAGGCCTGCAATAAGTTCCTTACCATCACCATCATTCAGGTGTAATGGGGCGCTCTGGTAAGTCATGAACTCTCTCCACCTAAGAGATCTTTAAACAAAGGTTGAATGACCACTTGTTGGCTCTCTTGTAGACAGGGCACATTTTTTGAGTGTGGGTTAAACTAGATGACTTCCCAAGGTCCCTTTCAGCCCTAAAATTCTGCACTTGAATGAAGTGTTGACTGTTGATGATGAGGAAGAAGCAGAATTGATCCTTACATCTTTAACTTGGTGAGATTTGTCAGCCTGCTGAATTTCTTGGTCATGACAAGAACTTACAATATGTTTAATGACAACTTAAAGAAACTCTGAATCTGATGAATCTTTTAGACCAGTCATTATTTGTATCTCAGATGATCCCATTTTTCTTGACATCGTTATCACAGTGTTATGTCAGGGTTCCTTTTCCCCTCTACATGCTATTGGACTTTGGCTACTAATACTGTGTTTTTCTATTTTTATTATGTTTGGAATGGAAAAAGTACAGTGGGACCTATCTTACTGGAAGCTATTGTTGAAAAGTGATAATTACTAATCATGAGCCTTGGTCTCCCCCCTGCCCAAATGCTTGTGCCTTCCCTTCTAAGGTTACTTTCTGCCTACTCTTTATGTATCTTGTATGTGTCTATTTATTTCCATATTGTTTCCCCCATTATAATGTAAGCTTATTTAGGTCAGGGTTAATGATGTTGTCTGTCTTTGCATCCCTTGTGCTTAGCACTGTGCCTGGTTCATAGTAAGCACGGAATTGCTTTATGTATGCAAAAAATCCCTGGTAGTTAATGAGTCTCTGTAATCTAAAAAAGTAGGTCAGCTAGATGGCGCAGTGGATAGAGTGCCAGGCCTGAAGTCAGGAAGACTCATGGTCTTTCGTTCAAATCTGGTCTCAGAAATTTACTAGTTGTGTGACCCTGGGTAAGTCACTTAATCCTCTTTGCCTTAGTTCCTCATCTGTAAAATGATCTGCAGAAGGAAATGGTAAATTGCTCCAGTATCTTTGCCAAGAAAACCTCAAATGGGGTCACGATGAGTTGGGAATGACAGAAAAACAAAACAAAAATCTAAAAAAGTATTTGTCTGCCCATCTAGTCTTTTGTTTCTCTTTCTCCAGATGCAAAAAAATTCTCTTCAGATCAGATCTGAACACTTAACTGTTAATACCTGAAGACAGATCTCAGCTAATCCCAAACTTTGCGTATTTACCTCTTGGGTCTTTTGGTGTTAGATTCACTCTTTCATTTGTTTATTTACTAGTTTAGCTGTGCATGAGTAAGCAGGTTAGTGGAAAGTAAGGTAGCTGCTGTTACATCTAGCTAAAAGAGCAGCAAAATACACAATTAAAAACAAATGCACAAACAAAAAAAATGAATTTGGAGGAACCAATTAAATCCACGTTGTATCTTTTGGTGTTGGCTGGTGTAAAGGTGAGGTTGATTGGCTTACTCAATAAAGTCACCCTACTCCACTTAAAGTCAGTGAGAAGATGCTCAATCAGTTAATCACTCTCAGTCAGGGTGTTTAGACTGGGTATGAAAAATCTTTGAAAGCACATAGATGAAGTGAAATGATTCCATACTGGAAGTCTGTTTCAATTGGAATAAAGACTTCAATCATGCCCTCTTACTTGTTATAAAAGCATCAAGTTAGTTGGAATTGGAGACTTCTAGTGAGTGGTGAGGCAGAAAAGAGGGAGGCCCAATAAATTCCAGTAAACCACATGGGGAGATGGAGAGATCTTGGCTTTAGCATGGTTCCCTTCCCTCCTTCCCTCACTTTGGTCAAGGAAGGACCTTGAAAGCTTTGAAGGATTCAGAGGATGTTAGACTTTCTTTCTTCCCCTTGGTATCTTAGTAGACTCCCCAAATCAGCTCAAGGAAGTGTCTGAATTGGGAGTCAACAACATAGACTAGAGATAGATTTGTAGCTCCAGGAGATACCCACAAAGGAAAAAAAGAAACAAATACAATACTTAAGGGGAACATTTTTAAGTGCATGACAATCAGGAACTGTTGAGTTATTTCTTTTGCCACTTGTACATTCTATACTTGAGCCCATCTGCCCCTGAACTATTTGTGTTTTTTGTAAGACTGTGTCACAGAATTGTGAGGGGATGTTTGAACCAACCATTCTTACTCTACCTTCTTAGTAAACACTCCTATCTAAAAGCTACTTAAAGGTCTGACTAAATAATTTTTGCCTGATAATCTGCAAGTAAGCAATTAGTATGGGCTAATATTGAGAGTGTTAGAGAATCATCCCAACTTCATCAAGGGTTGCTTTAAATCTAAGGGGAAAGGTAGACTTGCTCTGGAACCCAAGACTTCTTTGTGAGCGTGGATATTGGAATAGAGATCCTCAGAGCTTAGTAAGGGCTACTTAAGAAAATGATGAGGAAAAGAAATGCAAGTGAGCTGCAAGGGCTGGGACTTTTGTTCTGCTCTAGTATTTTACATGCCATAAATCAAAGATATTAGGAGAACCTGCAAGGGAAAAGCTACACTATGGAGAAAACAGTCTCACTTTTTCTTTTAAATTTGACAAGTGACCATTAGCATACTCCTGTTTTTCTTTAATTCCATCTGTTCCACTCGCTTAGTGAAATTCAGCACTTTTCTGGGTGGCCCATGCTGTTTTATTATCTCTCTAAATCCAGTGATCTGAGGAAATTGTCTGGGCAAAGACGTTGGACAGTCATTTTTAATTAAGAGCAATGGAGAGTATGGTCATATTAAAGACTAGAGCTTGTATTTTGCTGTTATGGAAACTGAGAGAGGGGAAGGAAGGGGCCAATATGAGATGGTAAGAAGACCTTTTGGTTGCAGGATGAGTCTGACAATGGTAATGAAGCCTGGGTTTTTGCCTGGAGGCATTTTGAGTTCCACACTCCACTCAACCCCTCTAGAAGAGTCCAAGAGCATTTGATAACTAATTGAGGCTTATGGAGACAGCACAAAATAAGGTCTTTCTTCTTGCTGAAGATGGGAAGCTAAGCCCCAGGATTCTTCTGACTCCCATCTTGAGTAATAGGACTAGATATTCCCTATCTGCTTTTCTACATTATATCTCCCCCTCTTCCTCCTGCCTCTTGCTCAGAGATTGATAATCAAATCAACATTACCATCGCTATTTTAAAGATCATGACAATGATCTTTATGGAGCTCTTGGGCTCCATTCAGAATCCCCATAAGTGTGAGTCATAGGCTATCTAGGCTGAAGTTCCTATCCCTAGCCACCATTTTCTAATCCCTCCATAATCCCATGTGCCTCTTCTACTCTTCTGTTGTTCTCTCTTACGTCCCCATCCTATGGACAAATTGTTTCATAATAGACCTAACTCTTTCCCTCAGAAATTACTTTCTTTATATAGTATGTCCCAAGAGTGTTAGTGCAGTTTAAAAGTTTTAAGCTATTAAGATTTTAATGGCTTTAAAACTGCACCAAGACTTTTGGAACACCTTCTATTGTGTACACTAACTTCTGCTGCAGGTGTATATGTTGGTCTCCTCTACCTGCAATAGAATGTAAACTCTTTGGAGGCAAGTTCTGTTTAATTTTGGCCTTGATATCTCCACTACCCTGAACAATACCTAGAAATACAATAAACATTTTTTGAATAGATGGGAATTGTGCAGAAGCTTAAACTTTTTTTTCTAATCTTGGGGAAGTTCATTAAGGATTCCCTTTTCACCTCTGTTTCTCAGAATCCCTGTCTTCTTTCAAGCTTCAGGTAAGACGTTACCTCTTATGGGAAGCCTTTCCCAATCCCCTTAGTTGTTAGTGTTTTCTCTTTTCTCAAATTATCATGAACCTGCTTGTTGTGGTGTATATCAAATCTTCAAGTGGATGGTGAAGTTTTGGAGGTCAGGAATTTTTTCCCCTTTGCATCTGCCAGTGGATTTTGAACCTGCTGATGTTGCTGTTCTCTGAGGGAGTGGCACAGTCATGAAGAAGATGGATGAAGAAAATGAATAGAAGACTCAGAGAGACTCTAGGCTTTCACAGTCCAATAGAGGGATGCTAGTTTCAAAATTACTGTTTTTCTGCCCACCTTTACAGAGGGGCAAGTGAAAGTGTCCCTGTTGTCCTTCCCATAATGACCTTTCTCACCTCCAGTATCACCAAAAGGAACTCTACCAACCTTTCCTAAAAGTTACAAAACTACCAGAAAGCATTATTGATTCCCACAAGGCCTTACCTCTTTGCAAGGTTGATTCATAAAAACAACATGGAACTTGGCTTATTTTTTCCTCCCAGAGATTGCTGTTTAAAGGAAGAACAATCTGAAATTCTTAGGCAGGAGCTATGTTGAACAGGTGCATGTTCATATAATCATACTTGTAGGATTCTTTTACAACTTTCTGGAAATCTGTCACATTGATGTTCAATATATATTCATAATGGTCTGCTCTCTAATATTTCATTCCCAGCACACTGTTTTCTTTAAAACTCATTCCCCTTAATGAAAAGAAAAGCATCTTTTCTTTACAGATTTGTTGAATGCAGTAATCCATTATTTGGGGGATAATTGCTGAAGTAATCTCCCTTATTGGTTTCTAACAAAGCCTCCCAGATTGACATCTCACAAATTGAAAACTAAGTGCAATATCAAAGCTATTAACAAAGTCGCCTGTCTGGTGTGAGGGCGCCAGGTTAATGGCTAGAATTATTTAGTGAATTATTGGAAAGAAAAAAAAAACATCAACCACAAACCAAAGATAAGCAGTAAAAAAAAACCCAAAGCAACAACAACTTTACTTTATCTAGACTTACCTTTTAAGGTGAACAGAACACTGAGATAACTTCCTGTTATTTTTCTTTCTTTTTTTCTCTTTAATTTAATTATATATATAGGGTCAAATTCTCATCTTGTATAATTTGTATGCTACATTGCACCAGAAGGCCATCCACCCCAATTCAATTTTCCACCTAATTTCTATCCTTTTATATAGCTTGCTTGGTGTCTTTTGTTGTTCAGTCATTTTTCAGTCATGTCTTACTCTGCAGGACCCCTTTTGGAGGGGTTTGGCATTTCCTTCTGCAGTTCATTTTACAATTGAGTAAACTGAGGCAAACAGGGTGAAGTGACCTGCCCAGTGTCACCTAGCTGATAAGTGTCTGAGGCCAGATTGGAACTCAAGAAGATGAGTGACAATGAAGAGGTGAAGATGACACAGACTTAGATTCAAGGAAAGTATATTTCAAAGGATTCAGAAGAAGGATAGGTAGGATCTCATGGACTTACATTCTGTCTGGGAAGTTAGCCCAGGAAAAATGGAAAGTTCTAAAGAATGATATTCTGGAATGGTGAGGAGGAAAAACAGAGTTGTTCAAAGAGCCTGATGTGGATATGCAAACATCTTGCCAATCAACTAAGATGTAAAAAAGACATGGAAGGGAGAGACAGTTAACAGAGGATGAACACAAACACATGATATGGGACTGTAAGAATTCTGTCAGAAGTGCTAAAACTTAGAATAAGCAAGGCTGTCAATGGAAGCTGGGGCTAACAAAAAGTTATTTTAAAAATAGGGAAAATAGGAGGATCAAAGAAGAGAGAGGATTGTTGGTTGGAGCAGATGGGATGATGCTAACTGATGGCAGAGAGAAGGATGAGATGCTAATTCTTGCTTTGTTTTCTTTTCTCTGCCAAACAAAATAATCTATGGTCTGGAATGGAAAGAACAAAAATATCAATTAGAGAGGTGTGATACCTGATATGAATAAGAGGATTGCAAGAGAGCACCTGGCTGCCTTGGATGAATTCAGATCACCTGGCCCAGATGCACTACTTCTCTGGATACTGAAAGAACTAATGAGTACGAGCACTGAGCTGTTCTTACTGACTTCTCAAAAACTGTAGAGACTAAATGGGGTATTATAGGCCTGGAGAAGGCAAATGTCCTGATGAGCAAAAAACAAGAAAAGAAAAGAAAAATGAAATAAAATCTTCAAACTTTAGGCCAGTAAGCCTGACCTTGATTCCAGGCAAACTTCTAGAACAAATTCTTAAAGATGTTAGTGAAGATCTAGGAAAGAAAGAGGTGATCACCAAGAGCCAGGATGGCTTCATCAATAACAAATTAGTCCAGTTTAACCTCATTTCCTTTTTTTTAAAAATAGGGTTAATACATGTATCAATCTGGCAAATGCTATAAATATAATTTGCATTAGTTTTAACAAAGCATTCAACAGAATCATTCACATTATTCTTTTACACAAGATGGAGAGGTATGGTCTAGACAACAGTCACTTGGATTGCTGAGGCTAGAACAGATTATGATAATGAAACTTATTCTCTTGGCTGTCATGTGCAGATGACTGACTGAGGCACTCAATACCCTCAAAGGAAAGGGGGTATGCAGAAATAATAGGTATATGGTTTAATGCCTGAGGCCACTGAATAAATGTCACTATGGAAAAAATGCTTTGAATGTTTAGAGTGAGGGCTTCAGAGCACCTATAAGTGAGGGGCTTCTGTCTTCTCATCTCAGGTAATAAAATATTTGTTCATTTTCTCAACAGGTATCTGTGGTGTGCCTGCTGTGTGATTCCCTCGACACTAGATGTTGGAAGCTGTAGAGAAATAAGGTAAGGTCCTGGCCTTCTAGAAGCTTGAGCTACAAAGTTGGTGATTCAAGGAACATCCTCTATTGTAAATAAGAGGAAAAGAGTGGAAAATGATTGCAGGAAGCAAAACCATATAGAACATCTTCTTAATGAAAACAATCATAGATTAAATTGGGTGGTACAGAGGACCCCAGGAATATTCTTGGAGGCCCATATGAAGATGATTGAAAAACCTCAGCAGGGTTGGGGGTGCTGTAGCTTGGACCTTGATGTTATATACAATAATGCTGTCATCCTTTGCCCACTATTAAGCCTTATTGGATAATCTGATCTTTTAAGCTTAAAGAATCTTTCCATGGGTGAGTTGTGTTGTTCTCTGGGAAGGATGAAAGGGATCTAACTGGTATGCCCATTATTTTTCCATTTTTTACTCCTATATCTAAAGAATGTATACAATTGGCATCTAGTATTATCTTATTTGAGTTTCATTATTCTAGTGTAAGCTAGCTATAATGGTGTTAACCCCATTTAGTACAGGGGAAAACAGAATCAGAAAGGTTATCCTTTACATTAGCACATAAATATACCTACATTAAAAAGATAATTTGGAAGCATTTATTACAAAGTTGCAATTTTTCAAATTATTATGAGAAAGCAAAAATAAGATAGAAGAATATCTGCAGTAAATTGATATGTACCAATTAACTAGAGACTAAAGCATGAGTGAACTTAGCTCTCCAGATTTAAAATTTGGTTTCATCCACTGTATCATTCACATAGGACAAAAGTTTTCTTGACCAGAATGATTGGAAGAAACTTGTGCTAAATCAGTGTGTCACCAGGTGTGCCTTTTAAAGATTCTGTGAGAGCTTTGTAATGAGTAGCCCTTTCAAATTTCCGGGGCATCAATTGGAAAAAATAAAACCCTGTCAGAAAAAAACAACAATAAAGTTCCTTGTCTCACATAGCTATATCTATCTGCCCAAAGTGATCATACAGGCTGGTCATATAATAGCCACATCCAAAATGTTCAGAACAAAGGCTAGCATCTTTTTTTTTTCCAATACGACCTATTATCCCACTTAGCTAAGGCTGAGAAGAATGTCAATTGTTCAAACTCTCAGCTCTCCTTTGGAGCAAGAATGCCATGCAGTCTTCTCTATTGTGATTTTTAGCAGTGAAGAATTAAACTGTTAAGGAGTCTTGGCTCTCCTAGTTACAATCTTTCATCCCCAAATTCATGCTCTCTTGTGCTACTTTCTGTGTTTTCAGGGGCATCATCCCATCCACAGTGAAACTCCTTCCATTTGATCTTTTCTAAAGAGATTGTGATATATATGTAAACACACACACAGATATACATATATACATACACACACACACACACACACACACACACACACACATATATATATATATAATGTACATATATAGTATATGTATGTATATGTGTGTGTATAGTACTTGGAGTCAGAAAGAGCTAGATTTGAATCCTGCCTCTGAAAATTATTAGCTTTGTGATTGTAGGCTGCTTTTTTGTACTTTACTTTTATTACCTTTAAAATGGGGAGAGTAATAGCTGGAGTATCTCCCTCCCTCCAAATAAAATCTAGTTCTAGAGCCTTATTGTAGATTGAGGGTGATGCTGGGTTCTTCAAGGTTATACTAGTAGAGCATGGAGCTAGCACTTACATTGGGTTTCCTCAAATGATTTGTCTTTTTCCTACTCTCACAAGTTCTACCCATTCTGGAAACAGATGGAGTCTGCCTGCCAAGGACAAATCAACAAAGGGACATTCTATTCAGGATCTGTTCTTATCAATGGGGAAGAAATGGGGAAGGAGTTCTGCTGGGACATAACTAATGCGGACCTTGGGGAGAAATGACCACTTTATCTTAGAGTTTATGATTTAGAAGGAGAGGAAAGCCAGGATTAAATTGACATGTGCTTTACATTTTGGGAGAGTATATTTCACAGGATTCAGAAGAAAGGTAGGTAGGATCTCAGGGACTTCCTTATTACCTGGAATGTTAGCCTTGGAGAGATAGAAAGCTCTTCACAATGATGTTCTAAAGGAAAAAGAAGAAATTCACATAAAAAGGAAAAAGAGAGCTGTCTGAAAAAACTGATGTGGCTGTACATGGATCTTACCAACCTACACACACACACACACACACACACACACACACACACACACACACACACACACACACAATCACACAATCACAACCAGTAGCTTGATTGTTTGTTGATGAATTCTTTGGCCATGGCAATCCATGAGAAAGAAAACTAAAAATAACCCTCAGTCCTGGGCTGCCCTCTCCTGTTTCCAGAGGCAGTGGCAGAGGGGCAGAAAAGGGGGCAGAGAGTAGACTGTGTATACATTTTTTCCTGTCTATACATTTAGTTTGACTATGTGTAACTAAATGTAAGATTCTTGTTCAGTGATCATACTGAATGGACATACTGCTGTTGGAAAAAATCACATTAATCTTGATATTCTCATTATAAATGAAACTATAAGAAAGAAAGAAGTTGCAGCTAAGTGGAAGGATAGCTGAGAGAGTCTTCTTGGAGAGCCAAAAAAGAGAATTAACCAAATTGATTTTCTTATGTGTCCAAAAGCAACTGGAAACATTATTTCATGGGGTATTTGGTCAGGTCGTATTACAATATTCATAAATATTTACAAAAAGACCACCACAAAAAAAATTGCAGCGTATGCACCAACATCTACTCTAGAGAATGAAGAGGTATAGAAATTGTGTAAGAATGCATTAAGACCATACAAATGAAATCAACATGCACCCTGATACTTGGTAATTTCAATGTAAAGGTGAGAATGAGTGAAGATGGCAAAAATAAGTTAGAAAATATGGGCTAAGAATACAGAAGACAGAAGATTTATTTGCAATGTAGAAGATACATGCTATTCACATATCATGAATACTTTCTTTGAGGAAGCTAGGTGGCAGCAAAGACGGCTAGGTGGCGCAATGGATGGAGCCCTAGACCAGAAGTCAGGGAAACCAGAATTCAAATATGGACTCAGACATTTTTTGGCTGTGTAATCCTGGACAAGCCACTTACATTCTGTCTTCCTCAATTTCTTCTTCTGTAATATGGGGATAATAATAGCATGTGCCTCCCAGGGTTGTTGTGAAGTTAAAAATGAAATATCTGTAAAGTGCTTTGCAAACCTGAAAGTGCTATAAATGCTAGCTAATTATTAGAAGTAGGTAGGTATTGGACACAAGGATGAGCATCACAAATTAACAAATGCAAATAACATCACAAAAATAAAATTAATTATATTTATCAGGCAGTAAAAGACTCCTTATTGATATGAAATTATTCCTGAATCAGCCATCTGTGTATAGTCAGATAATTGACTTCTTATAGTAAAGATCAAAATTACTACAAAGCTAGAAGAAAAAAATACAAAAAGATATGAGATGCAAATAAAACAATTCAATCATGACTTATTCAACAAGTCACTGATGAAAATTGATAAAGAGATAGAAGAAGTGACAGGCACAAAGTATAATAATTTATACTGAAGTTTGAATATGAATTAATTATCATAAGAGGGAGGCGAGATGAACATAAAAAGTACTTTAGTCAGCAAATACTTATTTGCCCATTGGAGAGAGTTGGCAGCCAAAGGGAACACTGGTTCAGAATATAAAGTTGTTAGTAAAAGGTTGTGGAGAAGGATGATACATGATTATCAGCGACATTGCCTCATAGAGAGGAGCAGTAGAGGCTCAATCCAATTTAAAGAAAGGTTAGTGAGAAACCCAAATAAGTAAAGTCATCCCAAAGGCATTTAGACATTAAAAAAATAAGGAGAACAAAAAACAAGAAAAATGGAAAATATCTGCAAGGATTTTTATAATGAACTATTTTCCCAAGAAAAATCAGTAGAGCTACCATCCCTAGAAACTGACATCACAGTCTTATATGGATTTATGGAGGATGTAGAAATGTCACTAAAAAGAACAGTGAGGAGAAAAGCAGCCAGAGTAAATCAATTGTACGTATAGGGGATAAATGCTAATGATGACACAGTTATATAAAGGCATTGTGGGATTGAGTTATAAGGTATCTAAAAGAAAGAAAGGTACCAAAAGAGTGGGGGGAAAAATCTCATACTTTATACCATCAATCAATCAACAAGTATTTTTACTAAGCTCCTACTATGTGCCAGATATTATACTAGATTTTAGAGATGAAAAGTTAAAAAAAAGAAACAGTTCCTGCCCTCAGAGAATTTGCATTCTAGCTGTGGAAGACAAGTATTTAAAAACGTATGCAAAATAAAAACTAGGTAATTTGGTTGAGAAGCAAAGAAAGGAAGCACTGGCAAGATGACAATGACATTAGATTTTAGATAACCCACATACATTTGGATGGTGTCCTTGATAAGGGCATGAGGAGGGAGCAGGCAAACGTTTGCAAAGTGTTCCAGAATGACCAGAGCTTTACCATCATACAATTAATTAAAAGATGTAGAAAACATAAGATCCACTACACTGGCTATTTTTTGGTTATTAGAAGTAATTTGAAACAAAAAAGGAAAACTTTGCCTTAAAAGTCCTCTCTTTTATAACAAGGTGTTTCCTATTCATATATCAAAATATTCAGTAATGCTTGAAAGACATGAGTTGAAACATATCGGTTTTGTTCAATAGCCCTCTAATGATAAACATAAGGCAAGGCATAAAACAGGGAGACTCATGCTTACTAAAAGTGTCCACTATTGGGATGGAGGAGACCCAGTGGATAGTCTAAGTTGGGAAAGGATTCTCCATGGATAGTGAGGTCTTCCATGTGTTCCTATTTGTGGATTACATTATTATGGTTGCATTAAGCCTTAGAACACTGTAGACCTCCTAGAAAATATATATAAGTACTTAAAAGAATTTGACCTGACCATCCACACAGGAAAAACCAAATAGATGAAAAATTCCTTTTGTTTAAATTTTAACATATATTTAGCAAGACAATCTGTAGAATTTGTACACAAGCACATATGCACATCTTTTCCCACATTTATTTTTAATTCATAGAATAAAACAAGCATTTCCATAACATAGTATAATAAAAAGATGATTGCATATGAAACTGCAAATCTATTATGTACAACTTGCCGTTATTGTAAAATATATGATAAAGTTATCATGTAAATTTATTTTTTCCCTTTTTTTCTTACCTCCCTTCATTGAAAAGAAACATAAACACTTAGGAGGTCCCATATCCATATGATTGTTTTAGTACCTAGATCAGAATGTTGTTGTGAAGGTAAACTCAAACAATGTATATAAAATACTCTGCAAAATATAATGTGGCATATAAATCTCAATGATGATGACAATGGTGATTATGATGATGACAGGCAGCATAGTTCATGGATGGAGAGCCAGCCTTGGGGTCAAGATCACCTGGGTCCAAGTCTTGACTTTGACACATCCTGTTTGTGTTTGACCCTGAGCAAGTCGCTTAATCTCTCAGCTCCTCTCAGCTCCTCAGCTAACTCTTGTAGCTACAAAACAGTGGCTAGTCTGTATTGTTGAGGGGAGTGCCCTCAATGGATTCAGTCATAAGTCTGGATCACAAAAAAGAAGCGAAAAGGATTGTTATTCTGTGTAGTCTATCTCAAATGGAACAGTCCTGGGGGCCCTCACTTTCACGATCTCTACTAAGAAGATTTCAGGAAGATTAATCGACTCCAAAAGTGAAGAACTCTTTTGTGTGTCTAGTCTTCTTGGTCTATAAATTTCTAGAGGGCGAGAGACTCATTATGAGAGTGTTCTGTACAGCACTTAGCAGATTGCGGGTGCTTCATAAATATCCCATAGGATGGGGGAAATGATGCACATTTGAGGCTAAGAGATTGTGACAGATAAATGGAATGGAGGAGGTGCAGATGTCTTTCCAGCAATCAAATCAACACACACTGGAATAAAATATTTAACTGTGAGCTTCAGCATTTGGACAGATTGTAGTGAAGGAGAGACAGATTCCAGAACCAAATCAAAGGAGTAGATTTGGACAAAGTGATGACTGTCACTGAATTTTGCTGCCATAAGCAAATTTGCTGATTGTAGCTAATCCTATGCATCTCTTGATGATTTCTGAACTGGCGCTGACATTTCTCCAGATTGTATCATTCACATGAGAAATTCTTTAAATCAAAGCTGTGACAGCCTGGGTAGATAACCATAAACAATTTAAAAGTATTGCCTTCAAGGCCAGCCTGGGCATTTATGTTCAAATTCTGTTTTTATCCAGTTCTTTGATCTTTGTAGGTGTGGGTCCATTTATTTCAATGGTCTTTCTCTCACATCTGTGAGGCTAAGTAAATAATATCACTCAAAAGGTCATGTTTGAGCATCCTGATTGGTATGATAGGGCTTTATTAGTTCCTAGATGCTTTTTTTTGAGTTTGTTACTATTGATTGCTTTGGAGATTGATTTCATGGGGACAAATTTTGCAGAGAATGGCAGGTTTTTACCCACATGAAGGTAATTGCTAACTCTGCAAATTTCTTTAGAGTCAATGATTATGCAAGAGCTTTGCACTTATTATTTTTTTTTTATACAAGGAATGACTGGAGTCTATTATTTCCACTGCAGATACATTTTTCATATTTCTGTTGTGAGTTGAAGAGCTAAAATTATTTGCTGGCACCAATGCAGAGGTGCCTGAGTCAGGGCTGTTGGGTGCTCAGTATGAAGTCTTGGTTGGTGTTAGTCTCTGTTCTTGGACTGCCACTGTCCTTAATGAGGTTGTTTCTCTTTCAGCTCAGAATTCAATTAAATTCAATTTAATTAAAATATGTTTTTATCTCAGTGCATTAAATGACAGTTCCACACTACCAAAATAGTTTAGAGGTATCTCATAGGGACATAGAAATAATCAATAAAGATTATATCACAGAAATATAGATTTAGAGCTGGAAGAGACCTTAGATAATCAATTTCTTTAATTTATAGATGAGGAAACTGAGGCCCAGAAAGATTTTAGTGACTTTCCCAAGGACAGAGTCAAATAATCTCAGAATTCTATAGTTCAAAGAGACTTCAGCAGTTATCTAGTCTAACCCATACCTGAAAAGGAATGTCTTCTATCTTACATAGTACATGTTCATTTAGTTTCTGCTAGAAGACCCCCAATGAGGGGGAAGCCCACTCTAGTCTTGAGAAATCCCGGGAAATCTCACTTTCTTCAATTGCTTTCTAGAGCAGTTGGACTGAGACAACTGGAGGAGTCAGAGAATGGTTCTCCATTTTCTTCCCTTACTTTTCAACTTTGGCTAATGCTTAACATTAACATCTTGTATGTCTTCTGTTAATGTTTCATTTGTCTTTAGACCTAATATGAAGGTACATCTTAGGGGGGAAAGAGGAACCACAAAAGTAGTCATAGGAGAAACAAACTTCTGGTCTTCATTTTCATTGCATTCCTCCTTACCCTGCCACATAGGAAGCAATTGATATCTAGATGGCCTGTGCCAAGATGCCCTGTCTGGAGCTACTTTTAATAGTTTTATGTCATCATGCTTGAGACACTTACAAGTTGTGTGATCCTGGACAAGTCACTTAACATCTCCCTGTCTCAGTTTCTTCTGTAACTGAAGGCGATTGGACATGGTTCCCTCTAAGGTCTCTTCCAGCTGTAAGTCTAGTATTCTATGATCATGGGGGTTTGCCCAGGGGAGGTAGAATTTAAACTCAGGTCTTCCTGCCTCCATCTCCAGTGCATTTTCTACTGTGTTACCTTGCTGTCTCACCGGTCTAGTTTAATACATGCATAAGCCTAATCATGCTACTCTTTTATTCAAAATTTTCAGTAGTCTCCCATTACCTATAGGATGGATATAACATCCTTATTCTAGCATTCTACACTCTCTGTATCTTGGATCTCAACTGTCATTTCATACTGTTCCTCTTCACATACTGTATATTCCATCAAACTAGACTCCTAAACTGTAGGTTTCTTGAGGGCAGAGATTGCTTTGTTTCTATCTTTTTACCCCAGCATAATCTACAGTGCCTTGCATATATACAAAAGGCGCTTAATAAATGCTCAAACATTTGTACAATTTTAGGCAGTCTGAGTTCATTCAACAGGAGGCTGTATGGTATAGTGGATGGAGAGCTGACCATGGAATCAGGAAGTCATGCCTCTGATGCAAAACTGGCTGTGTGACCTATGGCAAGTCACTTAATTTGTCAGTTCCCCAGGCAACTCTTTAAGACTAGTAATTCTTTATACACGGTTAATCTGCATTGGAAGACAGTCTCCATAATGGGAGGTTTCCACAGGTTCAGACCAATCTGACTTGACCCTGATCAAGCCACCCACACCAAAGTAACAAATACTTGTTTACAGGCAAAATTAATCAGATACTGGTTTTGTTTGTGCCTTTATTTATGTGTGTTATGTTCCTTCTTTTTAGGTTTTAAACTTAAGGAAGTCAAGAACCCTGCCTTCTCATTCTTCCTTAACTTCTCACCATTTGCTACAAAGCTTTCACTACTGTGGGCACTTAGTCAATGGGGTTGAGTGAGTGACGGACAAAACTCATGTGTTCAAAAAATATCTTTTAAAATTTATTGTATGCAGTGCAGTGCTTTAGGGACTGTGTGATGTGCCCTCAAAGAACTTACAGTCTAATAAGGCCTGTAATAAAATGCAATTTCTTGCAAGTGTAAAGTGATGGATATCATCTTTATTGCAAGTATTCAAGGAACCCTAATCTCACTCTCATGGGTACCCACCACCACCAATGCCAATCATAACTTTTCCATTCTTTAGTCAGTGGACTTCATAAATATCTTTGAATAAAAATAATAATTATATCACATTGAATCTAGCTTTATTGTGATGAGCCTTTGTATTCTTAGCTAAGCTGTTATTCAGAAGACAGCACACATTTCATCACTAGGTCTATTCTCAGAAGGTCATAGAACTAGAGCTGAAAGAAACCATAGATATTCTACAGTTCTACTCCCTCATTAAAAACATTTTTTTCAATTAGTAAGCATTTATTTTTCTCTGCTACTCCCTTGCCTGAAAATAAATAAAATCAGAACCCCCCCCCTTTTGTTAAACATATATGGATAATCAAATAAAAACATTCTTCATTGGTCTGTCCAAAAATGTTTGTCTCATTCTATGTCTTGTCTGTTACCTCTCTGTCAGGAGGTGAGTAGCATGCTTCATTATTGGTATTTGGGAAAGTCATCCTTCCCTCTATTAATTCTTCAGAGGAGTGACCTGATGCCTAGGGGGTAGATGACTTACTCTAGCACAGGTAGTTAGCAGGAAGGGTAACATTAGAACTCAGTTCCTCTAATTCCAGAGCCAGAGCTCATTCTACTGTGCCAGAGCATTCTCTGCTTTTTAGAACCTCCCAGAGGTTGGACTCCACTAGAGAGTAATTTTAGAGATCTCAAGATTCCTGTCATACTACAAAGAATCCTGGGCTTCAAACTAAGGCTTTAATTGAGAATCAGGGCCAAAAAATAATTAAAACTGGCTGTAAGGTTTTACTTTTCCATGTATTCTTCACAACTTCAGGAGGTAAGAACAACAGATATTATTGTGCCCATCTTAAAGATGAGGAAACTGAGGGTCAGGGAAATTGTTTTTCCCAGGGCCACATAGATAGAAAGTGTCAAAAGCTGGAGTAGAATCCAACCTGATTCCCAGCTCTATATTCTTTCTAGGGTATTACATTGTCTGTTAAGCATCTGGTAATGTTAGTGGATAGAGTGTTTGGCCTGGGAAGACCAGAGTTCAAATCTTGCCCCTGACTCTTACTAGTTGTGTAAATGACAGTGTGCTGGTTGTTGTTGTTGTCCTTTGTTTCCTAAGACGACTGATGACATCACGGGGTGATGTTTTGACTTGTGCATGAGTTGGATTTAAAAGAGACAGTTGCACAAAATTGCCAGCCTCATTTTCTCTTCCAGAGCCATCTAGTGGCAAGACAAAAGTCAAGGTGACTGGTGATGGCCTGGGATGCAATGGATGACCTTGGTGTCTTTGATGTGTGACCAAGCTCTAAGTGCTCCACAGTGCTTTTGTGCCTTTGTAGCTGTTGGAGCAAATTGTTCTCCTCCTCCCATTCTGATGGGAAAGTCTTCACATGCTTGGGATAGACACCCCCTAACTTGCCAACAGGTTTGAGGCCTGCCAGTTACCCTCAACCTGGCTCAGCTTGTCTGCTGGATGTGGCTGATGTGCATGCTAACAGCTTCTTGGAGTCATAGGTGAGAGTTGAGTACTAGGTGGACACCCAAGGGGGAGGTTTAACAATCACCTCTCTGGAAAAACCCCAACAACGATGTACGCAGGGCACATTTTAAAGTTTAATCTGGATTAATGTTTCCCTCATCACTTTCTTAAATCAAGACAATCAACAAAACAATAAATCAAGCGCTGATTTCTAGCATTTGCCGATTTCTGAGGTGCTAGTGCTCACATTGAAAATCCATCAGTTGGTACGAGTCAATATGAATTGGTTCCAGTACACCCCTATGTATGACCCTGGACAAGTCATTTAACTATTATCCACATCAGTTTCCTCATTTGTAAAATGGGGATAATAATGCCATCCATTTCACAGGGTTGTTCTGAGGATCAAATTAGATAATATCTAGAAGTGTTCTTTGTAAGCCTTAAAGTTCTCTCTAAAATGCCTGCTCTTGTTGAAGTGTTAAGAGATCTCACTAAAGCATTCTGGGAGTTCAGAAAATGAGAAGCCATTTCAGGGCTCTAGAACTGGGAGGGACCAGACAGGTCATCTAGTCAAAACCTTCTCACTGTATGGATGGGAAAATCTCCAGGGAGATTGAGGCCTTAGGACTCTGCTGCATTTCCAATTAGGATAATCAGGAAAGGAGTCATGGATTATGTGCCCATTTGAGTTGAGCCTTGAAGGAAGGGCACAATTATGCTAGGCCGAGTAGGCATTGTTCCATACTGGTTCCGTGTAGTGCCTTGGATTCAAATGGATGGATCTTTGATCACAAGGGCCTCAAAAATGCTTAATTTAAAAAGTCACTGATTCCTGAACAAGATTTATTGGTACCTTCTTAGAGAATTAACACTTCCCAATTAATAGTGACAATCACTAAGCATTGGTATCTAATGAGATGCATCTCCTAGGCAGAAGGGGAGAAGGGCAGATCTTTATCATTCAGCCCATGACTACCTTTCTTCTGGTTCTCTTGCTGACCAAACTCTCGGTCTTCTCTTCCCCCTCCCAAGGTACCCCTAGAGGACTGCCTCTTTTTAAAAATGGGTATAGAAACATCACATTTTGGGAAATTTTGAGCCGTAAAGCCTCAGGGGATTCATAGACATGAAGAGAAGGGAGTAAGAATTTCTAGAGTGTCTGCTGTGTGCCAGGTACTGTGCTAAGTGTTTTTGGTTTTTTATTATTCCTAAATAGTATCTCGTTTGATCCTCACAACAATCCTGAGAGGTGGGTGCTATTATTATATTCATTTTACAGGTTAGGTAACTGAAGCAAACAGAGGTTAAATGACTAGCCCAGGGTCACATAGCTAGTGAGTGTCTGAGGCTAGATTTGAACTCAGGTCTTCCTAACCCCAAGCACTCTATCTCCTGTACCACCAGTTCCCTCCCCACCCGACGGTATCCTAGAAATCTTAATGCAGTATATATATGTATGTGTGTGTATATACACAACTTTTTAATACATACAATATGCCTATATTTATATACACACATATATACATATTTTCCTTTATATATTCATACGTATATAGTTTTCCATTAATTCTAGCAACTTCTTGGCTTGTCCTTCATAATCTTGGCTATAGTCATGTCTATGCCAGATAAGTGTACACACATATGTTCACATGTGTATATATGCACACCTATTTGTACGTATACATATGCACATATATGTACATAAATTGCACTAAGATTTTTAGGAAATCCTTTGTGTGAGTCCAAATCTAGCCTGAGACCAGCTATGTGACCCTGAGCAAGTCACTTAACCTCTGTATATATACATACATATGTATACACCCAAATATATCTATGCATATGTATATATATGCACACATATATTTATATATACACATACATATACATATACATACACACAGAGAGACTGTTTCCACAAAATGCTAGTTCCCTGAATATCCCCAGTGACTAATACAGTGTCTGGCACACCAGTAGGTACACAGTAGTTGATTAATTTGATTGACTGACAGATGCAATTTGAAAATATCAGGAACTTTTCTCCATGGACCAGTGAAAATTATTATAAATCTCAAAAGTAGGAGTAAATTAGTTTCATATGTAAAACAAAGGAACTGGATTAAATGACCACTAAGGTTCCTTCTAGTTCTAAATCTTGGATATGAAAATCCTTGGATTAAGGCAAAATTTAATTCATCACAAGAGATATTTCCTATGTGTCCTATACTATGCTAGGAGTTGTGAGGCATAGAAAGGAGCCCCTGACTTCAAGTAGCTGGTAACTAATGGGTGTAAAAAGACATCCCCACAAAGAACAATTGGAGACCAATACAAAATATGTAGCCCTATTGAGGCTATATGAGTTTGGAAGAGAGAGATATTAATCTGATAACTAGGATATGTGGAATATGAACAATCTGAGAAAGCATCATGGAGGAGGAGAGGCTTGAGCTGGGCCAGGAAAGATGATTAGATCTCCATAGGTGGAGAGGAAAAGGTAAAAAACATTTGAAATGGAGAAAATAATGTGATCACATGCTGGAAGTCTGGAATATAGAACATAAAGTCTTCTTGGAAGTAAGAGTGAAGAGACAGAAATGACTACAGTGTAAGGAGAAAGTGAGAAGCCAGATATCTCAGACTTCAAAAATATCAGGCATATCATTGCTCTGAAAGAGACAGCATGGCCTAATCAATCGAGAACTGGCCTGGTAGTCAGGAAGGCCTTGGTTTGAATTCCACTTCCAGCTGTGTAACTACAAGTCACTTAATCTCTCAGTCCTCCACATGACATCCACAAATTGCAGGCAGTTTCCTTGCCCAAGAGTCCTCTATAGCAATGAAATCACTCCCTATCTTTCACTATCCTCACTGTGGAGCTGATTTGACCTCTTTGTCAATGGGTAGCCGGAAAATTCCCATCTGCCTCTGTCCCAGTGAAGCTCCTATTTTGAGGGTCAATCTTGTCTTGCTCCTGCAGACTCCAGGGTCTCTTGTCTGATTCTAACATGTGTGACAGAAGTCCAGAGTTCCTTACCCTGTGGCTGGTTTTCAGAAGTCCTCACAAAAAGAACCAGGTGCTGTTGATTTGAAGGCAGCCTGCCTTCATGGCCTCTAGTTATTGACTCTTTTTAGCTGACTGGACTCTTACTCTCCCTTGATACTTGGATCTGGGTTTGGGCCAATTTCTGTCTACCAGTTCTGATCCTGACTGTATAATATTCTTGAAGCCTTTCTCTTCCTTCAAGACTCAGCTCAGATATCATCTCCTGTGTGAAGATTTTCCTGATCTCCGAACTGCTAGTATGCTCCCTCCCCAATTACCTGGTATTTACGATACACACACACTCACACACACACACACACATATAGATACATATATATATATATATATATATATATATATATATATATGTACATATATATATATATATATATATATATATATATTCACTTTATATTTACGCTGTATGCATTTATATATGCACTTTTTTGTCTCCCTCATTAGAATGTAAGCTTCTTGCGAATGGAGATTATTTCATTCTTTGTTTTTGTATCTCCAGTGCGTAGTATGCAGTATCTGGCACACAGTAGTTACTTTACTGATTGCTTGATTGATTACAGATGGTAAAAATAGCACACCTATGACTAAAATTGTCTATTGCCAACCACCTCTTATCCTTTAACCACCTCATCATCCATATCAAGGATCCCTAACTGTAGGTGCTCTCCAGGGTTCTGACTTAGGTTTCCATCCTTTCCCTTCACGCTTTCTTTCTTGATAACCTCATTGAGGTCCATGAATTTAGCAGTCATATGAATATGGATGGTTCCCAAATCTCTATAACCAGCCCCATTCTCTTCCCTGAGCTTTAGCCTTGCATACCAAAGGCCTATCAGAAATTTCAAATTGGATGTGCTGGAGATATCTTAAATTCAGCACGAATTAGCTTTCACCCTAAGCCATTCTTTCAAACTTCCCTGTTTCTTTCAAAGCCACCTTTCAATGTTACAGGTTCCTAATCTTGCCATGGTCTTTAGCTCCTCACTCTCACTCACCCCACACAGCCCTTGCCAAGATAATAGCCTCCTAATTGCTCTCCTTGCTTCAAATCTCTCCCCATTCTAGTTCATCTCACACAATGCTGCCAAAGCAATATTCCTGAAATGCAGATAAGATCATGTGACTCCCTATTCAGTTAACTCCAGTAGCTTTCTATGATCTGTAAGATAAACTATAAACTTCTGGTTAGCTTTTGAATTCCTACATAATCTATCCCCAGTCTATCTTTCCAATCTCACTGGACACTACTCCACTTTGCCTTTTCTTTGTTCCTCCTAACAACACTCCATATTTCATCTCCATGCCTTTGCAATGGATATCTCATGTTTCAGGAACATACTCATTCCTTACCTCTGCCTTGTAGAGCCTAGCCCTTCTTTTAAGATACAGTTCAAGTACCATCTTGTTCAGGAAGCCTTTTCTGTTTCCCATAACTGCTAATAGCCTCTCTCCCAAACCATCTTGTATTTAGCTACTTTGTATATACTTGCATTTATTAACTCTGTGTTTATGTGATTTATTAATATATTTACATATGCTTGTTGTCTACTCATTGAAATGCAAGTTCCCTTACATGGGCTGATGCAAAGTGAAATGTGCTGTGTACAAAGTAACAGCAATATTGTAAGATGATCAGCTGCGAATGACTTAGCTATGCTCATCAATACAATGATCCAAGCAGTGTTGAAGGATTTATGATGAAAAATACCATCCATCTCCAGAGAAAGAACTGATGGTGTCTGAATACAGATTGAAGCAGACTTTTTACATTTTATTTTTCTTGAGGTTTTTTTTCAATCTATGTTTTCTTTGCCAGCATGACTATTATGGAACTGTTTTGCATGACCACATATGTATAACATACATAGAAATGCTCACCTTCTCAGTGAGGGGAGGTGGGGAGGGAGGGAGGGAGAGAATTTGGAATCAAAGTTTTAAAAACGAATGTCAAATTGTTTTTACGTATAGCTGGGGAAAGATGAAATACTAAATAAAGAAAAAAAGAAATGCAACTTCCTTGAGAACATCAATTGTTTGTATCTTGGTACTTGGGTAGCCCAAGTGCCAAGCACAGTGCCAGGCACAGAGAAGATGCTTAATACTCACTGATTAATTGATCAGTTTAATCAGAAATCAAACCTTACATGTTGGACGAATCCCCATTTTAGGAAAGCTGCTCTTGGCCAATATGATACAGATGTTAGGATGACTTTCCTCTAGAAAACTCTTTCCTTCAGAAGTGTAGGAATGTCTGATCTTTAACATTTATCTCAGCCTAGAGGTGAAACATATTCTTTAATTATGGAAAGTTGAACTTTCATCCCTACTTAATTGAGACTGGCTGATTTGTACCTGTGATCAGCAGCTCAAATGTCATGAAATCATTTTAGAAAAGCGGATCCTCTTGAGCAGCAGAGAAAGCAAGCATTATTTTGTAGACCTTTACCATCATCATTGTGGTCAAGTGCTGGCATTTCTTGCTGATTATTGCCAGTGAATAATGACTGATGTGGCTGGGAAAGTGTCATAAGAAGTGTTATTTCTGTGGGGTGTGTGTGTGTGTATGTGTGTGTGTGTGTGTGTGTGTGTGTGTGTGTGTGTGTGTGTGTGTGTGTAGGCATGAGACAACCAGGATATATTGCAGAAGGGTGTGCAATGAGAAGACAGCTGCCTGCTTTGTGGGCGCACAGTTTGAATGATAATCAGATCAACTGAGCATTATTTTTCTGAGCAAGGAGAGGGGAGCTTAGAAATGCCAACACTTGTCTCCTGGTCATTTTGCATTCCAACTACAATACAGAAGGGAAAAAAAGGGACTGTATTTTATACCCTTAAATCACGTCTTCTTTGTATCCCGTCGTTATTGATGGCTCTTTGTAACCACAGGACAGTCACATGTAAGTACAATCTTTAGTGGGAAGGTGCCCTAGAGGCCCAAATGGCTCTTATGTGACTGTTGCCTGTTTGATAGTGGGGATGAGTACTGGTCATTGATTTATTGTAACCTTGGAAATAGTCAGCACTCCACAGAACCAGTTATGAGCTGTATTCCAGTAGGAAAGAGAATGGACTTGAGTTTACTGCCTTTTGTGACACAACTCAAAACTTTTAAGAAAGCTGGTAGACAGTGAAACCTTTTTGATACACTGGCTCAAACACACACACATCAATAACAACAAACATTTTTCAAGGCTGATTTACCCTTTAAAAATGAGCACTTAAGGCAGGGAATGAACATTCCATCATATTAATAGAGCTACTTCAGGAGATGCCATGGTAGAGTTGGAAGTCTATTGATTGGTATAATCAGATAACTTGGGTTTCTAATCCTGGCTGCAGTATTTGCTAGCCATATGAACCTGGGCAAATCATTCTTCACCTCTCTGGGCCTCAGTCCCTCTTTTATAAAATGAAGAGGGAAGTTGAAGCAACTGGGTAATAGAGTAGATAGAGTGCTGGACTTGGACTTAGGAAGGCCTGAGTTCAAATTTGGTCTTAGTTACATAATAACCGTATGACTCTAGGCAAGTTATTCAACCTTTCTTAGTTACAGTTTCATCATCCCTGAAGTGGGGATGATGATGATACATGGAACTATGTAGTGCAGTGGATTGGACCACTGGGCCTGAAATCAAGAAGAGCAGAGTTCAAACCCAATCTCAGACACTGGCTGTGTGGCCCTGGACAAGTCATTTAACCTCTGCTTGACTCAGTTTCCTCAAATGTAAAATGGGGATAATAATAGCCTCTATCCTAGGGTTGTTGTGAGGATCAAATGATATGATATTTGGACAAGCGCTTAGCAGTGTCTGGCCAATAGTAAGTGCTATATAAATGTTGATTTACTTCCTACTTTTCCCTCTAGAAGTATCATCCACAGTCTTAGTCAGTGGTCTCCAAAGTGAGGATAGTTGTTGTTGTTTGCCCTTTGTTCTCTCAGAGGGCCAATGATAGCAGGAAGGTGATGCTGTGACTTGCAGGAGAATTGGATGTAAGTGATGGAGGACTATGGAAAGTCACCAGTCTCACTGTCTCCTCCGGAGCCAGCTGGGTTCAGAGATATTAGATGAGGACAACTGGAGATGGCCCCGACCTTGTCCTTTTTTTGTGGCCGTGTAGTCAGCCTTGAAATGATTCTAAGGGGGCCATGGCATGACAACCAACTGGAAAGTGGTAAGATAGATTTATCTCACCTCCATGGTGATACCAAACTACAGAGCTTGTCTCGAGCACAATTACATTACTCCTTTCAAGCATTAAGAAGCAACAATCCCTGTTACTTCCCCTCCTGCAAGAAGCTCCCAGTGTCTCCTTTTCTTGTACAATGTATTGATCTTTCTGGGTGGTTATAAACTTATTGCATCAGCTGCAGCAGAGGCAAAATTCTCTTCCCTTCTCCAGTGTACCACACTGGCATCCAGAGTGCCTCATGTATGTGGCAGGCATCATGAGGGATAAGCTCTATACTCCAGAGAAATGGTTGGTAGGATCCCCCACTCAGCCCCTCCTTTTCATTTTCAGTGGGTCAGTGTGATCCCCAGAGGATGATTATACTTGGATAAAAAGCATTTGTCCTGTAGATCTCATTATATTACCTCCCTCTCAAAACACCCTTCTTTCAAAATCCCAATTTTTGTCACAGACCCCACCATCCTGCTAGGATTCCATGTGCTCAACCTTTTTAACCTTTTTCCTCAGTCAAATGAAGCTGCTTGGTAACAACAATTTCTGAATTGTCATGTCTAGTGGCTTTTTCTTAACTCTCCTCCTTCCTGACTTCTCTGCAGTATTTGATACTGCTGATCACCTCCTTGTGAATACTTAATCCTTTCTAGGTTGCTGAAGACACGTAGATAGGTCATCTGTGAAAACCTCTTTGTATCTGTACACTTAAAAATTGGAAACAAAATTTTCTAACCTACTTACAAACTTCCAAATGAATAGTTTCAGTGAGTTTTGAATCTGTTGTAATATCTTACAATTAGTTTGTCAGAACAACAGAATTGACATCAGATAAAAGGAAAAACCATCCGTGATTCTCCATTGCTAAATTGTTACTTAGGACCCTCTGAGGTCTGACTCCACCCCACCTTCCAGCCTTCCTTTCACATACTCTATATTCCAGCCAAACCAGACAACAAACTATTTCTTGGATTTGACATTCAATCTCCCACCTCCAAATATTTGAACAAGCTTTTTCCTGTTACTTGATGCATTCTCTCCTCATCATGACCTTTCTGAATCCTCATGTTCCTTCAAATCTTAGTTCAGGTTCCAACTCCTCCAAGTATCTCTTTCAGAGCTCCCTAGAAGAAAGTATTTCCTCTCCCCAAAAGCCTTTAGCACTTTGTCTGCTCTTCCTTTGATTCTGTCACATCATACTGTATATTGTACTTACGTGGCTTATAATATTGGTAGCTGTCTCCTCTCAATCAGAAGAATATTAATTCTTTGAAGGCAAAATTAATTTTTCTTCTTTGTGTCTTTAGCACCTATGACAGCACCTTGCATATAGTAGGGCTTTAAGAAAAATTTGCTGAATTGATTTGTTGAATTGAAGTATCTCTGGTCCAGGTCAGGAAGCCAGGGCAAGCATTTAGAGACATTCTGAGTCTCCAGTGAGTTGGTCCTTGGTTGGAGGTTATGACTCATATTCACTCTGTGCCAATGTGCAGCATCTCTTTGTCTCAGTGACGAAAGGGTTATTTTATCTATTCATTATTCATTTATTTATGTCTAATGTTTCCTACTTGCCTTGGAATGTAGCCTTGACTCTGTGATCATTTACATCTATTGAGACTCTGATTTGGAAAAAAACAAAGCAAAATAAAACAAAACAAAACAAAAACAACTCAACAACCCCCCCAAAAAAACAAAAACAAAACCAAAAACAAAGCCATGACTTTGAAAGAACCTTGGATGGGCGAGAAAAGAAACCTGGTTTCTAGATCTGGTTCTGGCACTATCCAGATGTGTAAAGCTTGGCAACCCCTCCCCCCTCTAAGATCTAATTGTCTCACCTGAGGGGCTGTGGCTGGATGATCACTAAGGTTCCTTCCAGCTTTAAATCTTCTATTACTGAATGTTATGATCCTGTGATTTACTAGCAGTGCTTTTGACCATGCAGAGTGTGGGATTTTACCTGTTCTCCTACTAAACTAGATCTTTTCAATGGAGGGCTTTAAACAGAGACTGAATAACCTCTTCTTTGATATGCTTGGAAGGGGATTCTTTTGGGATGGGGTGGACCAGAAGGTGTCTGAGGTGCAGTTAAAATAGAAAATTCTATGATCATATGACTTTATAGGCAACTATTCCATGAGCTTATTTAGCTTATCATCCCTTTAATTCAATTGATTGGTTTGTCTCAGGGAGCCTGTGAAAATTTACATTCCCTCACACTCTCCACTTGTGGGTTAAATCAATTGAGAAAATGAAAGAAGGTGGCACAATACTGTGTACAGAGAGCTAGCTCTGGAAGGCACAGACTGGCAAAAGACACTGTATCTTTAATGCTCAATGTAGCTGACTTTGTATTTCTAGCGCTTATCAATCATAGTAGGTGCTTAATACATATTTGTTGACTACCTGATCTGGTTTCAAATCTCACTTTTACCTTGACATGAAATCTCAATTTAATCCTCACCATGTTGCTTTGAGCAATCTTCTTCCCCTATCTGGGACTCAGTTTACTCATCTATAACATGAAGAGGTTGGACTAGTTGGCATTATGGGCTAAGAGTCAGGAAGAAGTTTTAAATCCAGACTCAGATACTTGCTGTGTGACCCTGGGCAAGTCACTTAACTTCTCCAGGTTTCAGTTTCCTCACTTAGAAAAATGAAAGTTTGACTCAGTGACCTCTAATGTACCTTCCCACTCTAAATCTATGTTGTTTCAGGAGAAGGGAGATGAGTCCAAATGACTGGAGCCCATTCATCCGGGTCTGGGCTTAGGTTCTTTGGCCATGAAAAAGATTGAATCTCTCACTTTCGAGCAGCCATGACCTGAATATGATCACTGAGCTGCTTACAGTGCCACAAACATTCAATAGGATCGTTTAAAAATAGCTGCGATGTATATGCTGTTAATTAATTTGGTAAGCTTCTATATTGTTTATCCATTCAATAATTTGTACCATTGGCTAGTTGGCTTGTCTGTGTACTCTTTTGGTCCAGAAACCTTGAAGTACAGAACTTTGTCATAGGGTCTTAGACCCAGAGCTTAAAGGAACTTCAAAAACAATGTAGTCCAAACCCCTCAGTATAGGTGGAGAAACTGAGACCAGTGAGGTTTTTACTTGTCAGGGCTCACTGAGGCAGTAAGCATCACAGATGCAAATTTGAACCTGTGTCCTCTATTTTCTCTACCTCTCACTTCTGCCGCAATAATGGAAAAAAAAAAGAAAAGAAAACAAAAGCCTGGTCACAAATATATGCAGTAAGCAAAACTAATTCCTGCATAGGCTATGGCATATACACATACATATACATATACAATATACATACATATACCTACCCACATGTATATACATATACCTAGCCACATATACATACATATACCTACCCACATATACATACATATACCTACCCACATGTACATACATATACCTACCCACATATACATACATATACCTACCCACATATACATACATATACCTACCCACATGTACATGCGTACACCTATGCACATACACATACGTTTCATTCTACATCCCAAGTCAGTCCATCAGCACTCTCTGAGAAGGTCAGCATTATGTTTCGTGGGTGGAATCATGGGTGGTCACTATATTGCTCCAACTTCTAAGTTTTTCAAACTTTCTTGTCTTTACAGTGTTGTTATTCCATAAGTTCTTATCCTGGTTCTGCTCCCTTCACTTTGCCAGCGACACAGTAGTATTCCACTCCATTCACATGCCATAATTTGTTGAATCATTCTCGAATTGATGCCCTCCATTAGTTTCCTGTTCTTTGCCACTATGAAAGGAACTGCTATCAATATTTATGTACTCATGGGATTTCTTCCAGAGTCTTTGCTGTCTTTGGGGTAAAGGCCTGTTAATGTTCAGTTGTTTCAGTCCTGTCTGACTCTTTGTCAGAGCCTACTTGAGGTTTTCTTGGCAGAGGTACTAGAGTGGTTTTGCCATTTCCTTTTCCAGCTCGTTTTACAGATGAGGCAAATAGGGTTCAGTGACTTGCCCAGGGTCACAGAGCTGGTAAGTGTCTGAGGCTGGATTTTAACTCAGGAAGATGAGACTTCCTGACTTCAGGCTGGCGCTCTATCCATTGCACTATCTAGCTGTAGGCGTAGTGGCCTAGTAGTGATATCGCTGGATCAAAGGGTGTTCACAGTTTAGTAATCTTGTGGGCATAGTTCTAAATTGCTTTCCAGAATAGCAAGGCCTTTCACAACTCCACCAACAGTGCATTAACATGCTTGTTCTCTAGCGCATTAAAGAAGTCAACTCCCCTCTCAACATTTGTGGTTTTTTTGGTCAACTTTGTCAATTCATTGTGTATGAGGGAGAACCCAAGAGTTGCTTTAATTTGCACTACCACTTATCTGAAGCTTTTAAAAATATGGCAGCTGATAGTTTGTATTTATTTCTTCCTTTTCAAACTACCTTTTTATAACCTATGACAGTTAATCAGGCAATAATCATTTATTAAGTACTTACTATGGGATGCAAGTATGAGCTGGAAGAAAGATGGGCCCTTTCCTTAAGGAACTTGCATTCTTTTGAGGGGAGACAACACATTAAAAGGAACAGGAAAGGCGGGGTGTGTGAGGGTGGGATCATCCATTATCATTAGGCTTTTATTCTTACAAATTTGAATCATTTCCTTATATCTAGTATCCTTTCCACCGTACTATGGCCTTCCCACTGTAAGCACACTCTTAGAGGATGGAAAACTAAGAGGGGATGTGGGGATGGTCTCTGCTTCTAATCCTGGCCATCTTTGACACCTTTTCCCCCATTTCTGCTAAGGGTGGAAATAAAGCACAATTCTGAGAGTAAGGATTCTCAAAGGGCTAACAGGAACCGTATCCAGTCTATTAGGATCGTTTCACTACCGTTTTGGATTCTGGATGTCAATTTTTTTGAAATATGTAACCTTCGAGGGATGGCTTTACGTTCCTATACTTGTTTTTGGCCCATAAATAAGCCAGCCACTAGGGACTGTTTACCTGTTGGACAGCCTTGCAGATATATGTCACGCTGGAGGGTGGATTTTAAAGCTTGGTGCTTTTTGCTTGTTGCATCTCCCTCTTTTTGTGCTCTCTCTTTCCATCTAACTTCCCTACTGATGGCATTTGACAGTCCCAGGCCCTCTGAAGGATCTAACTATTTACTCAGAGAGATTGAGTGTGATTGGATTTGGTGAAGGGGAAAGGAGAACTGGGACATCCAATGCATTCTGGTGAGAAATGAATTTGAGACTCAGTGAGTGAGATGCTCTTTCTGATCACAAGAACATCCTGTCATTTGGGATGGTAAAGTGCTGAGCGTGGTCTGCTGGTTTGTCTTCTCCCCACAGGGTGGTCTCTTGTAGTATCGATCAAGCAGCAGATCCCTTTGGAGCTCCATCCATTTGTCAGGCGGTACCTTCTTTGTGCTAAACAACTTTAGGAGTCAGCATGGCACACTGGAAAGGACATGGGATTTAAAAGTAGAGGGCCCAGATTTCAGTCTTGACTGGTGCTTTACTAGCAGTTTAATCTTGGACAAATCACTTAACCACTTTCTGGCCTCAGTTTCCTTAGATGTAAAATAAAGATAATCATACTTGTACTTTTTACCTCCCAGGGAAATTCTAAGGATCAAATGGGATGCTTAAATGTAAAGTGCTTTGGATATCTTCAAGACCTATGTAAATATGAACTAATTTGGGCTACTTCCAGGAAAAAAAGGTCATGCCATAATTGATTTAGAGCTTGGAGGGACATTAGAAATAATGTACTATGATCTCTTCATTTTACAGTTGAGGAAACTGAGGCCCAGAAAGCTTAAGAGATGTGCCCAAACTGTAGGAAATGGCAGAGCCCCAAAGCAGACCTAGGGCATAGGACCAGGGATTCCAGGGTGGAGGGTCCTCACAAGCCATCTAGTGAAGTTCTCTCATTTTACAGATGAGGATTCTGAGGCCAGAAAGGATAGAAAGGTAGAAAGGAGCAGAACTGCTATTCAAACCCAGCTCCCTCTGACCTTTTTCCAATACACTACAGTAATAACAGCATACCCTTGTGTTTTTTATGTTCTTAAAGTTCATCAGTCATCAAATTAACAAGTATTTATTAATTTCCTACTGTGTGCCAGGTGCTGGGGAAACAAGACAGGAATGAAATAATTCTTGATCTCAAGGTGCTTATATTCCAATAGAGGGGAGATAGTAAGTACACATATAGGTACATTCAAGTATATGTCTAGGAAATACAAAGTAGCCCATCTATAGGGAGTATACTTATTAACCCCATTATACAGATGAGGAAAATGACTCTTAGAGTCCAAGACCAATACACCAGGGGTCAAATCCCTGGTCTACTGACTCCAAACCATTTTTTTTCATGTTTCTTAGAAGGGCATCAGAGATGATTTAACTCAATCCAAAGGCCCGAAGAAAGGAAATGATTTGTCTGAGGGAACTTGGTTTGTGGCACAATAGGGATTGTAAATTAAATTTCAAGAAATTACTACTTGCCTTATGTTCAAATCCAGAATACCCTCCTCATGGCTGGGGATCTTGCTCTTACTGCAAAAGCTTCTTTCAAATTAGGGTTTTGAATCTTAAGAATCATCCTTTAAAATGCAAATACCATTTTTGCATTCAAACCTTATCACTCTTTAATAAGCAAGTCCATGTACATTTATTAAGCACCTACTATTAGCCTGACATAGTGCTGGTGCTGCAAAGGAATATGAAAAACAGCCCTTGCTCCAGGGGCTCACAATCTAGTGAGACAGTTTAGTTGTTTCAGTAGTGGCCTATTCTTTGTGACCCCATTTAGGGTTTTCTTGGCAGAGATGCTGGAGTAGTTTGCCATTTCCTCCTCCAACTCATTTTATAGATAAAGAAACTGAAGCAAACAGGGTTAAGTGACTTGTCCAGGATCACACAGTTAATAAGTGTCAGAGGTCAGATTTGAACTCAGGAAGAGGAGTCTCCCTGACTGCAGGCCAGGTGCTCTGTTCACTGTAGTGCCACCTAGCTGCCCCCTATGATCCTCGTTCTAGAGATGAGGAAATTGAGGCTTTGAACAATGGTCACATACCTAGTGCATGTCTGTATCACACTATGCACATAAAATGTGCTCAGCAAATATTTCTTGAGGTACTGTAGTCTAAGTTCTAAAGATTAGTGTTTGTCTCGCATTTATTTCCTGGACTTTTACCTTTTACCTTTCAAAGAGCCTTCATGCCTATTATTTCATTTTATGCTCACAATAATCCTCATTCAACAAATAGGGCAGAGACTGTTATTCCCTTTTCTATCTTACACCAAGGAAACTGAGGCACACAGAAATTGAATACCTTGTCTCAAATTACACAGATAAGTAGTAGCAGAACTAGGCTAGAACCCAGACCTCCTTACTTCCATTCCAGTGTAGTGGAAAGGGTGCTGACTTTGGAGTCAGAGGCCTGGGTTCAAATTCCACCTTTGCTACTTGCTGCCTGTGTGACCTTGGGGGAAATCACATAAGCTGAGTCTGTTTTCTTAGCTGTGAAATGAGGGGGTTGAACTAGATGACCTCTGTAGTTCCATTATTGTTTTACTCTATGATCCTTGTGGCAATATTGCCTCCAGCATCGGCTTGCCTGCCTCCCTGTTTCCTAGGAGAAGTCCTACTTTCAGATAGCCCAGAGCAGAATTTGGCTTCTTGCTCAGTGGCAAGCTGTACAATGCCCCCATGCCTTGAGGGATGATCTCTTAGGAGCCCTGAAAATTCTATTGAACTGCACATTAGCTTTGATCTAAGGAGGGTGAAATCGACTAATTTTATGAACATGCAATGAGTACTAAGGACTCACTTGAAATTCAGAAATAGAAAACACAGTGAAATTCTGGACTTTAAAGATTGTGGGGAGGTTGCAGTAATTGGAGAATGCCAATGAAACAGCAATGGCATCTCTCCAGAGACTGAATTTCAGGACAAATCCTCTAATTCTTCCCTTTTATTATTTCATACTTGTGATAGCTACAACAAGGGATTAAGGGATAGATTAATTAGGATAGAATAGGAACAACAAAGATTAACTTCGGCAGAAAAAAAAAACCAAGAAAATTAAGAATACCTGATTTAATAAGATCACATTTTGAAGTAGAAAAAAGGTTCATTTTGATATTAAACATATTAGTTAATTTCACTCTCTATGTATAAAATTTGTATCATTCCATGAAGGAACAAAAAGGAACTCCTAATTATCCATTATACATTTTATCTCTAACTTAACAGTAAACTTAATTTGGGCTTTTCTTCTCTGCAAAGATGCTTCCTCTGCTACCCTTCCCCATTTCCCTAAATTGAATTTCCCGAAAGCATGTTTTGGTTAGTTATGGCTCTGGATGCTTAGGTCAGCTTGTGAGGACTCACTGGTTGACTTTTACTAGGAACTTATTAATTTTAGATCCAAATGAAGATGACCAGACTTGCTGTTCTATGTGGTCCCATAAGTGCTGTGAGCAATCCTCCTGATAATTAAAAACAAAAAAAGAAACGTCCTCTGAGTTCCTCTCAACCTGGCAAATAAAGTGCAAAGAGTTTTACTTGAGGTTTAAGTTTCCTAATTTGCTTGAGTCTTTATACCAGAATTAATCTAACTGCTGTTCCTGGTCTATTTTTTTTCCCTGGTCTATCTTAATTAAACATCGCCAGTCACTTGGTGGCAGCTGTCACAGGTGAGATATAATAGCAGGGAACAATGCGAATATTTGTCCTGAAACTTGATCTCTTTCTGAAGAGATGACATGTTCCACTGACATTCCCTAATTGGGAAGGCCCATTAAACTCAGGATTCTTGATCTGTACGTGTGTATTATACGTGGTAGTTGTGCTTGTATTCCGAATGTCAGTACTCTCCCCTCTCTAAGATAATTTTGCATTTATTTAACTGGATTACTGATGCAATATTACACTCTCGCCCACCCCAACTCTACAAAGAAAGGTGGGCTGTGCATTTTAGTAACTCTTCTGCAGGCCTAAGCTTATTGATCATAATAATTTGTGTAAGCTATTTAATAATAAGAATACTACTAGTACTAATGCACATACTAATTCATATGATAACGTACTCTAAGGTTTACAAAATTTATTATATCATTTGAGGCTCACAATGAAGTTGTGACATAGGTCCTTTTCGTATCCCCATTTTAGATGAGAAAGATTAGGCTCAGAGAGGATAAATAATTAAGGCCATAGGCAAGTGAATGAGTGAGGGGGTATTTGAACCTATATCTTCCTCACTCCAACTCCAGTACCCTAGCCACTTTATGACACTGCACCTATGTGATGGTAGAAGTGTGATTTTCATATTTTCAATCTCTTGTACCACTTACCACGGTTTTTCTGAAATGGAAATAGTTCACAAGATCTCTCTGGCTCAAGTCTCCATCCAGGGAAATCCTGGGAACATCTGCTATTTAAATCTACCTTTAGTCAAGAAAACTGTACTCCCCTTCTGGAGAGTGTCAGGCAACCTTTGCCTCTAATCACTGGAATCCAGCTCAGTTCAGTTCAGTTCAATTCAATTCAATTCATTTAAATTCAGCTAGCGTAATTCTGGGCCTTTGGATGCCCTAGGTCAATGGAATTGCCTTTGACTTCCTTAAGTGGATGCTATTCCCTTGGGACTGCCAAACCCAGAATATAAAGAAGGAAAGTGATGGCATCCTGGTTTAGAGGCTTTCCCTTTCCCAGGTATACCTCTCTTAGTTTTGGAGGATCCTGGCCTCTTACTTTTGTGTATTACTAGAGTGTCCCTGGACTTCTTATTTCCATAAACATATTTTTTGCCCCCTACCGTAAAGAAGATACTCTAGATTTGAGCATAAGGCCAGAGCAATGACCATTGCTTTCTTGAAACTGACCAATATGACTTCTTTTAAACCTTTTTTTTTTTCAAATCAAAGATGGAAGATAAATAAAGCAATGGGCTCACAGTCAGGTAGACCTGAATTAAAATCCTGCCCCAGACACTTACTAGCTGTGTGACCCTGGGCAAGTCATTTTAATTACTCTCTGCCCCCAATTTTCTCATGTGTAAAATAGGAATAATAATAGCATTGCCTTCCCAGGATTTTTATGAGGACAAATGAGACAATATTTGTTGAGTGTTTTGTACGACTTAAAGTGCTATATAAATGCATAGCTATGGGACTGATTGATATGTCATATTCTTTTACAATGAACTGCAGGTAATCCAAATGCAATTATACTGGAATTTGGTTATATTGGTGGCCTATCATTTGAAGCACTGTTCAGCCAGAGATGGGAAATTTCTTTATGGTTAACAAAAAGATTTCTTCTGTACAGATATGCCTAACTTGAAAGACTGAATATATTCCTGAAGAGTTGCTTAAAATTGATTTTTAGAAACTAAATCCTATTTTAACGACTCCAGAGGAAATTACAAAAGGGCTTGTCTTCGAATTTCTTTGATGTGAAGAATTTCTCCTTCATTAGTTTTTGTTGTAAGGCAGGATTTTTGAGGACATGGTTTTGTTTTGCTTTGTTTTGTTGCATGCCTAAAGCAAAGTATATCTGCCCATATTGATGATGGCATCAGTACATTGGTGAATAGTTATATAAAAAACAAAATGGAATATTTAATTCCATTTTTCCCCTTAGTCTAATATTACAATTTGAGGTCCAGGGCAATTGGGTGACATAGTAAATATGTATGTTGGACTTGGAGCCAGAAAGATCTGAGTTTAAATCCTGATGTAAGCCCTTGCTCCTGGTGCAACCCTGGGCAAGTCATTGAACCTCTCTCAGCCTCAGTTTCCTCATCTGTAAAATAGGGTTATGAGGCAGCTGGTGGCTTAGTGGATAAAGCACAGGGCCTGGCGTTAGGAAGACCTGACTTCAAATGTGACCTCAGATACTTCCTAGCTGTGTGACCGGAGGTAAGTCAGTTAACCTGTGATTGCCTGACAAAATAGATCCACTGGAGAAAGTGATGGCAAACCCCTCCAGTATTTTTGCCAAGAAAACCCCACATGGGGTCACGATGGATCAGGCATGACTGAAATGACTGAACAACCAAACATAGGGCTAACAACAGCATTCGCCTCAGAGGGTTGTCATGAGGATCAAATGAGATAATATGTAAAACACTTTACTAACTTAAAATTCTCTATAAAGTTAGCTGTTGTTATGATTGCCCCAGGGACATTCAAGGATGAAAAATGAAGGCATACTACAGACTGAAAAAAAAGGAAAAGATTTGCAAACAACAATTTTTTTTCTTTTTAAATTTTCTTTTTAATTTATGGAATAAAGCAAGCATTTCTATAACATAGTCCAATAAAAAAGATGATTGTACATGAAACTTCAAATCTACTATGTGCAACTTGTTATTCCTTTCAAATATACAGCAAAGCTATCATGTAAAGTTCTTTTTCTTCCCCTTTTTTTGTTTCTCTCCCTGCCCCAAGATGGCTACCATTAGACATAAATAGGCATATATATGTACAATTATTCTATACATAACTTTTATTTACCAGTTCTTTCCTGAATACAGATAACATCTTTCTACATATGTCCTTTATAGTTAATTTTAGTATTTATAATAGATAGAATAACTTATTTGTTCAAAGTTGTTCTTAAAATGATACTGCTATTTACTGTATACCATGTTCTCTTGGCTCATTTCATTCTTCATTATTTCATGCAAGTCTTTCCATGTTTTTCTAACATCATTGAACTCATCATTTCTTGTAGCAAAGTAATATTCCATCGCAATCATGTACCACAACTTGTTCAGCCATCCCCAGTTGATGGGCATCCCTGCAATTTCTACTTCTTTGCCACCACAAACCCACCATCAAGAACAGTGGCACCAACACACTTAGACATCACAGGACCAAAAGTGCTTACAGAGGAGAGTTTAGTTCTCACTAAGGAGAACAACAGGAAAAGTGGCCAGAATGGACCAAGTAGCTATAGATAATATCCATGTTTGAAGTCAAACAGTTGTGGGGACACTGAGGGACCAATAAAATAAATGGTAAGCAGATATTAATGAGATGGAAAATAATCTTGGACATTGCTAACCCACCTTTGGTCCCATTTCAAACCCTTCTCTCTGTCCATTTAGAAGCCCCTTTTAAAAAATTTCTGACATGCTGAGGATTCAGGGTTGGTTTCTTTATTGTAAATATGCACTCTGAAGGGTCTCAGCAGGCATAAAGGCTAGGAATATGCTCCTCATAAGTCACAACTCTGCTCAGGGTCCTTAAACATTCCAAGGTCGAACGTGGTACTTGTTGATGTTTAACTTGATTTCAAAGAGCTCCAATCGTACCACCTCAGGCAGCAATGGTAACAAAGGATTTCATAAAAACCCAGCCTATTAAAGGAGAAGCCTGCTGTGTCTGGATTCTGTGTTTTGGGAAATTATAGATCTGCCCTGAAACCTCCCTTGTGCTTGACTCTGACACTTTTAGACACCTTGGCTTAGCACAGTGCCTAGCATATAGTAGGTGCTTAATAAATATTTATCAACTCTGGGACTGGCAGTAGAATTTAGTATTAGGCAGGGCCATTCAGGCTAGTAAGTGAAACATTCAACATATCTTAGGATAAGGTAGCTTTCTCAGTGGGTAGCTAGGTGGTACAGTGGATAGAACACTGGGCTTGGAATCAGGAAGACTCATCTTCCTAAGTTCAAATCCAGCCTCACACCTACTAGCTGTGTGGCCCTGGGCAAGTCACTTAACCCAGTTTGCCTCAGTTCCCTCGTCTGTAAAATGAGCTGGAGAGGGAAATGGCAAATCTTTGCCAAGAAAACCCCAACTGAGGTCATGAAGAGTTGGACTTGACTGAAATTACTGAACAACTACGGCTTCCTCAGGATGGTGGTTCCAGGGTATACCATGTTGACATATTATTGCCTTACATATTAATTTGATCCAAACAATATCCCCAATGAGAAGCAGCTTGATGCACGGGTAGAGGTCTGGACTTGGAGCCAGGAAGATCTGGGTTCAAGTTCTGTTTCTGACATATACTTTTTATATGATCTTAGGCAAGTCACTGAACCTTTCAATGTTTTAGGCAGTTGTCTAAAGCTATATAAGGTAGGAGGGAGGTCTTCACCATGAAATTCTCATTCCAGTGAAGTCACAGAGCCAGTAATGATTCCCATAACAATGATATAAAGAAGATGGAAAATGTATTTCCAAGCTGAATCATAGCTAGCAATTCTGGCCATCTGGAGTATGCCATAAATCATGCCTGGGTCAAGCAGTCATAGGAGGGGAAGCCTTGAGGAGATATCTCAGGACCCAAAGAGCCATGAAGGGAGAGACCTTGGAATATGGGCTAGGAAGTTTGTACAGTGACTCTGGGACAGGAACAAGGTCATTGGATGCCATTAGTATGCTTCTAGAGAAGCTGCCATGATGGGAAAGTATCTTAGGTGTATTGGGGAAGGATTTCTCCCTCCAAATATAGCCTGTATGAGCACCATCACTCCCAATCTGATGGGTCTTTCAGGATGCATCTGGAAGGTCAAGGAGAAGCATCCTCCTTGACCCAAAAGGACTCCAGTTAATATGAGGGATCACAGGCAATCAAGCCCATGGGTGGGAGTTTATTGATGAGGCTCACATCTCTGATCAGAGGCCTTGTGATAAATGGGATCACTTATGATTTTATCTGCTGCTACTGAGCTCTTGCCTGAAAGATGACATTTCTGAAAGGCAATAAAAGAAAGCCAGGGGCTGCAGGTCTGAGGAGGGTGGGGGTGGGCATTAATTGAATACTGTTACCTGTGCTGGTTCTTTATATCAGGTTTTACAATAATATTAAGATGTACATGGTGGATACTGTAAAAAATTAAATAAAATCCCCAAACTCACAAAGATAGTTCCCCTGGGTAAATACCATATTGTTTCTGGAAAAAAAAATCCTTTCCAAAATGATTTATGTTACATAGTTGCTGTGTGGAATGATCTGAAATCCTTTTGAAAGAAATGAGAGAAATTTTTAGAAAAGAGTTTTCTGGGTTAAAAATCAGCAGAGAAGGAAAGGACTTATGTTTTGTAACCTTCTGGGGTGACCTGACCTACCTGTGGGATTGAATTATTCTGATTTTTGAGGAGGTGGGAACATTCTTCACTGTTCTCCTGCGTCCATTCATCTTTCCTTATTTGGTCTTTAGGTCCTTGAAGGCAGGGAATATGTCATTTTTATCTTTTTATCCAGGGTGCCTGGAAAAGTGTATCTTCTGGGCACATTGAGAAGTTACATGACTTGTCCAGGGTCACACAGCTCCAGGAAAATAGGGGTTGCTTAATTGTTTGTATTTGTATCTTCGGGGTCTGTCATGGGGTAGGTGCTTAAGAAATGCTTGTTGATTGGCTGATTATCATCACACAGTTTGGAGTCTACCGTGGGGAGGAGAGCAATGCCCCTATGGTATACCTTCCTCTCTGTAAAAGGCACATCTTTGTTGGTACCTCCCAGCTCTAAGGAAAGTAAAAGTTGGGGCAGTGAGGTGGTGCAGTGGATAGAGCACTGGCCCTGGATTCAGGAGAACCTCAGTTCACATCTGGCCTCAGACACATAACACTTACTAGCTGTGTGACCCTGGACAAGTCACTTGACCCCATTGTCTAGCCAAATAAAAAAGAAAGAAAGTAAAAGTTATCCCCTCCCATAGAACCACAAAAAGGTTGTGATATGATCTCTTCTTCCCTTCATAGCAATTTCTTTGTACCTTTTTGGTGGCACCTCTTTTCTGTTTGTATCCTTTTCTTGCCTAGATTGTAAGCTTCATGAGAGCAGAGACTATGTTTTACTCATCTTGGCATCCCACTTAGAGCTGACAGAGCACAGGGAGTGTGTATGTATACATATGTATATTCTGTACTCGCTATGTGACCCTGAGCAAGCCACTTCACCCTGTTTGTCTCAGTTTCCTCATCTGTAAAATGGGCTGGAGAAGAAAATGGCAAACCCCTGTAGAGTCTTTGCCAAGAAAACTCCAAAGAGTTACCAAGAGTTGGACAGGACTGAAACGACTCAATAACAACAACAACAAATGATTTCATAGGGGTAGAGAAACCTTTTTTTTTTTTAACCAATCTGCTTAACCCTGCAGATAGGGAGTACAGTAGACAGAATACTGGAGCTGAGTCAGAATTGACTTGAGTGCAAATCTAGCTCCAGACACTTACTGGCTGTGTAACTGTGGGCAAGTGATTTAGACTCCTCCTCACTCAGTTTCCTCATCTGTAAAATTGGGTTAACATCAGTTCCCACCTACCAGGGATGTTGTGGAGATTAGAGATATTTGCAAAATGCTTTGCAAATCTTACAGTGCTACATAAATGCTAGTTCTTATAATTGCTTTAGCTGCCTAATGCCTCACCGCTCTCAGAAAAGTCATTCTAACTCAGTTAAGATTATTAAGAAATGATGGGAGGAACTGGAAGTATCCTGGCAGGGTTGCCAGGGAAGAGAGTCTACTAAATTCATTTCAATAAGCATTTATTGAGTGCCAGCTGTGTCCCAGGCACTGTTCTAAGCATTAGGGGTATTGAGACAAAAACTCAACAATGCTTTCCTTGACAGAGCTTCTATTTTATGGGGGTGGGGGGTGGGAAACAAAACGGAATCATAGTATCATAACAGCTAGAGCAGGAAAGGCCCTCAAAGGCCATGTCACATTGCAGATGAAGAAACAAATATCCAGGGAATTGAAGCAATTTGCCCAAGGTCACAAGGGTAGCAAGTATCACAAGTGGGATGGGAACCCAGATGATATGACTCTTGAGCCATTGCTCTTTCTAGGATACCATGCTGCACATGGCTTAGCTGAGTAAAATGTGTACAAAATAAATGCAAAGTAATGGGGAGAAGGCAATGAAAGCTTCTGAAAGAATCAGGAAAGAAAGGGCACTTGAGCTGAGCCTGGAAGGTGGTTATGGATTCCAGGAGGCAGAGATGAGGAAGGAGGCTTATCCAACCTTTGCCTATGCAAAGATGTAGTGGTAGGAGATTGGGGGAAGACTACAAGTGGGGAACAGCAAATAAATCAGGTTGCCTATTTGGTGGGCTTTCATCTCCCCTCAAATCATATCTTATGGTTCTGTGCAAAAGCCAATCCTGCATGTTGGGCATTCACTTCAAGCACTTCTGAGGAAAATGGCAGCTCTCTTAAGGTCTGGAAGCATGAGGGTCACTGACTTTAATTTTAGCATCAAAGTGAATTCAGAAACAGCACATCCCCTTTGTGTTTTCATGTCTGTTCTCCAGATTCTAATATTCTAATAAGCCAAAGCTGTGATGGCTTCATCTTTTGTATTCTTCCTAGTTAACTGTTCTTTAATACAAGGTCAGACTTGAGTTCAGATGGCAGGCCTTCACTTCAATCTAGCCAAAGTAAGAGGAACGCAAAACCTCAGCTGTTTGTGTCCATTGATGGTTGGCCTAGCTCCCACATGGTGTAGACTGGTAACAAGGGGAGCCCCATAGGGAGGCAGCCATCGTCACCTCCAGTGCTGGTGCCAGGAAAGGCTGAGATCACAGACCTGCTTCGGTCCAGCTGCAGGTGCAAGAAGCAGCTGAGGCTGACGTGTGTCTGCCAAGCCTGCCTGACTCAGCTGTTGACAATGAAAGTCAGCAAGAAGGGGGTGTTCATGTAGAACCTATATCTGATTGCTTACCATTTCAGAGAGGGAGGAATAGAACTTGGAACTCAAAACTTTAAAAATGTTAAAAAATTAAGAGTGTTTAATACAAAAAAAGGGACAGTTTTTGCCTTCAAGTGATGTTACATTCTAATAAGGGGACACAAGAAATAGAAAGGTTGGTGGCCAAGGAAAGTGCTTTTGATGGGGGAAAGAAAGTCACTGGGAGGGTAAATAAAACCATAGCATAACTGATTGATACACTCTTCCCTAAAGCATGCTGGTGTTGATTTGATTACTGTTGCCAGAGCAAAGGAGGATGAAGAAGTATGCATCCTGCAGCCTGGCAGGAAGATGGTGATGAAGTATGCTTGGGTGGCTGGAGCCAGCTAGATATGGTGAACTCTAATTGGGATATTGAGATCCAAAGGTAGGACCTGGAGGCCTTGGTTGGGAGGATATTATAGTAGAGGCAGTAGGAGCAAGACAAGAAGATCAGACAAGCAACCAGCAAGCATTTATTAAGTGCCTACTGTGTGCCAGGTACATAGAAAATAGAATTGAAGAATGGTTAGATGGATGAGGTATGGTGGGTGCGTATCAATCAATCAGATGTGCTCACAACTGGTTGCTCTGAGAGCTATAGTTTATATTTGGACTTTTTCTGCAGTCTGGTCCTCAAGAGTTGCCTAGGGCCCTGAAAAGTTAAGCGATTTACTCAGGTCATACAGTCAGTACATGAGAAGCTCAATTTGAACCCAAGTTGTTATGTTCAGAGTCCACACTTTCTCCACTATGTCACACTGCCTCTAACTTTCCTAAGGTCACATATTCAGTGGCTAGGTAAAGACTAGAAATCATGCTCCCAGAATCTTAGGCCAGTGCCGCTGCCTCTGCCCCTGTTTCCTTTTACCCACAACTGTAGCGGGCTATCTTTGGGAGAGACCTGAACAAAAGTCTCATCTACCAAGTTGAGCAAAGGAAGGAAGACTGTGAGAAAAAGACAGAAAAATCAGTACAGAGAACCCAAGTTAGCTTGGCCAGGATGTGGTCCTTTCTACCTCTTGGGGTATGTTTGTGTGTATGTAGTTTTTTTCTTAAGCAGATCAGAAAAAGGAAGCCTGGATTTTGAAGATTTTTGCATTCACTTGGCTTTTCCCTTGTAGTACAATATGTACTTTTTAAAAATAGAAGTAATGCTCTCTCCTTTGTATTAAAAGGTTACCCTAGTCACCTTACTGCAGGACTAATTCTTCTGGTATTGGTGATAGATTTGACAGAATCTTCTTCCCTTAACCTGCTATGACTAAAGGAAGTAAATTTTCAGGATGTCAGGCTAGTAGGGTAAGGAATATAGTCTTTGCGTACCCACCAACTAATCCCAGTGGTCTGGATAGAGCTGGAACCTCTGACCTTGGGCTCATTAGTATCCCACTCTAATGACTGAGCTGTTAGCATCCTCATCCAAGGTGGTTAGCCAGGACTCAAGTGCTCTATTAAGCTGTGCTCAGCAATACACCAGGTCGCTTAGTAGTAATAATGTGTGCAAAGTGCTATCCTCTTAACAATTTCATGAGGATTGCAAAGACTATCTTCATTTTAGAAAAGAGGTAACTGAATCAGAAACATTAGCTAAGATGTGGAGCCAGTGAATTCAAATCCTACCTTACGTATTTACTGCCTTTGTGACCTTGGGCAAGTAATTTAACCTCCCTGGGCCTCAGTTTCTTTTTCTGTAAAATGTCAAGGTTGGATTAGATGTCCCCTGAGCTTCCTAGTAGCTTCATATCTGTGATCCTGTGATCTATGAGAAGTGCCTTGCTCAACATCATGAGGGTAGTATGTATGATAAACTGGCATTCAAACCCAGATATCTCCTTCCTTTAGGAATCTCCTAACTCCATGGCCAGCATTCTTTCGGTTGGTTCACATTACACACATATCCCCATCATATATGATGAAGCCTACAACTAAAAGATAGTCCTGGTGGAAAAGAGTGGTAGAAGCCATGTTCAATACCACTAGACCGTTGTCAATGGTTTTAAGAGGATGCATTTTTTTTTTTTGCATTATTACATACGAAGGAGAGGATAATGGATCAAATGCTGGACAAGGAATGAGGAAGACTGAGGGTCAGATCAGACATCTTTCACTCATTAGGTCTGACCATGAGTAATGATGCTTGACCCCTGTGAACCTCGGACGGTTCTCTAATTCTTTAAGGGAAGCAGCCTAGTAGAGTGGATTGAGCTTTGACTCTGAAGTCATGGCTTCCAGGTTACATTCCATCTCTGGAGCCGTCCATGTGACTTTAGTCAAGTCACTTCACGTGAGTCACAGTTTCCTCTTCCATAAAATGTGAAGATTGGATTAGATGAACATTAAGCTTCCTTCTAGCTCTAGATATCTTTTCAAGTTATAAATTAGCTTTGGTTTACATAAATAGTAATGAAAGTTTCCCTAACAACAAAAATCATAGTTGCTGACATATAATATATAATTACATATAATATACATAATTACATCTCTATCTTCATGTGATGCATAGGTATACATATATGATACAGTGTTTATGTGTATATATTTCCACACACATACACGCATGTAACTGTAAACAAAACTGTTCAGTCAGTTGATAAACATTTATTAATCACCTACAATGTGCCAAGCATTGTGCTAAGTGCTGGTGGTACAAAGAAAGGGAAAAGACAGTCCCTGCTCTTAAGCTTACAGTCTAATGGGGGAGCCCACATGCAAACAACTATGTACAACCAAGATGTACACACACACACACACACACACACACACACACACACACACACACATATATGTGATAACTTGGATTATCTTAGAGGAAAACACTAGCATTCAAGGAAATTTGGAAAGGCTTCTCGTAGAAGGTGAAATTTTTGCTGGACTTGAAGGAAGCCAGAGAGTTTAGGAGGTGGAGATAAGGAGGGAGAGAATTCCAGGCATGTGGGACAGTAAGTAAAAATGTCTCAGTCTGGAGATAATCTGTCTTGTGTGAGGAACAGCAAGGAGGCCAATGCCAATGGATTATATGTGTGGGGGAGGGGTGTAAGGTATAAAAAGATTGGGATGGGGTCAAGTTATGAAGGGCTTTGAATGTCACTGGTTACTGGTGACCATCCTGTGCAATGTGTCTATTTCCATGTAGGTACACACTTTCCTGTTAGTTTTCAAAGCAAATGGAGGAATAGTGTAAGCCTTTCCTCCCCTTTGAACATTAGAACAAAAAAGTAATCTAAGGTTACCTGCTGAGCTAAGATGTTCTTTTATTCTCTATAATGAGACTGTCCAAGAAAAGTGAATTTGTCACTTTGAAAACTGTCTAATGTTGCTTTTGCCTTCAGGCAAAGGAAAGGGTGAGTTGTCTGGTCTGTCAGCCATTAATGCTTTTATTGTTGATACTGTACCTTTGTATGACTGTTTGGGCAAGGCTCATAAACCTTCACAAGTTCATTACTCACCAATTAACTTCAAATGGATCTCACTGTCTAGGTTCGGAAGGCTGGGTACTCTATGTCACTCTTTATTGAGTAGGATTCCTTTTCCTGCTGTGAAGAGGAGCCTCTGTGGTAGCTGACTGAGAGGGGTCACCCCCCCCCCCAGTCCAGCTTATTACTTCATTGGACATGCTGATTTTGGAGCCGTGCCTCAAGAGCTCAAAGGATTGATTATTGGATAATCTCATTGGCTAGTAGATCCTGTGGAGTCAACTCCCTGTACATCTGTAAGCACATTCTTATTTCTCAGTATCATTCCCAGAATCTTGGGGAATTGACGTAATTACTCAAGGGCTCTTACCTTAGAGTCCTTCCTGATTCAGGGAGGCGGCTCTGTGTGTGTGTGGGGGGAGGGGGAATAGTGGTGAGCCAGAAATAGATGATTTTCCATTTGTCCCTGTCTCCCTTCCTTCACCATTCCCCATCCTCAAAGCAAGGTGAGTGTCACTAACCTTTCCCCTTCCGCAAGCTGCCATGCAAACATTGATAGTAGCTGCAATCTGATTTCACAATTGTAAAAAACGAGGGGTATCAGACTTCAAAGGACTGATAGCAGCCTCCTGACCCTTGGCAGAGTACAGACTTAAGCAAACCTGGTCAGATGTGACCAATGTGTTGATTTGTTTTGCTTTAATTTGCTTTGTTATAAAGAATGGTTTTATTGGAGGGGTTTCCTATCTTTGGAAAAAAACAGAGATGTAAACAAAAACACAATCTATAAAACATTTATTTATTTGTTTATTTATTTTAGACAATGAGGTTAAGTGACTTGCCCAGGGTCACACAGCTAGTAAGTGTCAAGTGTCTGAGGCCGGATTTGAACTCAGGTCCTCCTGATAAAACTTAAATTAAAAAATGTGGCAGGTGACATAAGGAAGGGAAGAATGCCTTTAGGTCATGAACTCCTTAGGGATGGACCCTGGTTTTTCCCAGCCTGCTTTTTTAGCTTCTTCAGAGGTCATTCCAGGTGGGCAGTCTTTAGATTGCCCAGAACAAAGAGCTGCTACAGAAAAATGGCATTATCTTGCATCCCCAGGGTCTTCGACTCAGACTTAACTGGTTTGAAAAACAGAAAATCTTAGAGTTGTTTTTGGTTACCTTGATCCCAGGTGCCATCTGGGATGGCAAGCCAAGTTATTAACTGTGTTATTTGAAATGACCTGAAGGTTTTATATGAGTGACCTGAAGACAGCATTGAAGGTGGTGCCACTTAAAAAATTAAAATCATAAGGCCCTAGAAAAGAGATTGCATGACAGTCATATTTAAAGCAGCTAAAAATGTCAGTCTTCGGTTTTACTCAAGTTCTAGTCCCTTCATTAAGAATTACTGTTGGGGGCAGCTAGGTGGCAAAGTGGATAGAGCACTGGCCCTGAAGTTAGGAGTTCAAATCCAATCTCAGACCAAACACTTGACACTTACTAGCTGTGTGACCCTGGACAAGTCACTTAACCCCAACTGCCCCCTCCCAAAAGAATTATTGTTTACTCCAAATTCACTGTATCCTTTCTCTAGCTCAGTTACACTTATCGTCAATGCCACACAGTTTAGGCCTTGCTTATTCTCTAAGTGTTTTATGCGTGAATTTTCTTTTCCCAGTAAGACTGTCAGCTACTGTGAATTGGTCTGATCATTCTGGAAAGCAATTTGGCAAGTGACCAAAGTGTCCATAACCTTTGACCCAGAGATCTCACTGCTAAGCATATACATCAAGGAGGTCAGTGATGAAAAAGAAAAGTCCCTTGTCTGTCAACATATTTATCATGTCACTTTTTGTAGGAAAAAGAACTAAAAACAAAGCAGATAGCCATCCGGTGAGGAATGGCTAATTAATTTGTGGTTCTGGAATATAATGGAATGTTACTGCTCTGTAAGAAATAATGAATAGCATGAATGGAGAGAAGCACGGAAGACAAGAACTAAGGTAAAGTGAAGCCAGCAGAACCAGGAAAACAAAAGACACAATGACTACAATGTAAATGGAGAGAAAAATAAAAACGAGACAGTTGGAACTAAATGCAAGAAATTGTGATGAGCAGACTTGGGAGCCAAAGAAGAAACAGCATGCAAATGCCTCCTTTCTGTTTAGAGGTATGAAGATCCCAGTTGTGGAACACTCAAGATGTCAGCCTTGGTTAATGTGTTGGTTAATTTTGTTTAACTCTTTCCCTGCCCCCCCCACCTTCTTATTCTTTCATCAGATGGCTCTGTGGGAAAAGGAGGAAGGATACTGGGAAATTTAGGCAACATTTTTAAAAAGAAAAACAAAACAAAACTGTATGCTTCTTGAAGGCAGGGAGCATAGAATAGACTTCTCTTTCCTGCCCAGTGTAGGGTGTCTGCCACAAAGTAGGTGCTTAATCAATGTTTATTGATTGGTTGATCTATTGACTGAATGTAAGCACTCAGAATCATAGAATTGGAATTGAGGCCAGGTAGGTCAAACCTACCAGAAAAGGAAAACCTTCCACAAAACCCTGCAATGGTTATCCAGCCCTTGCTTGAAGACTTTCAGTGAGGTCAAACCTCTGACTTCCAGAGGCAGCCCATTCCACCTTTTGTTCCCTCATTGTTCAAATGTTTTCCTTGTAGCTGGTTGAGTGGAAATCTCCCATACTGTGATCTCCACCCGCTTTTAGTTTTGCTCCCTAGGGAAGCAGAACAAATCTAACTTTTCTACTGCCTGTTTGCTGGAGAGCACTAGTCCTTTACAATCTTGGGGTCATTTTAAGGGGATGGAGGTGATCTCTAATAAGTCACTTGTCTTGTCTCTCTGTGCCTTCCCTCACTCAGACTCTGGGAACTTTTAAAGTCATCTTGGATCTAGATATTCAATTCAATTATTGTTGTGCTAACAGATACCAGTTGTTTCCATTTTAGCTCCCCCATTAGATTTTGAGCTCCTCCAGGACAGAGACTGTCTTTTGCCTCTTTTTGTATCCCCAGCACTTGGCATAGTGCCTGCTACCTAGCAGGTTTATTAAGTAAGAGAGTGACATTAATAACAAGCACCAGCATAGAATCAGTTTTTTTTTTTAAAGTTTTTAATTGGAACAAAAACGGAAACATAAAATAATGGAAACATTTTTAGCAACTACTCCTCAAATGAACTAATTATCCCACTCCACTCTTTCTCAGAATAATTTAGGAAGGAAGGGAACTACTCTAGGTTCCCTTCTACAAACTGACAAAACAACATGGATCCTAAGGCACTCTTGTCTAGAGCCCAAATGCATTGCCCATGAGTCAATATCTCGATGTTTGTCAGCTCCCACCTGCCATTCACAGTACTCCATCATCTTTCTGAATTCTGTATGACACAGACAAGTTTCTAAAATTTTACTGCCTCACATATTCTTCATCACTTGGGCATCAGCCTGCATACTTTGCCCAACTGGGGCTTGGCCCCTTTCCATGACCTGGGACTTGCTGCTATCTCTACAGCATGGCTCAGATTGTCCTTACTCTTTCCTTCATCTCCTTGCCAAGATAACATCTCATGTGATATATAAGAAATTGAAGTTCTGCATCCCTTTCCCCAGATCCAAATTTGGAGGCTTAGGCCCTCATGAGAAATGTATCCCTAATTGGACACTGAGAAATGCGTACTTGCCCTTGTTCAACTATTACATCCTTTTTACATAATAGTCCTTCTGTGAGTTCAATACATTTTAGTTGCATGAGGGTCTTTAATTTGATATGGGAAATTCTTTGTTCTAGTCAGAAGATTATTCATCTATGTCTTTAAGGTTGCACACCTTTTAGATCTTTATTATCATCATTATCAAAATCATTTACGTGTTTATTATCTGTTGGTATGCTGTACTATGAGCTATAGAAAGAGAATAAACCTCGCATTCCCTGCCTTCTAATGTGAGTTACATTCTTAGGAAGATTCTTGGAAGAGGTCATTTTCACTGAGATGGTAGAGGAGATTCTTGTTAAAGTACAGGCATAGATATGGGCTCAACTAGTGGGCCCACTGAAGTCCCTTCCAACACATTCTATGACTGTGTGAACCTCTCACTTAATTTGCAGACCTTGAAGATGAGCATAAATTCATTTTGCTGCCGCTCTTAGATGATGTAATAGTTTATATACAACTTTAGATGACACTGCAAACTCATCCCTAAGTTTATGGGTCATACCATATGCTATTAGATGATTTTATAAGACTTTTTCCTCTTGAGCTACTGCAGTGTGATACTTTTAATATTTATCCGTCCTCTTCCTTTATAAAAGGAGGTGCCAAAATGCTGTTTGTAATCACAGCAGCCACCACCCAAAAATGGAGATAAAAATGTGGCAGATGGTATCATCAAAATTATATCAAAGAAAATAATTCATAATGATGAAAGATATAGCAGTAAAGTCGTGGCATACATATGGGTGGCAAGAAAGATTTATTCCTGGTGCGTTAGTAGTTCATCATAAATAATGTAACAACTTGTTTTTAAAACTTCTTAATGAGGAAGAATCTGCTGGATTGGTGGATGAGTCACAACTAGACCTGTCGCTTTCAGTAGATGAGTATAAAACTAGCCATCATCATTATCGATAACATATATTTAAGTCAATGATACTCTTCTGATGAGGACAAGATGGTGAGCTTGGTGCCAACATGAGTAAGTTCACCTTTGCTCTCTTCTCACTTATCTGGTATTAACCTTGAAAATGTGTGGTTGATCACAAAAGAGATTGGGAGAGAAATTATGAATCAATCACAGTGGACCTATCCCTACTACTAAAAGAAAAACAAAAGTGTGGCTGAAGATGATGGGTCAACAGTATCACATTTATTACCAAAAAAAAATATGGTAAAAGGCAGTATAACCAGGATTTATAAATACCCAGGAAATTCCTATGGGTTTCAAGTTTGATACCAGCATAGAGTGGCATCAATAGGTTGTTAGTCCTGGGTGAAAACTACCAGTACTAATTGGGAAAGTTGAGTTGACTATTTTTGGATAAGCTAGTTTTGGGGAAAATAGAGCAGTATGTCCTTGCATCTGATGTTTCATTTCTCTCATCTAATAAAATACTGACAAAACAATGGAGCATTGAAGTGTAAGTTGTTGATGGAGTTAGTGAAGGGGGTGGGAATAAGATGGGTGAGAATGGGCAGCTTTTCCCCTTCTCCATGTAGGATGAGGGGGCTTAACTGCCAACTTTTCTTGAAGACCTAATTTTAATTAGAGAGCAACATTGCTGTGTAACATTAGGGTACTTTGTGCTATCATTTGCTAACATTTAATAAGTTTAGTTTTGTAAGACCAGTCCTATTAAGGTGCTACATCTATAATTCTTTTGGTTGGCACTGGCTGACAATAGTGCCTGAGTGGTAGGGTAGGTGGTGGTGATCCCTAAAAAAGACATAGGATAGATAAAAAGCCTGGACTATTATAGTAGTGGCCTCAGTAGGCTTATTTCATCCAGTTTCTCCCCTCTACAATAGATCCTCTATTGATGTTTCCAAAGCACTGATCTTATCATGTCACCCTTTTTGAGAAGCTTCAGTGGTTCTCTGTTACCTTTAGGATAAAGTAAAAACTCCTTTGGCATTTCAAACTCTTCACGATCTGCATAACCTATCAGTAAAGGGTTAGGATATACTGCTTGACCTGAGTATTAAAGGAAATCAGGAATTCCAAGAGTGGAAGTGAGGAGGAAGTGAATTTCAGGCAGGACAGACAGAAAAGGCAGAAATTGGAGAGGGAGCATTGTGCATTTAAAAAAGCAAATAGGTCAGTATGACTAGCAGCAAAATGTACGGATGGGAGCCACGTGTAAAAAAAGAAAGGTGGGAAGGGAGCAGATTGCATAGAATTTTAAATGCCAAACAGAGGGATTTGTATTTGATTGTCCAATGGGGATGACATAGTTGGACTTGTGTTTTAGGAAAATCACTTTGCTCTTGTGTGGGGCTGTGGAGAGAGGCTTGAAACATGGATACCAAACATGAGACTATTGAAATGCGCCAGTCAAGAGGTGATGAGAACCTACACTAAAGTAATATCTGTGTGAGTAGTGATGAAGAGTCATATGGGAGAGATGTTATAGAGTTCCAAATAATAAGATTTGATTATATATCTGGGCTGAGTGATATTGAGAAGTCTAGGATGACACTGAGGTTATGAACATTGGTGCCTATAAGGAAGGTAGTACCTTTCACAGTAATAGAAAAGTCTGGAAGAGAAGTGAATTTGGGTGTGGTTCAGATAAGCTGTTTTGAACATGCTGAGTTTGAGATAACTATGGAACATCCCATTTGAAGTTTCCAGTAGGCAGTTGAATATGTGGCATTTGAGTTCAGGAGAGAATATAGGACCAGATTTCCAAGTCTGGTGGTCATCTATGTAGATAGAGATGGTAATTGAAAGGCGATGAGCTCATTAAGTAAGAGAATGTTTTGGCCAGAAACCCAGAGGGTCTTCTCCCAGATTGCTTTTTTTTAAAGTGTTTTTTTTTGTTTTTTTTTTTTGGCAAGGCAATTGGGGTTAAGTGACTTGTCCAGGGTCACACAGCTAGTAAGTGTCAAGTGTCTGAGGCTGGATTTGAACTCAGGTCCTCCTGACTCCAGGGCCAGTGCTCTATCCCCAGATTGATTTTTTTTTTGACTAGGTAAAAGAAGCCATTCTTTGCTTCATTTCTTACCTAGCTTTAATCACTGAATGGGCATTACCCCAGACAAACTGAGACCTGGGAAAGACCTTAATTTAAAAAGGCCAAGTTCTCTTACTACATCTGGGGCCATCTTCAGTCATCTTGATCTGGATGCACTGGAACCAGATAGATCCAGAGGAGGGAATGAGGCTGGTGACTTTTACAGCCCTACCTCATTTAAATCCAATTCACTTGCAGGTCATGACATCACTTTCCTGATGTCATTGGTCCTCTTTGAGAACAAGGGCAAACAAAAACAAACAAGGAACTCACGGCAGCTGATCAGCTCATCAAGTAAGAGAACGGAGAGAGAAAAGAGTGCCCAGGACGCAGCCTTGTTGAGCGCTCACAGTTAGGGAGCGTGACACGGATGATGAAGGACTGAAGGATGATGAGGCAGGATGGGGGAGGTAGAAGGCCAACTAGGAGAAAAAAGTGTCATGAAAACCCAGGTAGGAGAGAGAGAGTAGCCGGGAGGGGAGGATGGACAGCAGTGTGAAGTGCTACATAGAAGTTAAGAGGCACAGAGATGGAGAGGGAGAAGCCATTAAATATGGCACTGAGATCACCAATAACTTCGGAGAGAGCATGATGAAGCCAGATGCCAGACTGAAGAGTAGATAGATGAAAAGAAGTGGAAGTGCTGAGAGGACGGTGTTTTTCAAGGAATTTGACTGAGAAAGGGAGAGAAGAAAAGATGTAGGACTAGAGGTAGTGGAGATGTGGGATCCTTAAGAAGGATTTTTAAAAGAGAAAATAAGCTTCTTCAGGGTGGGTGCCATCTTGCTTTTGTACTTGCATTTCCACTGTGTAGCACAATGCCTGCCACGTGGAAAGTATTTAATAAGTGCTCGTTGATGGACTGTGTAAAGCACATGGTGCAGTCAAATTTTCTTCTTTATGTCATTATTAAAATAGCTGAATAGATGAATTAGTTAGTCACTCTACGAAATGTGGCGGCATGGATAAAGAGTTAGTCTCAAAGTCAAGAGGATCTGGGTTTGAATCTCTGATATATACTGACTGTGTGACCCAAGGCAAATCAGTCACCTCTCTGAGCTGACACTTCAGAGGACATGCTAACCTGCCCTAGTAAAGAGGTTTCTCACCTCAGATCTCCCAACACAAATGAAACCATGGGTCTAAGTTCCTATACTATAAGAAATGCAAAACAGGGAGGTATTATATAGAGCAAGGTTTAATAGAAATGAAACATAAGATTGTAGATTTTGAGCCAGAAGGGATCATAGACATCATCAAGTCATATCCCCTGATTTTGCAGAAGAAGACACTTGTCAAAACCACACGGCTAGCAAAGGTGAGACCTGAATTCAGGTCTTCTCACTGCAAATCCAGTGCCCTTTCCAAACATTGCTTTCTTCCACACACTCTGCAACCCATTTATACTGCCCTACTTACCTATTCCACTACCTAACTTGCTGATAACATTTTAATGTGAAAACCTTGTTTTCTCTAACACATAATGCTTAGAGATCATCTAATCCCAAATCTACCTGAACAATGAATCCCTTCTGCAATATGTTTCAGGAGTGATTGATCGTTTAGTTTCCACTTGATGACTACCAGTAGCAGGTGACTCATGGAGCTAGTCATTCCATTTCTGGTGCAGTAGATAGAAAGCTGGCCTCAAAACCAGAAAGACCTTGATTCAAGTGCCAACTCTGACTCATATGGACAAGTAGGTCACTTAACCTCTTAGAGGTGGTAATCTTCATTACTAGAGCAAGTTCCTTTCTGGAGGCTTCCTACATCAGTGAAATCACAAGTGTAATCCTTCTTCTATTCTAGCACCTCATCTTCAAGGTATTTTGCTAATGGCTTTGTATTGATATTGTTCCAGGAAATTCCAGTGAAATTTCACATATGTCAGCAATGCCAAATAAAGGTTTAACAAGCTTTTTAGCATATGGACTGTCACCTTGACCTTCTCTCTTCTTTCAGATTCGTATCTGATCTACTTTCCCGAACTTGCAGAAATGTCAGCAGTCAATTTTCCTTTAATTAATATCTTTATCCGAATTGACATTCATTCACCCTCATTTATGAGCCTGTCAGTAAAATTCTCTAGGAACACTTTAAAAACGCCCAACAAAACAAGCAAACCAAATAAATCCCAGTGATAGAGTACACTTTTCTTTAAAATTTATGAGGACTTAAAGTAAAGCATGCATTTTGTGGGTGAATTCCAGTTGTTGCAGAGTGACTTTTGGGGAACCTCCCATCTTGATTTCAATGGCAGCCAAACTGCATTGGAGCTGAAGGTATTGCTGTGGTAGTATTTCTCCTGTAATGTATAGCGTGGGGTCAGCATTCATCCACTGTTTTACAGCAGGGATTTTGACAAAGCCTTTCATTTGTTTTCCCATAGGACAGAGACATCTTTTAGAACTGATGGACCAATAACTTTGGGCATTCTCATGAGATTTTCTACATTAAGAAATATTGTTGTGGTGCTGTAATATTCTTTATCAAAAGAGTGACTTAGGCCTTTTAACAGCATCAACTTACATTTTGACAGTGCTTTCTTTTGTTTTGGGAGGTTGTCTCAAATTATGGCCTTTGAATATGCCCATCATTTGTAGTTCTGACATGAACTTCTTCATTCCCCCATTTTCCAGACTCTTTAAATTGATTGGTTACTTCCTTTGTCTCTTGGGTATAATTGGGTTATTTTATATTGTGTGCTGAAATCTAGTGGGCTCAGGAAACCATTCCCAGGCTCCTGAATCTAGAAAGAGATTTGTGCCTAGTGCCTCTGTAAAGGAAGTGGCAACTCTTCCCTGACCTGGTAAAAGACCTATATCAATGAGGTTTTTCAACCTTAGTTAGCCCGGTACATGAAAAATAAGTTGTTCTAATTGTCACCAGGCCCATAAAATCCTACAGAAAGCAATACTTTGACATTTCTATGAGAAGTCTTCAAGATAATGTGATTCTGCAAAATGTCTAAGCTACTAAATATCCCCAATATATTACATTCTGGTACCTGTGCCTTTACATAATCTATCCCTGTGTGTGTGTGTGGAAGGAATTCTCTTCCAACCTCCATGTCTTAGGGTTCCTACTCTTCCATCAAGTCTCTCTTCTCTTAGTCTGTAGTTTCAGAGAATGCCAGTGTAGATCTTCTTACGGGAGGCCTTTGCTGACTCCACCCATCCCCAAATTAGTTATTATTTACTTCTGGAAATTACTTTATTGTATGTATCTATATCTATATATAGATATATAGATACATTTTCTCTCTCCCTCTTCTCTCTCTCTCTCTATTTCTGAAAATCACACTCTCTGTATTTTGTATTTACTTATCAGTGCACATATTTTATCCCACCTAGTAGAAACAAGCTCATTGAGGGTAAGCACTGTTTAGTGTTTCACATATGGTAAGTATATAACTATACTCTTTTTTGGTAGAGCAGAGTGTTGTTTGAAAGGCTCTTCTCCAAGAACATTTCTCTCATATATATGTTAAAATGCTACAAGACACCTTGGAATATGTACACAGATAATTTTGCCCTGTGACCTTTTGAATGTTAATAGGAGGCAAAGCCTTAAGCAGGGGGACCTGATCTCCAAAGGTGTTTGCCAACATTTGGAGAATGTGCCTATTCTATTTCTATCATGGGCACCACCATCTTTTCAGTCACCTACATTAACAACCTTGAAGACATCCTAAGATCTTCATTCTCCTTCACCAACCCCTCCTTTCCCTCATGTCCAATGAGCTTCAAAGTCTCATGGGTTCTACCTCGATAACATCTCTTGTATCTGTCCTTGTCTGTATCTTATTTACCCATTAGTTGTTTGCATGCTGTCTTTCCTATTATACCATGAGCTCCTCGGAAACAGGGACTCTTAGCATGTGCTTGATAAAATAGCTCTTGGTTTACTGACTGACTTACTGTCCCCTTCTGTCCACTCACACAAGGCCTTATGACCTCTAGCCTGGATTCTTGCAGCTGTCCTTACTGATTTCTTTGCCTCAAGTCTTTCCCTTTCTCAGTTTGCCCTCCACCCAAGCACCAATGTGATTTTCTTAAAGCACAGATCTGTCCTTGCCCTTCTCCCACTCTAAAAGCTCTAGTTGCTCCCTACTATGTCTAAGCTAAATCACAGTCTCCTCTGTTTGATATTTAAAGTTTACAGTCTGGCTCCAGGCTGCCTTTCCAGGTTTATTGCAAATTTCTCCTCTTCCCGTCCTGTACATTCCAGCCAAATTAGCCAAAATGCTCTTCTTCCTATGCAACATTCAATCTCCCATCTCTGCCTCTGCACAGGCAATCCTCCATGCCTGGAAGGCATTCCCTTCTCATCTTTGCCTCTTAGAATCTCGGGCTCCTTCCAAGCTCAACTTGAGTGCTGCCTCTTACAAAAGGTCTTTCCTAGCAAACCTTCCTCCTTCCCCTAGGTCATTGTGCTTATCACCAAATTGCTTTCTATTCACTTTGTACATATCTTGTATCTACATATCTATGTATATGCTATTTCCTGCAATTCCCTTAACTGCACAGTCTCCTACCCAGGGACTGGTTTGCTTGTATCTTTGTGTCTCTAGTACCCAGCACAGTGCCTGGCATATAGTACACACTTCATAAAGCTTATTGATTGATTGGTGTTCAGGACAGAGTCCAAGCTGAAAAAGATTCCTTATAGCTCATGAAGTTCTCTAGACGATCCTGTTTGGGTTGACATTGTGCTTAGTTTTAGCAGACCTTGTAACCCTGCTGAGCCTTCCTAATAAGATCAATAATCACTCAGGATTTAGGCCTGACTATCCATATCGGAAAAAAACCAAGTGGATGAAGAGTGCCCGTTGTCTCATAATGGAATAGGAGGAAACAAGTGATAGGATTCCCTTTGGAAATCTGTACAGTGCTTTTAAAAAAGAACATTTTTTTGCTTCTTTTATTTTCAATGTTTTAGAAGCCAGTTAAATTTGAAGATAAAATAAAATCTTAAAAATGGAAAATAAATTATAATTAATATTTATATAGTGCTTTAAGGATTACAAAGCACTTTACATGCAAGGTGTTCCAAAAGTCTTAGATAGGTTTAACCAATTCAAGCCTAAACCTGCACTAAGACTTTTGGGACATCATGTGTATTATCTCATCTGATCTTTATAACAACCTCATGAAGCAGGTGCTATTATCATCCACATTTTATAGATGAGAAAACTGAGGCTGAGAAGGTTAAGTGACCTGACCAGGATCACACAGCTAGCGACTGAGATAGGATTTAAATTCAGGTCTTCCTGACTCCAAGTCCAACATCCTATCCACTACACCACCTAGCTGCTAACATTAAAAGATTATGTTACCATCAGGTATCATACTTTTAATGATTCTCAATAGTTACCGTGAAGTAAAGGCATATCTTTTTAATGACAAATATTCTTCCAGTAATGTTATATGGCTTTGAGTCATGGTATTAATAATAATAATAACTAATATTTATATAGTGCTTACCATGTGCTAGGTACTGTGCTAAGCACTTTACAATTATTATCTCATTTGATCCTTAAGACAACTCTGGGAGGTAGGTGCTATTATTATCATTGCCACAGATGATAAAACCGAGGCCAGCAGGTTAAGTGACTTGCTGAGGGTCACATAGCTGGTAAGTGTCTGAGGGCAGATTTGAACTCAGGTCTTCTTGACTCTAGGCCCCACACCACACTATGCCATCTACCTGCCCCTAAGAAGAAGAATTACAGTTGTGGATACTAAAAGGGAGATGAAGAGGTGCATGGTGGGCCTAAGTAGGTTCAGATGTATCATCAATGGAAAATTGCACAGAAGAAGTGACATAAAGGTTATCACCTGTCACATGCATGGCCAGAAAAGGAGAGGCGGGTTGAGCTTGTAATATCATCCAATGGTTTGGGCATCGTATTTTTTTACAGTAATAGAGATTCTGACTGAGCCAAGCTCCAATTCAGTGAGTTCTGACATTCCCTTCTGTTACTCTTTCTGAGCATTCCTTGGCTGAAGTTCAATGGAAATGTATCCCTCTGTCTAATCAGGTCAAGGCAGCCAACAGTTTAGGTCACATTTTCCTCTCCTTTCCAGTCATTTTCCACTTCAGCTTTTTATGAGGACACATCGAGTATTTGGAGAGGTTTCTCTCCTTCAGCCACATGTCAAGGGACAAGGCAAGGAATAGAGAAAAGGCCTTAGACTTGCAGCCTGCTTTATGAAGTCAGTGAAAGAGATGTGAAACTGATGCTTTTGCTAATGTGAGCTGGGTTACCTGGTCCAGGAAGGTTTAGAATTAGGAAGCAGGTGTCCAGGTGCATACATGATCTCTGCAAGTGGCCTAAGTAGAAGACTTGGAGCCTTCCTCTCCTCCTGATCCAGAGAGGAGCTCTACAAGTAGAGAATCAGAAGGGGCCTTACAGACTTTTTAGTCTATGTAATACATGAAATAGAACCCTCTCTATAATATACTTGAAAAAGTATGATCCAATCTTTATTTGAAAACCTCCAAAGAAGGGGAACTTGCTATCTCCCAAGTCTATCCATTCCTTCTTTGGATAGCTCTAATTGTTAGGCAATTTTCCCTTCATCAAGCCTAAATCTGTGTCTTTGCAACTTCTCCTGGTTTCTCCTAGTTGTACCATCTGGAGTCTTTGGGGTGGGAACCAGAGACCAACTAAGGGCTCTTAGAGCCTGTATTTTCCTTTTCTATTCAGCAGTGGAAGTTCTTTGGTCACTCTATGATCTCTGGTGAGCCATGCGAGGCAAAATAATTATCCATTCTGCTATCCCAAAGTATGTGACAATCAGTAATCATTTATGAAGTGCCTACTGTGTGTCATAGTGGATAAACAAAGTCAGGAACAGCTGGGTTCACGTTTCATCCTCTGATTACATACTAACTCTGTGGCCACATGGAAAATCACTAAACCTCTTAATATACCAGGGCATTCTCTAAGACTCTGAGTTACAGATGACAGACTGATCTGTCCATGTAAAGGAACTTTGCACATACCAGGAATTCCTTATGCTAATGCTATCACATGTATTGATCCCCCCCCCCAAAAAAAAATAAGACACAATGAAAGCAGGTTAGAACATTTTTATTTTCAGGTCCTAGGATTGACACCTAGTTCCCTACTCAGTCCATTTCTTTCCTTTTCTCTTCCTCCTGCCAAAAGAGGTAAGGTCTCACCTGGGCAAATGCCATTGAGTTATTATAGGCACATATTGAGTGCACTGGTCCTGGCTCTTTTTTCACATCTAAGGAGAGGAGAAGTAAGTTGGTAGAATTGGTGATGAGGTGAGTGGGCAAAGCCTCTTTACCAGAATATAAAAACTGCTAGTGACTAAGACGCAGATAGTGTTTTTCAATGGAGTTACACACACACTCAGTGATTTTTCAATCTTGTAATTTTACACTGTGAAAACCAAAGCCATCTGACATGAATTATCTCTGAATAACAACAACAGCAACACTCCTGTAGTGTCTGTTTATTGTGCTATATTGTGTTTATTGGCTAAGATTTGGTGAAATATGTGCTTAAAAATGCAGTGGTGTGTTAAATATGCTTCCCTGCATAGGATGAAGCTCCTCAGTGCCTTGTTTCCTGGCATGCTGATTAGAGCCTGTCAGAGATCATAGCACATGTGCAGAAGACTTTGCTTTGAAATTATAAACTGACTTCCTGGGAGTTCCTTGTAGTGAATTTCTCTGTCATGTTCAGGTTGGGAAAGCAGCCTTCCTTCCAGAATAGCACAGGGCTGATAAACAGCATCATCTTCTCTAACAACAGGCAAGCAAAGAGAAAGCAGAACAATGCAAGAGAAAGCAGGTTTGGAATGTTATTTAGCATGAGCCTGTCATTCTCCCCAAGAAAGGGATGGTCAACTCTCTGGGCATTAAGAACAATAAAATCTTTTGATCTTTATTTCTATTCTTTAAATATTTTCAAGCTGAGAAAACTGGATAAATGTTCCCTTTTTGAGAGACCAATGATGGGGTTTGATTCAGTGGCCCCCAAGTCCCTTCCATCTCTAAATCTATGATTCTGTGATCCTGGCAGGATCTCACAGGAGCACCCATTTCATTTTCCTTATATTACAGTTGAGGAAAGTGAGATCTGGAGAGGTAGGTTAAATGCATTAGAACTAGGTTCTGTGTGTATAGCACACTGAAGAAATGCAAGGTGCTTAGATCGCTAGTATTTAACATTAAGAACAAGGATTCAATAGATACACCATATTCAAAGTGTACTGACAGGCGGTTTGGGGTAGTAGATAGGGGGCCAGTCACCCTTAGAGTCAAGACCTGGTTTTAATTCCTGCCCTTGACATATAGTAGCTGGGTCACCATGAACAAGTCACTTAATGTCTCTGTGCCCCGAAAAGTCTCTCAAACTCAAATTATTGGAACATAGATTTCAGAACTGGAACGGTTCTCAGAGGCCATAGAGTTCAACCTCTCATTTTATAGATGAGAATACTGAAGTCCAGAGAGGACCTCAACTTGCCCAGGTCACACAGCTATTAAATGTTTGAGGCAGGATTTGAACTCTGGTTTACCCTAATTCTGAGATAAGCCTGGATTCTCATTTTATAGCTGAGGAAACTGAGGCCCAGGGAGGTAAAGTGATGTGTAAATCTGTAGGTAGAGAAATGTCTGAATTACATTGTGGAGAGAGTTTCTTCACTGGGAATTCCCCACGTTGAGAAAATCACAAGTACAGATCATCTACTAAAAAAACCAAACAAACAAACTAGAAAATATGTAGTATTCAAGTCACAAATTATATCTTATTGAGGGGAAGGGAAGAAGGTAGAAAAATGGGGAGGAGAGAAAGACACAACGGAAAACTCACTAGTTTTGACACGAATGCTGACCAGGAAAAACTGCTTTTACATACCATGGGGAACTCCAGAGTTAGTAAAGAGTTTTTTTTTTCTTTAAATAGTATTTCATTTTTTTCCACAGTTGCCAATCAAGAAAAATTTTAGCCTTCATTGTATAAGATTTTGAGTTGCAAATTTTTCTCCTTCCTTCCTTTTCTCCCCTTCCCTCTTCTGCAAATGGTAGACAGTTTCATATAGTTTATACATATGCTGTTGTATAAAACATATTTCGATATTCATCATGGTTGTGAAAGAAAGAAACAGATCAACCCTAAATGCTGAGGCGGGGCTTGCTGCTGGCTTGCTGGGATGCTTCCTGTCCTGAACTGTACTCCCCTTTTACCTGAGTGAGATGGATCTTTCTTACTGATCTTTTAAGTCTCCTGGGCTAAAAGACCACTCCACCCCATCTTTCTGCTGGCTCTGCTGTTCCAGGATTTGTCAGGGGGCACTATTTTATGGTTCTTTTGTTGTTTGGGGTGAATATGGGAGAGCTACAGTGATTTGGTGCTTACTTCACCATCTTGGCTCCTGTAAGTATGTCCAGTTTAAAAAAAAATATGAATTAACTACCGTTTAAAACCCCTCAACTATAGAATCTTCTCTGAATGAAATAACCAAAAGCTACTACCTATGGGCCAGAGGGTGGAGAGAAATCATTATCTACTTGGAGCAGTCATTTTATGCCTCAGTCATAAAAATTTAAAGGAGTGGAACTCCAGGATTCCTGATAAAGGCTCAGCCAGCAGGATAAGCTCATTGTTTTTCATCCTGTTTTTTGATTCCCTGGGTACTTAACTGAACTGTCTCTTGGTTCTGACTAGGTATATGTATTTCACACTCCCTGGAGCCCTGCTAGCTTTTGTTTTCCTTTGGACTTTGTTATTTATCCTATTGTCCTCAACTTCTTGTCAATGACCTCCCAGATTTGGAGAATTAGAACTGATAGAAAGCACATTTGTGTAGTGCTTTAAGGTTTTCAAGGGCTTCACATACCTTACCTCATTTAATTCTCACATTAGCCCTATGAGGTGGGTGCTATTGCTATTGTTGTCTTCATTTTATAGAGGAGGAAATTAAGGCTAAGGTAGGTATAGTAGCTGCACAAGGTCACATGAGTAGTAAGTGGCAGAATTCAAGCCCAAGTCCCTCCTAATTGACTGGACACCAATTTATTTATGTGTGAATGTATATATATGCACGCACACACATATACACATATGCACACACATACAAACATACACACATACATATATGCATACATACACACATATGTTTCCCAATTACATTAGAAAATTTTAACATTCATTTAAAAAAACCTGAATTCCAAATTCTGTCATTCCTTTCTACCCCTCACCTTCCCCTTGAGAAGGCAAGCAATATGATATCGATTATACATATGAAGTCAAGTAAAATATATTTCTATATTGGCTATATTGCAAAAGAAAACACAAAAAACCTCTAAGAAAAATGAAGCAAACAAGAAAAATTTGCTTCAATCTGAATTCAGAGTTCATCAGTTCTTACTCTGGAGGTGGATAGCATTTTTCATCATGGGTCCTTTGGAACTGTCTTGGGTCATTGTCTTGATCAGAGTAACTAAGTTTTTCACAGTTGATGGTTGTTACAATATTGCCTGTATATAGTGTTCCCCTGGATTCTTCTCACTTTATATCAGTTCCTATAAGACTTCCCAGGTTTTTCTGAAAGCATCCTGCTCAGCATTTCTTACAGCATAATAGTATTCCATCACAACCACATGCTACAACATGTTTAGCCATTCCCCAATTAATGGGCATCTCCTATATTTCCAATTCTTTTCCACCAACAAAACAGCTGCTATAAATATATTTTTTTTACATATGGGTCCTTTCCCTTTTTCTTTGATCTTTTTGGGATGTAGTCTAGTACTGGTATTGCTGCACAGTTTTACAATCCTTTAGACATAGTTCTAAATTATTGTCTAGAATGGTTGGGTCACTTTAGAACTCCACCAACACTGATTAGTGTTCCAATTTCTCCACATTCCCTTCAGCATTTGTCATTTTCCTTTTTTGTCATTTTAGCCAATCTGATAGGTGCATTTTTCTGATCAGTAGTGATTTGCAGCATTTTTTCATGTGACTATTGATAGCCTTGATTTCTTCTTTTGAAAACTACCTGTTCATATTCTTTGACAATTTATCAGTTGGGGAATGGCTCTTGTTTTTATAAATTTTACTCAGTACCCTATATATTTGAGCAACAGTGGCCATCATTTTTTCCACTGTACCATGCAGCCACCCATATCAGAGCACCCTGAAGTAGAGAGTAAAATAAAACACCCTAGGAGCTGGGGAAGGGTAAAGGTTCCCCAACAAGTCATTCATCCTAACCACAGGCTAACTCTGAGTACCTGAACATCTAAGTCATCTAATACACTTGTTTGCCTACTTGTGTTACCAGTTGAGTCTTATTGAAGACTCTCCTTTATGGGATATGTTTGCTATTTCAAACTCTGGAAATTAAAAAATTCTGATGACACACCACATGAAATTCCCAATGTCATTGTCATTGCTTGCTAGCTTTTTGATTCTTGACAAATATGGAAAATACATCACCATTTGCCTAACTCTTTTGCAGCCAGTGAAGCTAACTGAACTTATCAGCACTCAGAGGAAGGATATAAAATGGAATCTAAATTAAGTAGCACATTAAATATCATTCATGAAATTGAAATGTTCATGAATTGTATTAAAAACATGAGATTCTGTTTGGAAGTCTTTGGAATCTCTGCTTCTGTAAAGGCAAATTCTATATTGTGATAAGCCCTGGGTAACCCTCTCTGTTGTCTTGGAAACTTATTATCTATAAAGCTATCCTTCTTTAACATTTTTGCCCCAGGAACGTTGTTATAAAGTCCTCTAGATACAGCCAAAACCTTTCTGGATAAAGTCTTGGATTTTTCTCCTCTATATGTTTCTTTCTTTCTAACTGAAATGCCCTCATTTATGTCTGTATGTTGAAATCCTACCCATCCTTCAATACTCAGCTTATATATCACTTCTTATATGAAACCTTCCCTAATCACCTCAGATAAAAGTGTCTCCTTTTACTTCTGAACTCCTCTTTGTGCTTATTGTTTATACCACCCACGGGGCTATCTCCAGTCATTCTGATCTATGTCTTGCCACTAGGCCTAGATGGCTGTGGAGGAAAGAGTGAGGCTGGTAACTTTGAACAATGCTGCCTCACTTAGATACAGTTTGCTTGCAAGTCAAGACGTCACCTTCCTGATGTCATCGATTCTTTTCAAGAATGAAAGACAAACAACAATCTGTGAGTAGTAGTAGCTGCTCCACTAGGGACCCAACTGGCCAGTTCCAGTTGGGAAATGCTTTTCCCTTCCCTTCCCTTCCCTTCCCTTCCCTTCCCTTCCCTTCCCTTCCCTTCCCTTCCCTTCCCTTCCCTTCCTTCCCTTCCCTCCTTCCTTCCTTCCTTCCCTTCCCTTCCCTTCCCTTCCTTCTTCCCTTCCTTCCTTCCTTCCCTTCCCTTCCTTCCCTTCCCTTCCTTCCTTCCCTTCCTTCCCTTCCTTCCCTTCCCTTCCTTCCCTTCCCTTCCCTTCCCTTCCCTTCCCTTCCCTTCCCTCCCTCCCTTCCCTCCCTCCCTCCTCCTCCCTCTCCTCCTTCCTTCCTTCCTTTCCTTCCTTCCTTCCTTCCTTCCTTCCTTCCTTCCTTCCTTCCTTCCTTCCTTCCTTCCTTCCTTCCTTCCTTCCTTCCTTCCTTCCTTCCTTCCTTCCTTCCTTCCTTCTTCCCTTCCCTTTCCTTCCTTCCTTCCATTCATCCATCGAATTCAAATAGAGTTACCTGAGTATGGCTTAAACTCAGATCACTCTGGCTCTCCTTGATTGGCCAATAATAAGTCCTAGCCCAAGCCTCTGTTTGTCATTGTTTGATTTGATAGCTCAGAGTGATTATAAATAACAGTTGTGTCTGTTCTGGTCAGAAACCCTGAGGTTCTTCCCCTCCCAGACTGAATTTTTTTTTTTGAGTAAGTAAAGAGACCATCTTTTGCCTCATCCCTGAATGGGTGTTGTCTCAGACAAACTGAGACCTGGGAAAGACCTTAGCTCAAAAAGGCCAAGGTCTCCCACTGCATCTGGGACCATCTCCAGTCATTCTGATCTATTCTTGCCACTGGACCCGGATGGTTCTGGAGGAGAGAGTGAGGCTGGTGACTTTGCATAACCCTGCTTCACTTACATTCAATTGATTTGCGAGTTGTGACATCAGTCATTGGTCCCCTTTGAGAACAAAGGACCAACAATAACAACAATCTATGCCTCCTGTGTTGTTGGTGGTCCTTTGTCTTGGAAGGGGACCAATGACATCATGAGGTGATGTCTTGGCCTGTGAATCAGTCGGGTTTAAGTGAAGCAGAGCTGCCCAAAGTCGTCAGCCTCACTCTCTCTTCCAGTCATAGAATCTAGTGGCAAGACAAAAGGCAGGATGACTGGTGATAACTCGGGATGCAGTGGATGAGCTTGATGTCTTCGATGTCTGACCAAACTGAGTGCTCCACAGTATCTGCTTCAGCTGCCTTTGTTACAGCATTCCACTCATGGAGCAATTTCATGTAGTATATTTTGTATATACTTATATAGCTGTATGTTGTCTTCTCTGTCTGTGCTGTAAATTCCTTGAGGGCAGGGAAGGTTTTTGCTTTTGTTTTTGTATCCCTGTTGTACCGAGAAATCAGACGTAATTTAAAATGTGGATTTATTAGCCCGCAGCTGCAAGGGGTATGCATATCCAAATCAAGCAGCCCCGATCAGGGGTCGAGCTAGGGTTTATATGGAAAAGAGCATGGGAAAGAAATGCCAGGAACACTGATGAGGTAATCCAAAGGTGCAGTGTCTCTGGGGTCTATGGATGGGAAAGTACAGGGAGTATACCGACAGGGAGGGGGATGGATCTTTGGAGTCTGGCAGGAGGAAGAGTCCTTGGGCTGGCCAAAGACACCCTCTCCCTCTGTCTTGATGAAAGAATGCACTGCAACAAGGGAAAGCTTTCTCACAACACAGGAACTTACTAAGGAATTGGGAGGCTTCCAGAGACATGATCTGAGGGCTGGGGCCTGAGCAGCCCAGCTGTGTGTAGCTGTACCAGGGAGAGAGATAAGGGTCATGCTGAGGCCCATGCATGAATAACTGCTGGGCACAGTGTCCTTGGGCTGGGGAGTGGTTGTTAGAGACTGTTTCTGAGACTAGGGAGAAATTGGGGCACAAGTACAAGCACAAGCACCCGAGCACCCCATCATTGCGGGTCAGGGATCACACAAACCAGACCAGGTGTCCTGGTCTCTGGTATAAGCACAATTATCTAAAGCAATTATATTGCAAGCTTTCTTATCCGTGTGAGTTGGAGGTAGGGGCTACGCTGAGCTATGCAAGAGTACATTTCGCTATTGTTTAGATTTAGGAGGAAAGAGGTCTGGGGCGAGATTAAGCACCAACTTTTGCTTTCCATGGCTTAAAGGGCCCTACTACTTAAATGGCAAAATAATGTTCTGCATTACATCCCGAGTGCCTCAAATGCACAGTTCCTGGCATGTAGTTGGCATTTGATAAATACCCATTGATTACCATAACAATACGAATATTTTTATACCAATATTCTCTTTCCAATCAACCATGAGCTTCCAGAGGGCAAGGAATAGAATGTATGATACTCCAGGACAGTAATGGTTTTGCCTTTATTTATTTATTTATCTTTGCTGTGTAACCCCATTGCTTAGCATGTTGTCTTGTACATAGTAGATATTTATTAGTTATTTAATTGAATTGAATGACTTTGCCATCTCTTCAATTATTGCTCTAGATTTCTATCACCTATAATGTTGCTTCTACTTCCTCACCTCCCACTCACTTCTTAATCTCTTGTAATATGTCTTCTGAATTCACCCTTCTTTTCATGGCTCAGCTCAAGGTCAGTGAGCTGTGATTCCTCTGTGAAGGAACCCTTACCACCAATAGAAGTCTCTAGCCAGCTATAATGTAGCAGGTTCGGCGCAGGGAGGTGTACTGCTTAGAGTCACCCAGCTAGTAAATATCAGTGACCTGAATTGAACGCCGGCCTTTCTGACTCTAAGTACAACACAATATCAGCCATGCCAGGATTCCTCTCTCTTTCCAAGATTACCAGGGCCACATCCAATGGAGTTTGCATTCCTCTTTCTTCTTGAACCCTTGAACTTTTTGCTCCCCTTGACAGCACTGACTCACTTCTTCTTCTGAATATTCTGTCCTAATGTTGCTTTCCTGCCTCTCTTTTGCATCTCCTCCTTCCTGTCTGGTCCTTTTTTCCCCCCTTCAATTTTCTTATTTGGTAATGATCTATTTTTCACCCTACTAATTTTATGTACCTTCCATACTTCCCACACCATGTGAGAAAGAAACAGAGCCAGAGAGAGCTAGAGTCACTCACTCAAGTGTCTGGCTTTTGTCCTTCCATCTTGAAGAAGACCAATGACATCAGGAGGGTGATGTCTTGGCTTGCAAGTGAGCTGGATTTAAGTGAGGCAGGGCCATGCAAAGTCATCAGCCTCACTCTTTTCTCCAGGATCATCTGAGGTCAGTGGCAAGACGTAGGTCAGGACAACTGGAGATGACTCCACATGCAATGGGAGACGTTGGCCTTTTTGAGCAGGTCTTTCCCGGGTCTCAGTTTGTGTGAGGCAGTACCCATTCAGTGATTTAAGGCTAGGGAGGTAGCTAGTGGAAGAACCAGTTCTAGAATCCACATCTCCTTACTTCTAGTCCTGTGCTCATCCTCCTCAAAGATGCTGTAAGCCTTGATGGTAATTTAAATGTGATCTTTTCCTTTGCTTCCTAGATTTATTCACCTACTATATTTAAACCAAAATATGGGGGGAAAAATCTGGCTGATTCTTAGCTCCAGTGTGGAAGAATCCTGAGTTTTTACAAACTGGTTTTTAAAAGAGTAGAAGGCAGCTAGGTGGCATAGTGGATAGAGTTCCAGGTCCGAAGTCAGGAAGACCTGAGTTCAAATCTGACCTCAGACACTTATCAGCTGTGTGAACCTGGGCAAGTCACCTAACCCTGTTTGCCTCAGTTTCTTCATCTGTAAAATGAGCTGGAGAAGGAAATGGAAAACCACTTCATTATCTTTTGTCAAGAAAACCCCAAATGGGGTCACAAAGACTCAGATATGACCAAACAACAAAAAGATTAGAAAACATGTTACTACTGAGGGACGAGAAACAGCCATTCTCATGGCTTTTATGGAAAGGATGATCCTAAGCTTTGTTTGCAAGGGTCTTCTAGCAAGAACTGATGCAACAGTAAGATATTTCCATAGCTGAGTTGGAAGCAGAACAGCATTTAATTACCATAATAGCTAACATTTATATAACAATAAAGCACTTACATAACACTTTAAGGTTTGCCAAAGTACTGTATATGCTATCTCATTTGATCCCCAAAACAACCCTGGGAAGTAGGTGCTGTAATTATTCCCATTTTACAGTTGAGAAAACTAAGGCAGGCAGAGGTTAAGTGACTTGTCCAGGGTCACCTAGCTAGTGTCTGAGGCATTATTCAAACTCAGGTCTTTTTGACTCCAACTTACTATCCACTGCATCACCTATCTGTCTACCTACAATCAGCTCTTCCAGGTTTATCAAAGCACATATCAGCTTTTCTCAGCTCTTCTCTGCCTAGAATACCCCCCCCCACTTCCATCCCCATTTACTTTTGTTAAAACCCCACTCTCAACCCTCACCTCTTATCTTAACTCTCACCTTCCCTGAACAGTTTCTTTATTCCAGTCCACAGGAATATCTCTCTTCATCTGTTATTTCCTGTTCTTTCACCTGCTTCTTCCCCCTAGCCTTTTAATGTTTCTTATCCTCTTTTTCTTTTTTCATTCATTGTTTTACTCAAACGAGAACAGAACGGAACCCTTGTATTTTGTTGTTTGCTGAGTGTCCTGGCTCCTCAGTCAGATCGTAAGTGGCTCGATAGCAGGGACTAGAAAAATTCCATTTATGCTTTTCTTTCCTTCCTTTCCTAAGCTCACTTTCTTTCTGATATCATTGGCTTTACATGAGAGTTCCCAAGCTTTTTTGCTCTTAGTACAATGTTATTCTTTGCAATAATAGGTCACACTAGGGCAGAGTTAGAAGAAAATTGTTATTGTTCATCCAGTGACATCAAGAGGGTGACATCTTGACTTGTAAGTGAATTGGCTTTAAGTGAGGCATGGCTGTGGGAAATCATTAATCTCACTCTCTCCTCCAGAGTCATTGCAGTCCAGTGGTATGACATGGTTCAAAATGATGGCCCCCATTAGAAGACTAATAAATATAAGGAAGTATAAGTTCCATAAAATCTGGAGGAGACTTGTGAGTTCACACGTAATTACAAGTGAAGTTCCATATAATTTGTTGTTTCCCTGTCAAGAACTCATAGCATGTCCTTTGGGAAGCTACTTCATGGTGGTGATAAAGATGCTACCATAAGTATTACCAGAAGGCAGTAAGCTCAGAACAGGACATATGAATTGTTTACAGATGGTGGCAGTGGCAGAAGAGAAGTGGGAGTATGGGCGGGAGCAAACTGTTTAGGGATCTGTCACAATAGATCTCTGAAACTGTGGACCAGGAAAGACTAGGAGTCTTGATGCCTAAGATTCAGTTTTAGAGCTCAGTTTAGTTTTAGAATGTAGTAACAGGCCAAAGCTTTGGAGGCAAAGTCAAAGACCTTTCCATATTGACTCCAAGGAGTTGTTCTGGGAAGCTGATGAGGTCATAAGATCATACAGAGCCATGACTAGGCCAGAATAACCGGAGTTTTGTCCTAGAGTGGAAAATTTAAAGGATATCAGCAGCACGGCCTCCCTCGACGCAGCAGCATAAGCATTCCCCGCTTAGGGATTGACTTCCCATCGCTTCAGTTTCTTAGAAACCTCATGGGTCCACTTCTTTTCTTTGGCAGCTACACTCCCAGCCGGTTCCATCACTACCACTGGCTGGCAAAAATTGCCATTGAGAGCTCTAAGATCACAGGAGTTAGAGTTGCAAGGAATTATTTAGTACAGCCTCTTCATTTTATAGATTAGGACCAAGGCGCAAAGAGGTTGTGACTTTCCCAAGGTCATATAGATAGTTAATAAAGCTGTGATTTGAAACTTTGTCCTCTGATTCTGAATGAAGAACTCTTCTGACTTCCTCATATATCATGCTCCAAGGCCCAGTGGTGGAGCCTTTATTTACCCAGACCATATGTTAAAATTCTTTGTATTTATTGCTCATGCAGCCAACAGGGCTATGTACCCAGAGGGTGCTCGTGAAATATTTCTTGAATTGAATTGTCCTCTAGTCCTCTGCCTCCAAATGAAGTTTATCTTATCTGTGTTTGTATTTTCTGTCTTTTGAGGGCATTCTCACTGCTAAATCACCAAACTTCCAGGCACATTGTCCAGGAAAATAATTCTTTTTGTTTAAGTTGCCAAGTATGTTTTATCTTGAATAAAGGTCTGGATGAGGCATCCTGAGCAAAGGTTGAAATTTGATTTTCCCCAAGGCCATGACTTCTAGGAAGAAAGAACCCCAAAGCTTGGGAATGATATTAATCTCATTTACGTGCATCTAATTTTTACGGCTCTCCATGGGAGTTTGGCTCCTTCATTTTTCAGTGGCATTATTAGTCTCAGAAAAATTGTATGAAATGTCATGTATATTTTGCCTAGGAAAAACCTATAATTAGGTCAGAATGCAGAAAAAAGTGGCTTCTATTTGCATAGGGCACCATTAATTCTGCATTCTCTTCTAACAAGGTAGAAAGAAAAGGATTAATCACTTATTCATGCAAAACCAACCCACATGAATCATTTATTTTTTTTTCTGTTCTTGTAATTTTACAGAGCTCATTTTTACAGGGCTCAGGCTGCACATGAAGAAAGAATCTGGAAGGTGATTTACCCATAGTAAAAATGTTCTGGCTGTGTAAACAGTATGCTTCCTATAGGAAATCAATAGGTAACCATGGAAATGACTTGACAATGGGAAAATGCCATTTCCTTATGAACAAAACCATTGGAAAGATCAATAATAAGATGAAAAATCCTTGCTTGTACCCTTAGCTTTTAAGAAGTCAGTCTATGCAAAGGAAAACTATAGGATCAGATATTTTGAAGGGACCTCTGAGGCCATCTAATCCAAGCTGCTCATTTTACAAATGAGGTAACTGAGGATCAAGGTTGTTTGGGCAATAAAGTCATACAAGTTGTGAAGATTAGAGGTAGGATTTGAACCCAGATCCTTTAACTCTAGAGTCATTTGTCTTTCTACAATGCATGATATCTCCTAGACCCACAGATTTTTATTTTTAGATCTACAAGGAATCATATAGCCCAGCCCCTCACTTTAAAGATGATGAAGGGGCAGCCAGTTGGCACAGCGGATAGAGCTCCAGCCTTGGAGTCAGGAGGACCTGAGTTCAAATCCAGCCTCAGACACTTGACACTTACTAGCTGTGTGACCCTGGGCAAGTCACTTAACCTCATTGCCTAGCCCCCCCCCAAAAAAAAGATGATGAAACTGAGGCCCAAGAAGATCAGTGACTTGGCCAAGATCACATGGTAAGATGGGCACATTAATGAGAATAAAATAAAACTGGCCTTAAAGCTGCAATGAGAATAGTGATGAAAATTGCTTTTCATCTTTTGAAATTTGGAGTTAATATTATAAGGACACTGTTACCTGTGGTCTAGCCAAAAATCCAGCAAGTAGCACTACGAACCTTAGATAGACAGGTCAACCAGCAACATTCAGTGGCCAAAGAAGGTGAGAAAAATGAGTGTTCTAAGTAATTTAATTAATTTGGGAGACTTTCAAAGCAAGGAGTCAACATAGCCACAAGGTATTGCCATATTTATGTTGGAGCAGAGTAGCCATTTAAAGACCACTTGATATGGTGTTCAATAGGGTGCTATGTACATCTGAGACAGTGTGGGTAGAGAAGAAGGCCCCAGAATGAGAAGGTTTGTGTTCAAATCTTGGCTCTGCTTGTATGAGCCGTGTGACATTGGGCAAGCCATTGGACTTCTCTGTGTCTCAGTTTCCTCATCTGTAAAGATGAGGGGCCTAAATCAAGATGATCTCTGAGGTTTGTTTCTAGCCCTAAAATTATAGGAGACTAGGATCCTGGTGCTAGACCCCAGGATCTAAAGCAAAGCATAGTAATTAAGTAAAGAAAGGGTATACAGTGTGCATTTTGGAAATATATATGTATGCAACATTTTATTATATATTTATGTATATATATTTATATCTATGTATTTACATATAATGTATATGCATGTATATATAAATGTATAAGTATGTATACATTTACATATGTGTATATAAATGTATAAGTAAGTACATACACATTTACATATATGTGTATGTGTGTATGTGTATGTGTATGTGTATGTGTGTATAAAATAAATATTTAAAAAGTTGAGCTGTCCGTAATGCATCTCCAAAGTGGCTCAGTCCTTGAACATGGAAGAAAACTGAAGTTTTGCTGCAGACCAATATCTAAACAATAACAATTGTGTCTTCCATTACCTGGCTCTATTTTGGCAAGCTAATACATATGTTTGGAGAACAAATTGTATTCCATCGTTAAATTAACGAAGGAAGTTTACCCTAAGTAACAACTAACTGAACCCTGGCAGTGAAGAAATCACGTTGGCCAGAATAATCTTGAGAATTTTAGACACATTCCCTGGACAAAGCTGAAATGGGTGGAAATACATCTAGGATGACAGAGTCTGGATTGCAAGGAATTACCACAGGCTAGAATGTTGGACTGAATCTACAAACAACAAGGAAGCCAAGTTTGTCTCGGCCATACTCTGCCCCCTTTGCCTCCTTTTCAATTCCCTCACCCAAGAAGGTTTGGAGGCTTCCTGAGTGGATTGGGGGGAAGGGTGGTTACTCAGAGCTCTCACTAGAAGTTTTAGAGCCCAAAGCAAGCAATCTTCCCTTCAACTCAACCATGGTAGCCGGTATCAAAGACCTTGACATTAGACCCTGAGATACCTTGAAATTTCTCCTAAGGAATTCTCTAATTGGAAGGAATAAGTCCAGGCTGGAAGCTCAGCTGGCATGAATTTTTGTGCCCTTTAAATTTTGGTACCCTGGAGACAAACTCATGTCACTCTACCCTGGTTCTAATTCTGTTTTTTTTTCTCCCCCTTCAAATCCTAGGTTTTTGAAACTGTTGTAGTAACAATTTTAGACATTTTCAGTGCTAAGATATTGTAAAGAAAGGTCAAGATGTAAAGAAAAGTTAAGAACCTGAGGGATCAGGATGGTCTAGATATTTTTACTAAATGGCTCATCTGCCAGTCCTTTGAATATACAGGATCTGCTAATATCAGCCTGTGTTAATGAGCTATTTCTTTAACTCCACCTGATAGGGAAGTCAGAAGAAAAGCATGTCTTCAGGCCTTTTATTCATAATAAGGTTTAATAAAACCTTTATTTTAAGGAGTCTATAGTTATGCTTTCTTCCTTTGTAATTCATGGGAATGGCAAATAGCAACAATAAAGCTGAGAAGCCAAGAATTTGAGGGGCATTAATATTCGTTTACTGTCTCATTGCATTTTGTGACAGTCCACTCATTTCCCCTCATTTTCACACTTACCAATGAGCTTAACACCTTTAAAATGGATTAGGGTGTCATGGGCTGAAAGTAGGGCTAAGGAGTCATTTCCCCCACTTATCTCTTCTGTTTAATAATACCAAATTGTATTTAAAGATTCCCAGTTTCAGACTACTCTATGATCTGCTTGTAGCCAGAAAAGGATCTGACTTTATGAATCTGTCAAAGTAGAAATTTAAATCATCGGAGATGGTGTTGTAGGTGAAAATGTTCATGATTTCAGAAGGAAGCATTTCTTGTGTTGGGAGATTTGAGGAAATTGAAGGGTTCCTTCATCGTTTCTGTTCTGAAGTTCGTTGTCCTACTTTCATGTATTTCTAGCTTCCATTATAAAGGCCAAGGAGAATATAAAAAATTGGTGCCCTACTCTTATGATTGGTGAATCTGTAGCCTGGATCATTGTTTTTTGAGGGATCCTAGCCATACTGACTTACTCTCAGCTCATTTCACTCTCTGGACTTATCCATATCCTCCCCAGTAGCCCTCTCAAACCTCTCCTCCTAGGTCCCTTTTCCAATTCCCTTTTATGTATTGTCTCCCTCATTAGAATATAAACTCCTTGGGAGCAAGGCCTTTTGTTTGCATATATTTGTATCCCCAGATCTTAGCAGTGCCAGTTACATAGTAAGCACTTAAAGGTTTTTGTCTGTCTGTCTTTGTCTCTGAATCTGTCTCTCTCCATTTGTCTCTGTCTTTGTCTGTGGATCTCTCTCTGTCTCTCTCCATCTGCCTCTGTCTGTCACTCAGCTATTTATCTTACAAGAATATGTGTTAGTGGATTCTAGTTATATGGAGAAGGTACTTCTGTTCTACCCTAAATAGATTCCTAAAATATGTAAATGTGTTCCCCTGGTGCAGGTATTTTGTAGTAGTTTTTAAGTTAAAGAAAAAAAAGTAAGATGATTTTTTTCTTAATTCAATTCAGTAAGTAATTATTAAGCACTTACTATATGTAAGGCACTGGTATTGGGGTTACAAAGAATAAAAGGAAATAGTTTATGTCCTCAAGAAGCTTACATTCTTCTTTCCAGGAAATAATAGGAACATTGATTAGTAAATACGAAGTAAATATGAAATAATTTTGTGGGAAGAACCAACAAGTGGGAAGACCAGGAAAGGTAGGGGGCGGGAGGTGGGAAACTTGTGTTGAACCTTGAAGGAAATTGTTGATTTCAAGAGGCAGAGGTGAGAGAGAAGAGCAGTTCAGGTATGGTGGGATGGAGTTGGGGGCAGCCTGTGTGAAGGAAGGAAATGGAAAGTTTTATAGAGGGAACAAGACCATTAATAAGGCAACAGTTAGAAGACATGTTTTAGTGAAAGGAGCACAGTACTGGGAGGCTGGTCCTTTTCTTCTGCCACTAATTAGCTTCATGGACAAGGAACAACTTCTTTTGGACTTAGCTGACTCATTAAAATGAGATTTCATAATAATAATAACAATAACTTTAAATTTATAGAGTTTACAAAGCCCTTTACATACAGTACATTATCTCATTTGATCCTCACAACAACCCTGTGAGATGTATGCTACTATTCTATCTGCCTTACAGATAAGGAGACTGAGGCTCAGAGCAGTTAAGTGACTTGCCCAAGATCACAAAGAAAAAAAGTGTTGAAGGTGGGATTTTTGCCCAGTTCTATCTGATTCCCAATCTAGCATGCCATCCACTATGCTATGATCTCTTTAAAGATTCATTTTAATAGGATCTTAGAGTGAGGAAAATGATAAAGCCTTACTTACTTGAAGAGAGAGAAGTAGACCAGCTGTTCTCTTTCAGCTCTAGTATCTATGATTCTAAACATATGTAGCATCTTGTTTTTTTTTAAAAATAAAATATATATTTACTTAGTTCCTTTTCTTCACTCTCCCTTAATGTATTTGGGGATTATTCGTTGACTTAACTGTTCTCATCAATTATACATGGGAGTATGTTTTCATTCCACATATGGCCCAAGGAAGTTAAAATCCTGGGTCTGTGCCCAGAATAATCACAGGGTCAGAATGGACCTTAGAATATCCTTTATTATATGGGTCATTTTAAAGGCATTTAAAAATGGGATCCCTAGTTATGCATTTGCAGAAGTCATTCCACATTGTGCCCTTGACACCAGCATGTAAATGTTCTCAACCTCCAGAAGGAACCATTTTAAAATGAATTCTTAAGGCACTGATTACATAGAGGATAGAGACAGAGCTTGGACTGGTGATTTTATTTGTGTAGGGAGCTCCCAGATGAAGTGCCTTCCTCTACAAATGCAGATTGGCATCTTTTCAGCAACTTTTATTTTAGGGAGTTTCCTGGAGGCCTGAGAATTTGTGTTTTCCTCAGGGTCCATAGCCAGAGTATATCAAAGGCAGGGCTTGAACCTGGATCGTTGTGGCTCTGATACCAGCTCTCCATCCACCGTGCCACTTTGCCTGTCATCAATTGACATATGATGACAAAAACCTAGGAAAATGACTACAACAGCTCTAATCTCATCATGCTGCTGCTAACTCAGCCTTGGATACTTAATGCCTTCCCACCTTCCTTAACCTGTGTCCTCTCTGGTTAAAGGGCTGGAGGGTACAGCACTTAACTCTTCCCAAAGATTTCCTTTATAGAAGGTAGAAATTGGACTACCAGTTCCCTCTACTTTCCATCTACCGATCTACTTGGTTTCAGCTCCATGGAAAAAGGCCCCTATGCCAGACTTTTGGTGTCCCTCTCCCACTTCCAGTTTCCTTTTGTGCATTTTCTTCCCCCATTAGATTGTAAACTCCATGAAGGCAGGAACTGTCTTTCTTTTTCTTATTTGTATTCCTGGTGCTTAAAACAGTTCTTAGCACATAGTAGGCTCAATAAATGTGTTGAATTAATAATAATAAAAATGAATTTATAATAGGGTCATAGAACTAGTGAACTTAGAAGTCATTTAGCCCAACCTCTCTCTCTCATTTTACAGATAACGTAATTGAGGTTTAGAACTCACATAGGCAATAATAGATCTGAGATATATTTTCTGCCTCCAAATTGAGCGTTCTTTCCCCCTATATCACACTTGCCTGGAACCAAAGTTCTCTGAAAGTCTAAAGAAAAATGAACTAATTGAAATAATTAATTTTTCATTTTATTTTTAAATATCAGAAAAAAGGCTAAAACAGGTGTGAGAACTGGAGAAATAGATAGTGCCGAGATTATGCATGTGAAGTCTTAAGGCAAATATTTTTAAATACTGCTTTCCAATAATAACATAATATAACTGTTTTCAGTTCTTCTGATATCTATTAAAACTTATGATGCACTATCACTTCTGGAAATAGAGTGGTAGTATTTAACCCAGCTCATCTGGCATTTAAGGCCTCCACAATCTGGCTGCAACTTTGACTGCTCCTTTGACTTAGAGAATATTCTCTTTTATGCATGTGACTGACTCCTTCACTCCTGCCAGATTAGGCTACAAGCAGAGTTCCTGAACCTAGAATTTCATCTTTGATCTCCAGGTCTTTGTATAGTCTATCTCTGATGCCTTGAAGGCTTGCTCTCCTTACCTCCAATTCTAAGAAGCTGAAGCTGCCTTCAGTGCTCCGTTCAGGTAGTACCCCATACAAGAAGCCTTTCATGATTGCCTGGATTGATGTTTCTACTTCAGACTACCCTGTAAGAGGTTAGGTAGTTTGGTGGGTAGAGAACTGGATTTGTAGCCAGGAAGACCTGACTTCAAACTCTGCCTTAGGCACTTGTTAGCTATGTGACATTGGGTGAGCCGTTTAACTGTCTCAGCCTCTGTGTTTCCATCTGCAAGATGGGGATAATAGTAGTACCTACCTCTCTTGACTTTTGTGAAAATCAAATGAAATAACTTCTAAATACTTTGTAATCCTTGAAGTGCTTTGTAAGTATTAGATATTGCCATCATCATCATTATGATTTAAAACTCACTACCAATACCTTAATTTCAAGAACAATTGATACAAAACATGACTTCTTTCTGGGAGACAATGTAAGACTGCTATGATTGGCCTAGCCTTAAATCCATTGTCATCACTCTGGAAGAGAAATGAGTATGCCTCTCTAGTCAAAGAAAGAGTGGAACCAAATTCACATTAATCACATGATACACACATATCACATTGTATGATTCCATGCCAAAACACATTAAACAGCTATTTTATCTCATGGAAATTTCCTCTAGTAATACTGAACTTTGGATTCAATAAATGTAAATTTGTTAATGTTCACCAAAGAGGAATAGAGAGTGAAGGCCACGAACTTCAGTTTGGAGGCCTGGTAAATTGAAGCAATGGATGAAGGACATCATTAGAAATGCCCTGGTCTTCTGTGGGCAAGGCCCACTGAGTGTAAATCTGTCAAGAAGAAAACTGAGGCTATGTATGTCTGATCTCACTTGGAGTAGTGTGCTCATTTCTGGGCACTAGAGTTTATGAAGGAGTTTTTGAAGGAATACATAGGATTTGGATGAGAGCAATGGAGTAGGGAGAGTGGTTTAGCTTGGATCAGAACATGAACAGAGGCATAAGCTGCTAATAAGCATGGTGAGTTTGGGGCACAGAGTGACTATATCTCTGCAATACATTCTTACAGAATGTAAGCTCCTTCATGGCTGGGATGGTTTTTTGTTCATGTCTTTGAATAGCCAGTACCAAGGACAATACCTGGATCCTTGTAACATTTCCATAAATACTTATTGAATGATTGAATGAAGCAATTCACACAACCTTACTAATCTTTAGGGAAGTTCATCTTTAGTGTTCACTGTGTTCTATGACTGGCAGCTTCCTCACTTGATGTGTAAGTGGGATGGCCCATAATGTGCACTTACTTGTGCGTATGGCAACCTTTCTACCTTAACGCCCTTCTGTTAGGAGTATATGAGCAGTTATCTCCCTGGGAAACAGCCGTCTTAATTACCACTTCTCCTGGAAGCTAGCTATTTGCCTAGTAGGCCTTCCTGAGCTGATTGCCTGCTATTGAGGGAGATCTCCTGTAGACTGTGGCATTTGGCTGAGTTGCTCTCTTTGCATTATTAAACCAGGCGTCTGATTTGCAAGGACCATGGGCTTCTCTCAGTCTGACGGTCAGCGTGCAGAGGATAGTCGTGCCTTCCTCCTCTTGCTGAATGATTGTTTGGTCTTTGCTAAGAAGACTGAAAATTTAGCCTTAATTGGGGAGGAGAGATTTATTCATACCATGTTTGCATGTAGGAGGGCAAACAGGAAGAGAAAACCTCTTTGGATTCTGCTGCATGCTGGGTGGGTTCTCTGGGCCACACTAGCCCATTTGTTTGTTTCATATTAAGAAACCCAGTGAGCTAGGGCACTGTACCCCTATCTTTCTCCATTAAGGGGCTCCTCTGCTCTGGACACATGCACATTATCTAGACTGGGCTCAGTCATGGGTGGGCCTGGGTCTCTAAAAAGAAGAAAATTAGGCCTCCTTTCCTCACACTCTTCAGCTCATTAAATACCTACCCTGATCCTCTTGGGACAAATTATATAAAGCCTGAGTTTTGGCTCATGTCTGAGTCACACCAAATGCCAGAGTCAGAGGGTATAGCAAACAGTTCCTCAAGTTGCATTATGAAACTGGTGTGAGATAGGTTTTTATTTTCTACACGGAGAATACATGCTAAACACAGACGACTCATAGAAACAAACTTAGAAAACAAGTGGCAATGCTAGCTGGTCATACGTTGTCAGAAGGTCACTACTTGAAATGCTCAAAAAGGAAATGGCTTACCAACCTGCTGATGTGGCGTTTTGTACGTCATCTTAGCTCTTCATTATCTTCCTCTGAGTCCAAAAATGGGTCGGGGTTGGGATCATTCTCTTGCTAATGGTCGTCTTCTCCAAGAATGCTGGTGTAGTTGCTGGGCATTCTTCCCTTGGCTAGCGGTCAGCTCCATCCAAAAGGACAAAGAATTCCTGAACCTTTCAAATCAGTACAGTCACCTCTAAGCACAGACATGTTCCTTTTGTTTCCCCTAAGATTAAGAAAGAACAAGTACGAAAGAGGTAGCCTAATAGCCAGGCTTAGTCTTGACTAGGCAGGAAATATGCTTCGTCTACCACGTGCTTGTGGCCACGTGGTGGTCACAGTAGGAGACAGGACAATTCACTCCAACTCCACATCTCATGGGAACCAAGGAAGTGGTTAGAAACAGTCCAGATAGGATTCATTGTCTGAAAGAAAGTCATGAAGGTGGGGACATTCCCTTTTGAATCTCCCCTGAGTCATGAGCTCTTCCAACTCATGTACCCATAAAAGGCCAGCCTTGTTATCCATAAGAGCCAGGTACTTTAGTGCTGTCACATATGGCTAGAATCATCCAGGAAGAAGGGCTTTGTGAATGCCCACAGGTGGCCTCCTTGGATTGAAATTTCTTTGCCAGTGTTTTTTTTTTTTAACTTCAGTCTACTTCAGATGAACTAACTGGAAGAGACAGGACAAATCAGATTGAGAAAGAAAAGCAGCCCTTTCTTTTAAAATGGGAAGCCTAAGATTTTTGAGGGGGAAGGGTTTAAAACTATGGTCGTGGGTGGGGGGCCGAGCCGAGATGGCTGAGTAAAAGCAGTGACTTGCTTGAGCTCTCCCCCAAGCCCCTCCAAATATCTATAAAAAATGGCTCTAAACAAATTCTAAAGCAGCAGAACCCACAAAAAGACAGAGTGAAGCACATTTCTAGCCCAAGATAGCCTGGGTGGTTGATTGGAAAGGTATATTGTGCTGGGCTGTGAGAGGTGCAGGTTTTGCATGGGCACGCAGGCCGCAGCAAACCTGGAGCAGGCCTCAGAGGACTGAATCAAGGGCTACTGTGTTGGTTTCCAGACTTCTTAACCCATGAAGGCCAAAGACAACTTAGAAGGTCAGTGGGAAAAGTCTGTTTCCATGGTGCTGAGAGAGAAGTGTGGGTTCCCAGGCCCATTCCCCAACCTCGGCCCTGGGTGGCGGCTGCCTCCTGAGCTTCTGGCCCACAAACTGAGAGGGAATCGAGTAGCTGATCAGAGGGGGATTGCAGGGATCTCTCTGCTGGTGCAGGATTCTCTTGCTTTGCCCATGCTTGAATCTGGGTCACAGTTCTGGGTGGCAGTCCTTGGGCGAGGAGGAGTGCCAGTATGGTAGAGCTTGTAGTGGCTGTAAAGAGGATATCCTCTTCACAGTTCCAAGACAGAAAAGAGTGCTTATGGTCACTCATAGACAAGAGCACAGGCCAGGAAAGGAATAAACACCTTGCCCTTGATCATAGCACCTTGGAAGAACTGAAAATTTACAGGTCCCTAGAAGTATCTCTGAAAACAGCTGCACAAAACCCCTGAAGCTTGGGACAGCACATTCTCCACACTGGAAACAGATTCCTACATTAACAAAGAGTTTATAACTCAAGTAATTGGCCGGTATCATGAGCAAGCAGCGCAAAAAGAGTCAGACTATATTACCTTACTTTGGTGACAAAGAAGATCAAAACATATAACCAGAAAAAGACAACAAAGCCAAAGCGCCTACCTCCAAAGCCTCCAAGAAAAATATGAATTGGTCCCAGGCCATGGAAGAGCTCAAAAAGGGCTTTAAGAAGCAAGTAAGAGAAGTAGAGGAAAAACTGAGAGTGATGCTGAAGGAGACCCCAAAAAAATACTGAAGAAAATAACACCTTAAAAAATAGCCTAACCCAAATGGCAAAAGAAGTCCAAAAAGCCAATGAGGACAAGAATGCCCTAAAAAGCAAAATTGGCCAAATGGAAAAGGAAGTCCAAGAGCTTACTAAAGAAAATACTTACTTAAAAATTAGAATGGAGAAATTGGAAGCTAGTCACAATTTGAGAAACCAAAGGAATGAAAAAATAGAAGAGAATGTGAAATATCTCATTGGTAAAACAATTGACCTGGAAAGTAGATCCAGAAGAGAGAACTCAAAAATTGTTGGACCCATCTGAAAGCCATGATCAAAAAAAGAGCTTAGACATCATCTTTCAAGAAATTTTCAAGGAAAACTGCCCTGATATTTTAGAACCAGAGGGCAAAATAGAAATTGAAAGAATCCACCGATCCCTCCTGAAAGAAATCCCCAAAGGAAAACTCCTAGGAATGTTGTAGCCAAATTCCAGAATTCCCAGGTCAAGGAGAAAATATTGCAAGCAGCCAGAAAGAAACAATTCAAGTATTGTGGAAACACAATCAGGATAACACAAGATTTAGCAGCTTCTACATTAAGGGTCCAGAGGGCATGGAGTATGATATTCTGGAGGGCAAAGGAGATAGGACTACAACCAAGAATCACCTACCCAGCAAAACTGAGTATAATCCTTCAGGGGGGAAAATGGTCATTCAATGAAATAGGGGACTTTCAAGCATTCCTGAGGAAAAGACCAGAGCTGAATATAAAATTTGACTTTCAAATACAAGACTCAAGTGAAACATGGAAGAGGTAAACAGGAAAGAGAAATCATAAGAGACTTATTAAGGTTGAACTGTTTACATTCGGGCAGGGAAGGATGATATTTGTAACTCGTGAGTCCTTTGTTAGGGTAGTGGGAGAGAAAAAATTATATGTATGTGTATGTAGATAGATAGATGGAGGGCACAGGGTGAGTTGAAGATGAAGGGGTGATATCTGGAAAATTAAATTAAGAGATGAGAGGATTATACTGGGAGAAGGAGAAAGGGAGAAGTAGAATGGGGTAAATTATCTCACATGAAATAGGCAAGACAAGGCTTTTACAGTGGAGGGGAAATGGGGGAAGGTGAGAGGGAATGAGTGAATATTATTCTCATAGTATTTGACTTAAGGAGGGAATAACATATGCAATGGGGTATGGAAATCTATTTTATCCTACAGGAAAATAAAGGGGGAAGGGGACAAGAGGGGAGGGCAGATTGGGGGAGGGGATAATCAGAAGCAAACACTTCTGAGGAGGGACAGGGTCAAAAGAGAGAATAGAATAAATGGGGGCTAGGATAGGATGAAGGGAAATATACTTAGTTTTTCACAACAGGACTACTATGGAAGTGTTTTGCATGACTACACATCTATAACCTATATCAAGATGCTTGCCTTTTCAACGAGGGTAGATGGGGAGGGAGGAAGGGAGAAAATTTGTAACCCAAAGTTTTAAAAATATATGTTAAAAATAAAACAAACAAACAAACAAACAACAGCAACAACAAAAAAAACTAAGGTCCTCTAAGCACAGACCCTGATGATTCTACATAATTTGAAACCCAATTTCCTCTCTGCTTAGTTATGCTTCTTGTTTCAGTGTGATTTAATCCAGCAAACATTTCAGTGCCTATTCTGTACCAGACTCTATGCTAGGTGCAGAGGAGATACAAAGACAAGGAAATGAAACAATCTCTGCCTTGAGATAGCTTACATTCTAGGGGGTAGGCGGGGTTGACAACATGTATATGAAGTATTAAATACAAAATGAATGTAAGGTAATTTGGGGGTTCAGTGGGAAGTTCTGATAACTGAGGGAACCAAGAAAGGTCTTTTGTAAAAGGAGTATTTTCAATGAAACCTAGAGGGACCTGGGGCTTGAAAAGGCAGAGATGAGGAGGGGGAACATTCTAGGCATGAGGCACAGCCTGTGTGAAAATACACCAATGGGAGATGGAATCTCAGCTGCAACGACTTTGATAGAGAGTATTACACGATTAATTAGATTGGAAAAGTAGGCAGGAGCCGTGTAGTAGAGAGTTTTAAATGTTGGACAGAAGAAGTTTTATTTTATCCAAGAGACAATAGGGTACTACTAATGCTCTTGGATATAATATACATATATACACACACACATATATGTATGTATGTGTGTATATATGTATGGGTGTGTGTGTATATATATGAAAATATACACATACACACACTCCGGCCTTACTTTGCAATCTCACAGAGGGCACAAACTGCATTTTTCTTAGAACAATGCTATGGAAGCAGATGCTTTTTGGGGGACAGGGCACATTAATTCCATTTCCCTAAGCAGTTTGTGTTCAATAGCTAGAGATTGGTTTCTTTGTCCTTTAACTTTATTCTATAAATCGGTCTTTTTTAGGACAGTCCCTTAGAAGTTATTGCCAGCTCAGAGATTGGGAAGAAAAAATGAAAGTCTGATTGAGGAGAGTTGGAATTCACATTCCATGTAGTGATTGTGGATGAGTCTGTTTAAGAACTGAGTGTGACTCTCAACAGACATCCCATTATATCTGGACTTGCCATGTTCTCCGGCTTAAAACACAAACAAACAAACAAACAAACAAACAAACAAAAACACCTATGTCCTGCAGACTTTTAACTTCACGAGGATGTGACATTTTTTATTTTAATAAAGCCATCGAAAGAGCACCCTTTAGGAGTGACTTTTCAAAAGCATCTTTTGTCAGTCGAGTGCTTTTATTAGCTAGCATAACCTTGCTAGACTCCACGTTAATAGAGACAGAGAGGAAATGTCCTTGAGTGCTGTGGGGGAAAACGTAGTGTGTGAAGGCTCTCCAGGGGAAAAGCGATTGTTCTAGTTTTCCACTGTGGCATTAGGCACTTCATGCAATGTCTTAGTGGAAAATAGTGAAGGTTTTCTCTGTAGCTATACAGATGGAGAAGGGGGTTAAAAAAAACAAACAAAAACACAAGGTTACTAGTTGGGAGGACGGTTTTCTAAAAATACTTCCCAATGTTTTTATTGGGCTTGGTGTGCCATGAGAGGGTTTTCTTTTTCTTTTCTTTTTTTCCACTTAGTGTGGGAAGCATCATTTCATCTCTAAAATGAAGGAATTTGACTGGATTAATTCATCCATTCAACAAATACTTATGTGCCTACTATATGTTGGGTTCTGAGGATAGAGGGAAAAACAAGAGTCCCTGCCCTTTAGGGGACTACTTTCTATTGACCAGATGCCCTTGATGTGACCATCCAATTCTTGCTCTATGATGCCATGATCCAATTTAGTTGAATATTATTAAATATTTCAGTAAATGCATATGGGTATCCATATCCACTTTAAGCAATGTAGCCTTGATGTCAAAGGAAAACTGCCTAATTGTTAGAGCTGTTCAAAAACGTAAGGGGCAGCTTCATGCGGAGTTGGTTCCCCCTCCACAGAAGTCTTCAAGCAGAGGCTTCAATGACCACTGGTTGGTCATTAGGGAATGACCTTTCATGTAATTTTGGGCATGGGTTAGATGAGGTGGCTTTTGAAGTCTTTTCCAACTCTCAGTGAGGTGATTCTGTTCAAAAATGGTGACATGGATAAACAATAATTCCAAATCTGTGAGCCACAGTGATTTTAACAGAAAAATGATGAAACATAACTCCCATCTCTTGGCAATGAGCTTGACTCACCACTTGGTAATGGACTAGAGATACGGAGTGAGATATGCATTCTCAGGTATGACTAATATTGCTTGGTTGTTCTTCACCTTAGATATTTGCTTCAAAAGAGAATTTCCCCTTAGAGTGGAGGCCTGGGAGTAATAGATTAGTGGGTAATGACACAAACAAAAAGGCATATCAATGAAATTTTAAAAGGTACATAAGAATTTTTTTAGGTGCAGAAAGGAACACAACAAAAGTGGTTAATATATACACGTAATACTTCTTTAAAAACAAGCTAAACTTCAATTAACCAATCAATCAGCAAACATTTATTAAATACTAGAATGTTGTTGCAGGGAGAACTAAAGGTCTCAGTTTCTCACATGAGGTTTTTTTTTTGTTTGTTTTTCTTTGCATATTGAAATGTTGGTAGATAATTTTTAAGCTCACATAAAAAGTAAATGTTTTAAAAAGTAATTTAATGAATGATACGTGGATTATAAATGTATTTTTCCTAGGGTTTTTTATGAGAATTTAAATGAAGCTCTTGTTTCCATGGCATCATTCTCTAAGACATCTATGGATGGAGTGAGAAATGTGGCTGTAATAGACTTTGCTTCGTTAACGATATACTGTCACTGGTTGTGACTTTGCCTTGAATTTCTGCTTAACACTCACATATTAGCCACTTAATAAATGAATCAAATTGACTGTACATCTCAATTCAATGTTGGTACCTGTATGTCAATGAGAATTCATATAAATTTATTAAGCACCTACTGTATATCAGGAATTATGTTTGGCAATGGGGACACAAATGTGAAGAATGAAATAATCCCTAGTATAGTGCCTGGCAAATAGTAAGCACTTAATGAATGCTCTCTTTTTCTTTCTCTCTCTCTCATCTATTTTTAAGGAGCTTACAAAAGATGATAATTACCTAACCATCAGAATTTTCCAGGTAGTTGGAAGATTGAATTAATAGCATTTTTTTTAATAGGGTTAACATTTGCTAAATGAACATGAGAAGTCAACTAGTCCGTTCCCCTGTCTTTGAGAAGAGTTATATTCAAATCACTTAGGATGGATTGGGTGCTATCCTTTTTATAAAGATGTTTATAGAAGAAGAATCTGCAACATTCAGGACTTAGCAATCCTTGATATAAGGATTTCTTTCCTGATTTTAAGCCCTCATTATTAACATATAATGTAAACCTATTTTCTTTGGGGGTCTCAGAGAAATTGGAGAGCATTGGTATAATAATCCTCCCCATTTTCAAAGACCTTTTAGAGATTACCCCTCACCCTTGAAGTAATGTGGTATAATGGGAAGAGTGTTTGTTGTTCAGTCAGTTTTTAGTCTTGTCAGACTTTTTAAACAAAAAAATCACATCATTTTTAATTTAATTTTTAAAAGAAATTTTAATAGTATTTTACTTTTTTTTCCAATTACATGTAAAGAGAATTTTCAACATTCATTTTTTAAAGATTTTGAGTCTTAATTTTTCTCCCTCCCTCCCTTTCCTCTCCCCTCACCAAGACAGCAAGCAATCTGATATAGGTTGTACATGTACAGTCGTATAAAACACTTTCACATTAGTCATGTTGTAAAAGAAGAAAGAGAATAAAAGGAAAAAAACCTGAAAAAAACCAAAAAAAGTGAGAATAGTATACTTTGATCTGCATTCAGACTCCATCAGTTCTTTCTGTAGATGTGGATAGCATTTTCCATCATGAGTCTTTTGGAATTGTCTTGGATAATGATCTGATGTATTGCTGAGAAGAACTAAGTCAACTATAGATGATCATCACACAGTGTTACTCTTACTGTTTGCAATGTTTTCCTGGTTCTGCTCACTTCACTCAGCATCAGTTTGTGTAAGTCTTTTCAGTTGTCAGACCCTTCGTAATACCATTTAGGATTTTCTTGACAAAGATGCTAGGCTGGTTTGCTGTTTCCTTCTCCAGCTCATTTTACAGATGAGGAAACAGAGGCAAAGAGGGTTACGTGACTCGCCCAGGGTCAGACAGTTAGTAAGTGTCTGAGGCCAGATTCGAACCTGGGAAGATGAATCTTCCTGGCTCCAGGCCTAGTGCTGTATCCACTGTGCCACCTGGCTGCCCAATAGACAGAGTAGCTGGTTAGACATGAGGAAAATGGGGTTTGAGCCCAAGTTCTGCCAACTGCTAGCTGCCAATTACATAACGTTGGGCAAATCATTTCAGTTTTCTGGGCCTCAGTTTCTTCGTCTACGAAAAAGAAGCCAAGATCAGATAACTGCTAAGCTTCTGCCTCTCTCCAAGATTCTAGAATTCTCTTCCTAGTTCCTAAAGCTTTTCAATTGTTCTTGTATCTTTCCTGATCTTTGCACCTCTGTTGAGTGACAGCATGCCATTGTGGATTTAACAGTGGATGAAGGAGCCACATGACTTCACTCTGCCACTTACCAGGTCTCTGGTCTTAAACAAATTACTGACTTTAATGAAGTTCTGTTTTCTCATCTATAAAATGGGGATGATAATTCTTTTCCCAACCACTTCACAGAGTTGTTGTGATAATCAAATGGGATGCTATATTTGAAAACACTGAAATATTTTGCAAATGTAAACATTTATTCTTCTCTAATCTAGAGACAGTGTGACACATTGGATAGAATGCTGGACCTCATTTCAGGAAGACTGGGGCTCCAGCTCTGCTCTGTGACTATTTGACCATTTATCCTCTTCTAAGTCTGCTTTCCTGACCTGTTAAGTGAGGTTAATACTCCCTGTAGTATCTGTGTCACAGATTTGCTGTGAACCTCCAATGAGATTTTATATACATACATACATATATGTATATATGTGTGTGTGTTGTGTGTGTGTATGTATATATGAAAGAGCTTTGCAAATCATGAAGCACAATGTTGTTTGCTGTTGCGATTACCTCAAAGTAACAGAACAAAAGACATAAAGCCCCTTCTGGCACCTGACTAGGTTAGAGGCTGCTTATGGCATCTGTTCTGCTTTCCTTGTCTGCATGAATTTACAGATAATTGTGCTTGTTGGCCATTTCATTTTGGGGTCCATAGCTCAGTGGGAACTTGATGTAGATAGAGCTGTTTCATTCAATTTTCCCATTGTATGGCAAATGCTCTTTGAGGATTTGGAGGGGAGCAGTAGCTACCCTATCTCTCCTAACTTGCTGTTTGTTTGTTATTCAGTTCATAAAGCAAACTGAATTGGCTGCCCTATTCCATACCCCATAGGATTCCCAAGCCTGTGTCAGATTTGGGATGGAAGATGTATTCCCAATTGCCTTGTTGGGCATTTGTTAGTGACAAATGATTGCTCAGATTGCTGCCTGGAGGATCCCAGAGTTGAATTTTTCCATATTTTTCCTTTTAAATAAATTAATGCTGTCAGAGGTATATATTTTTGTAATTTTTTTTTAACAAAGCTCCTTTCCTGTATTGTATCCATCCTTCGCCACTAATTTCCTGTGCACAGTGGTTCTTGCTGTTGCTTTCTCCTTTGCCTCTGAACACACCAGCTGAACCTGCTGAGAAAGTTCAAAACAGATGAAAAAAATAGAGTTGGAGATATAAAACAAAGGTCGTTGTGGTGTTGAGACGTGACAAAGGAGGAGGCAATTAGATGCTCCATAATAGACTCTACTTTTCACCTGCTGAAGATTCCCATACTGGTGGCAGGTCATCTTAGCAAAGAGGCAAAGCAATTAATATAGGGATGCCATTCTCCTCGTCACCGACAAGGGCTCGTCAGCAATTTCTTCCTCTGAGATGTTGCTGTTCTCAGGATTAAATGTCTTGTCCTCACTGATACAGGTATTAGAAAAGTGAGAGGTTAGTTTTGGTGAAATTGATCATTCCATAATGCATCTTGAGAGATCTAGGACTAATTAGTACTGAGTTAAATGTATTAAATAGTTAGAAGGCGTAGGCCAGACCTATAACATGATGAGTCTAGAGTATGGAATTAGATGTTATCACCCCTAAGATGTAAACTCCTTGAAAGCAGGAACTATTTTTGTTGTTTCTGTGTAACCCTAGTACCTATCACAATATACAATGCTAGGTATATCTATAAATATATACATTTGTCTGTATACATATATTCATATATATATAGTCTTATAACTTCAGTGACTATATAAGTATGTACATATATATACATGAATGTATATGTATGTATACATACACATATGGTCTTGGAGCCTCTGTGACTATATATATGAATGTATGTATATAGACAAATGTATATGTTTATAAGTATATCTAGCATTGTATGTTGTGATAGGTACTAAGGTTACAAAGACAAAGCAAAAACGGTCTTTTTGTGTAAAGGAAAATTCTTCATTTGGGCTTTCACCCTGGTTAATGAGGCCAATATCAGGACAAAGAGAATTAAAAGAATTTTGTTATAAGTATGTCAAGGCAGCAAGATGTTGATGGGCTGATCACTGAAGATCAGCAATGGCTTCAACGTAGGGATGACTTCTATAGGTAACTTTAAGACGATCTAGACAGGTTCACCTCAGCAAAAGAGGTGCATATCAATTTCTCTCCAAGAAAGCAAGAACATGGCAGTTTACAGATAGGGGTATGTGACAAAGAGAAGGTGATACAAAAAGCTACAGACTTGGTGTCTCTTTCCCCATCACAATCTTACCCCTCACCCCCCACCCCCCAGAGATTGATAAGCAGGGCTGGGAACAGTGAGATGCTGAGTCAACATAACTTTCAGCACATTCTCCCCCCAACCCCACATGCATATGCACACACTATATATATAAATTTATTTAGTCTAAATATTTTATTCCAATTGTGTATGGACCTCCCACTAAAGAAACAACTTCTAGCATCCAGATCATAGTATCAGACATCTAGAAACTGAGGAGACCCCAGTGGCCATCTAGTTTACCCTCATTTCATTGAGGCCCAGAGAAAGGAAATTCCTTGCCTAGGGTTGCATAGGTTAGTGTGTGTGTGTGTGTGTGTGTGTGTGTGTGTGTGTGTGTGTGTGTGTGTGTATGTGTATGGTGGGGGAAGTGAAGAATTGAACCCAGGTCCTCACATTTTAGATCTTTCCACTGTACCTCTTTGCTTCTGTAGCAATACTACCATACATAGAACATAGCATTCTGTGCCTTCTGGAATGTCAGTTCTGTTGTTAACTAAGTGCCTTGTATATTAGATCTTGAGTCCTGCCTCTGGAAATTACTTGGTTTTCATTTTCTGTTTATTTATACATCTCTCTCTATTCTTTCCCTCTAATTAAAAGTAAACTCCTTAAGTTAAAGGACCATACTATTTCCCTTGCCTAGGGCTGTGCAAGGAATCCAGTTAGCAACTTAATAACTGCTTATTCACATTGAACCTATGGTTTTAGACCAAAGAGTTGTATAGGGGCATTTAAAGGTGAAATGACTTGCCCAGAGCCACATAACCAGTACGTCCCTGAGGTGAGACTTGAACCTAGGTCATCCTGAGTGAGGGATGACTTTTCCTACTATGCTGTCACTGCCACTTACATCAGCATTGGGTGTTGTAGGTACTTAATGGAGACATCACCTTGTCGACAAAGGTTCATATAGTCAAAGCTGTGGTTTTTCCAGTAGCAATGTATGGTTGTGAGAGTTGGACTATAAGAAAAGCTGAGTTCCAAAGAATCAATAATTTCTAATTGTGGTGCTGGAAAAGATTTTTGAGAGTCATTTGGACAGCAAGGAGCTCAGATCAGTCAATATTTAAAGAAATTAATTCAGGCTCTTCATTGGAAGGTCAAATACTAGAGATGAAGCTTAAATACTTTGGCCACGTAACCAGAAGACAGGACTCATTGGGAAAGACCTTGATGCTGGGAAAGATTGAAGGCAAAAGGAAGAGGGGATGGCAGAGGATGAGATAGATGGATAGTGTCATGGAAGCAGTGAATATAGATTAGGGGTGTCCTCTCAATAACTCTTCACTTGAGCTCTCTTTCTAGCAAGTCCAGAGCCAGAGCCTGTGAGATGGGCTGAGTGATCATGGTCAGAGGAAGGGTGTGGGCTCCATCTTCTGTGCTCATGTGAAGCACAGGAAAGGGGCCGCCAAGCTCCAGGCTTCGCTGAGAGGAACTGCTGGCCTCGTATCCGGGGTGTGGCCATGAATCCTGTGGAACATCCCTTCGGAGGAGGTAATCACTAGCATATTGGAAAGCCATCCACCATTAGAAGAAATGCCCCAGCTGGATGAAAGGTCGGTCTCATCACTGCCCGGTGTATTGGTCGACTCCGGGATACCAAGACTGTACAAGAGAAGGAAAACTAAAGTACAGAATCTAGACAATAAAAATTATTTTGAAGATTGTAAAAAAACCCAAAAAACTCTTCACTTGAATCCTGTTTGATCTTTATAATTTTGTTAATTCATTTCTGAGGTTTTTTTTTTGTGTGTGTGGCTATTCTTTCCATTTACATTATAGTTATTGTGTATACTGTTTTCTTGAATCTTCTCACTTCCGTCTGTATCAGTTCATATACTTTTCTGTAGTTATCACACAAATCATTTCTTACAGCACAGTTATATCCTATTACAGTCATAAACCACAATTTACTTAGATCTTCCCAGGCATTAAATATGTAATTTGTTTCCAATTCTTTACTATCACAAACCCTTACAAGAGAAATTTGATACAAAGATTTTTTTCCCATTCAACTACTGTTCTAATACTAAATGGGGAAAACATTTTGTTATAATGATTTTTTCCTATAGTTTTTCACTAATTTTTCTTTTTCACTTGTCCTGTCATTTTCATCTTTACATGCCCTTGGGATGATTCTTCTTCTCTGTGAGGTTATAATATTCATAATCACCATCATTCATCTTTGTAAAATTTTGCAAGAGAATTTGAACTCTACCCCAGGAATGCCTTTGGCTGTCCTCTCTATTTTGCAAGCAGGTTAGAGAGTTCTGGATTTCTGGGCTCTTTGGTCTCCTTGTAATGGCAAGTAATTTACAGCAGTTAAATTTTTTAAAATAAAAATTGCTGCTGATGTCATGGCTATTAGCCTTTATTTTTTCTCATCAATTACTTGTTTAACTAGTTTGGGGTTAATTTGTTTCTGTTGTATTGTCTTCTGTTTTGAGTGGGGTTGGTGAGCTTTTTGGTATGAGTTTCTCTCTGGAGTCCTTCAATTCAACAAGCATTTATTGGGCACCTTCTATGTTCCAGGCCTAGAGACAGCCTGGTATGGTGCATGAGACTTGGCCTCCAAACCAGAAAGGGCTGGATTTCAGTGTTCCCTCTGAAACATATAGGCTGTTGGACACTGTCAGTTAACCTCTAAGTGCTTTAGGCAGCTCTCCAGTATAAGGGGCACAGAGGCTGATCTGCTTTGGTAGAGGGAATTTCCTATCAGGGAGTTCACTATACCAGTGAAATAATAGGTCTAGTATTCATCCTTGTGGGCAGCTAGGTGGCTCAGTGGATACAATGCTGGGCCTGGAATCAGGAAGACCTGAGTTCAAATCTGGCCTCAGATACTTAACAACCTGTGTGACCCTGGGCAAGTCACTTAAACTCTGCCTCAGTTTCTCCAACCATGTAATGAGGATAATAGCACCTATTGGTGCTATACTGGGTTGTTTTGAGGATTAAATGAGGTCACACTTGTAAAGCACTTAGCATAGTGTGTGGGACAGGCTCTTGATAAACCCTTCCTTCTTTCCTTCTTTTCTTCCTTCTTTCCTCCCTTCTTCCCTTTCCTCCCTCCCCTTCTTTCCACCCTCCTTCTCTTCCTCTTCTCCTTCCTCCCTCTCTCCCTATCCTTCCTACCCTTCTCTTTTTTCTTCTTTCTCCTTCCTTCCTTCCTTCCTTCCTTCCTTCCTTCCTTCCTTCCTTCCTTCCTTCCTTCCTTCCTTCCTTCCTTCCTTCCTTCCTTCCTTCCTTCCTTCCTTCCTTCCTTCCTTCCTTCCTTCCTTCCTTCCTTCCTTCTCTCCGCTACTAAATTGTTTCTCTACAGAAGCAATTTGCTTATCAGTTTCTGAGCAAGGGATAGAAAAGGGTGGGGGTGGGGCACAAAGTTGAGTGTGATGTGGCAAGGTAGATGATGAGTACCCCATCTTGCCTGGTGTTCAAAACAGGGGTTGGTGGATTGCTGAGATCTGCCTGGTTAGAAGTACTCTGCCTCCAGGCATCAGCCAGAATAGCTTTGCACTGTCTCACTTTAGTGTAGAACAGATTACCTCCCCTCAGGAGTGCTTATAGGTGGGAAGACAGAAGATGGGTCTTAAGAGAATCTTTGAGCTTGTACTAATGTTTGGTTTCAAGGAGGATGAGCAGCAGGATTGATATACAATTCCTGGTCCTATTGGGTGGAGGAGGCATGGCCATCATGGTTTGTTGTGGTCTTAGACCCTGGCTAGTTAGTGAAGAATGAGGCACATTTGGAGTACTCGACTTATAATTTCCAGCCATCAGAAAGTTATCTGTGTGGCAGTAAGATGGTGAAATCTGGAGGATGAAGGGTGACTTGTCTGGCCCTTGCTCAAAATGGGGGTTCTGAGGTCCTCATCACCCCTCACCTGGTCTATTGCAATAGCCTACTGGTTGGTCCCCTAGCTTCAGGTCTCCCTGCTTTAGTCCCTCCTCCACTTGTCTGTTTAATTAATCTTCCTAAAGCAAAGATATGACCATGTCACTCCTTTACTTAATAACATTCCAGTGGCTTTCTATCACCTCCAAGATCAAATATGTAATCTTCTCTTTTGCATTCAAAGTTCTCCCAACCTGGCCTCCTCCTATCTTTCTTCCACCTTACTCCACTCACTTCCCCACATATTCTTTGATCCAGTGACTCTGGCCTCCTCCCAAGACACTCTATCTCCCAACTCTGAGCATTTTCCCAATTGTCCCCCAAGGCTGGAATTCACTTGCTTCTCATCTCTCCCTACTGGCTTCCCTGGTTTCCTTTAAGTTCCAGTTAAAATTCTGTCTTTTGCAAGAAGTCTTCCCCTTAATGCCAGTCTCTTCCTTCTGTTGATTATTTCAATTACATACACACACACACACACACACACACATATATATATATATATATATATATATACATATAAATGTAGTTGTTTTCATGTTGTCTCTCCCATTAGACTGTGAGCTCTCTGAGAATTGGGATTGCCTTTTGCCTTTCTTTGTTTCCCAGTGATTGGCACAAAGTTGGTGCTTAACAAAAGTTTATTGACTGACTGACCAGTCAGAGAAAGGGACCAGAGGTGTTCAGGGAGAAGATGGCTGAGACATGGAAGTTAAGGCTAGGGAATCAAAGAAATGTTCAAGACCAGACAGACCTGTGTTCTGAGGTCAGTGGAGTCTGTGCTTAATAGTGGCTTTGGGTTGGAAGCACAGGAGTTAAGTGTGCTCAGTCACAGCTTTCTGAGCCTGAGTCACATACCAGAGACTCAATGGGTCTTGGACCTTTCCAATCCAAGAGATAGTGGCTGCTGGAATAATGATTGAGTTCCTCGTCTGTTTAATTAATCTTCCTGAAGCAAAGATTTGACCATGTCACTCCTTTATTCAATACATTCCTGTGGCTTTCACCACCAAGATCAAATATGTAATCTTCTTTTTGGCATTCAAAGTCCTCACAGCCTGTCCTCCTTCTAGCACATAGAAGAGCAGAGAGAATTCTGTTTGTGGACCGTGTTCCTGATTCCCAATCTCTCATGTAGAGGAGGTGAGATTCTTTATTTCCTAGGCAGTGTGATTCCAGACTCTAGTCTTCTTAACAGAGAAGAGAAATATTTTGGATAGCACCCACCTTGAGGGTTGTTGTGAGGATAGTCCCAAGTTTAAGAGTTTAGGGATCCCTCAGAGACAGTTAAGGGAATTTCCTGAGCGATGTGCCTTTCTAAGAAAGGAGGTTACCCATGTAGCCCCTGTAGTCAGAGGAACAGTAAGGGTCAAAGTTAGATCTTGGGGAGCAAAGAAATTTGGATTTTGATAGCTGCCCAATACCACAGGGATATGATATATGTGAAATGTGATATAGTTGCCCAATGTCAAAGATAGTGCAGGTCCAATGGGAAGACTATTTGTCTGTCCAACAGCCCCCAACTATGTTTGCTTCCTTGGGAAGTGAGGCAAGTCCAAAATACTCAGGGAATAATGAGTCTGGGAAGGACTGTAGGATGCTGTAGGAGACCCAGGGATTCACTGATTTATCAATTTTATCCTGCGGGCAACCCCTAGTTCAGTTCCAAGGGGAACTGCTTTGAATGTTTTATGTAATTTAGGTATCTATTTATAGACTCCTGTGAGTTCTTAGCATCTTTGTCATTTTCCATGGGGGTGAAATCAAGGCTATTTCACATTTGTGAAAATCTAAACATGACTATATGTAAGCTATATTTGGAAATTTTCTCAGAAAAAACTCTGAGTACAAGCAGTGAGCCAAAAAGAGAATCATATCTTTGGGGGTCAGCCCCTAAGATTTGGCTTAGTTTGTGTGAGTATAGAACTTTAGAGTGCCGTGGGCCACAGGTTACGTTTTCATCACCTAAGACATTTTTCATATTGACAGGCTTTTTGGCTTGGAAAATCATAGTTTCAAATGAATGTTTGAAATGTTTGAAAATTTACAGGACAGTAGGATGTCCTGATTTCCACTTTGAAGAACTCCTTCTTCTCCTTTTTCCTCCCCATTCCCCACCCCACCCCACCCCACTCCCACCCCAGTTCATTTCTTCCCAAGATATTTACTTGTAGCTTCATGGAGCAAGGGTGAGGTTAGGTGAGTAGATGGGGATTTAGTAGTAGCTCTCTGAGCTTATCATTTTTGCCACACCTTCTCTGCCATGTTCCCCTTTCCATGATTTGCCAGATTCCTCTCAAGGAGGGAAGCAGAGAGGAGGCAGGCTTCTGTAGAGAAACTTGAATGTCAACCACCCTCTCCTTTCCCCCAGGGATCTTCAGGGAAATAAAAAGTAACTCGGCCTTAGAAAAAGTCCACAGAGCCCTGCTCGAAGCTTTTCTGTGACTATGATAAACAGAACATCGTGTTCTCTTCTTGAAAGGGTTTCTACATCTGAGAAGAGGCTTTTCAGGGAAAGCTGGCTTTTCTCTCTTTTGAAGGGACTCAGCAATCTATTGGGTTTTTGATTTTTGTCTCTTGCAGTGATTGAGGCCTGTAATCTTTGATTCCTGACAGTGGGGCAACAAAATTCTTCTCTTGAAAGATGCAAACCATGTTCTATTAAGGGAGCACATCGGCTCCAGCTCAAGGCAGTTCCAGAGCTAAACAGGCAAAATTGCCACTGGGAGTTGGGATCCTGCTATTTTCTGTAGGGGCTGTTTTTCTCTGGTGACAGCAGGAACCCAATTTGAATTGAACATGTACTTACTTGGTATCTTTTGTAGTTTCTTTTTTGGAAGGACTATCTGCTCTTCTGAGAGGGCCCACTTCCTGGTCTGCTTCCTACTGGGCCTATGAAGCCCAGAGCTGCCTTTGGTGGCAAGGGCTGCTTTGGAAGGCAAGCCCTTGCTGGCTCGGAGAATGCTGGAAGGTGAGGGCTGCCAAAGACCGATGGACAGATTTTGAATAGTTCAAGGGACTCCTGCCTCTACCAGTAGTAAGAACTTTATACCTTGTGCGTGAAAGGTCTCCTGGTCTCACTACCTGATAATGCCTTCCTCTCCTTTAAATATTAGTAAAAGTCGTGGATAGAGCACTGGCCTTGGAGTCAGGAGGACCTGAGTTCAAATCCGACCTCAGACACGTAACACTCACTAGCTGTGTGACTCTGGGCAAGTCACTTAACTCCAATTGCCTCACCAAAAAAAAAATTAGTAAAAGTTACTTTACGTTTATTTTGAATATATGTATACACACACATACACACACACACACTTAACAATACACACATACAAATACATCTATTATGTTATATAACAGACATGCTATATATGTTTAATATATAAATGCATACTTTCTATTATATATTATGCACACACATATATAAAACATATAACAGATCTGCATTATAGATAGATCTATATCTGTAGATCTTGGTTTACAGATGTAGATCTCTCCATCTCCCTCTTTCTCTCTCTCTCTCTCTCTCTCTCTCGTATGTGTGCATGTACACACATACATACATGTATTCACACATATATACATGCATATACATCTACACACACACACACACATAGATAGATAGATCCATCAGTCTCCATCTCTCTCTGCTTATCTGTCTCCATCCATCCATATGGTCTCCCTGAGTGGAAGAGATATTCCTTGATGTGGGCTCTTTTTTATTTGCCTTTTGATCTCTAACAGGTAATTTAGTGCTTGGCAAATCGTAGGTGATGAATAAATGCTTGTTGATTGGTTGAGTTTGTCAGTCAGAAGTGGCGATTTATATTAGTGGCATCAAATGCAAATGAAAACAGATCTCTGCGGCTGGCTTCATGTTGACTTAGAAAACCACAAATTAACGCGTTTGTGTTGTCTTGTGTTTTTATTTAATTTGTTAAACATTTTCCAGTTATATTTTAACCTGGTTCTGCCATACTCAGGGGTTTCTGTGGCCCCTTGGGGCGCACTGCAAGTTTGACACCTCTGGTATATAGGACTTTGCCTGAGGATTGCGGAGTGTAGTTATGATTCTTTGATAAGCTTTATTCAATCCAATCCAATAAGCATTACAAGATAAATATGTTAGAGGGAGTCATGAGACTCAAACACTCCTGCCTAAAAGACGTTTATATTTGCCTAAGGGATAGACAACATTTACATGATTATGTGAGAACAGAGAGTGCTAACAATTAGTAGAATCTAGAAACTTCCCCAAAAGACTTGGCCTCATCTTTCTTTGACCTCTTGAAGCATTTGGCCATGTTGATCACCCCCTCTTCCTGGACACTCCCCCCTCTTTGGGTTTTCATGATGCTGATCTCTGCTGCTTTTCATTTTACCTGTCTGCTCCTTTTCAGTCTCCTTGGCTGACTTATTCATTTTGTGCCTAACCGGGCTTGTCTCTCAAGGTTCTGCACTGGGTCCTCCCTTTTTTTTTTTCTCTTTGTATACTCTCCCACTCATCAGCTCTCATGGGTTCAATGACCATCTCTATGCAAATAATTCTTCAAACTGTATGTCTAGCTTTAGTTTCTTTTCTGTACTCAGATCTGGCACCACCACCTACCTTTTGGATATTTTCAACTGCCTGACCTATGTGTACCTGAAGCCCTACGTGGAGGAGCAGCACGGTACAGTGGAAAGAATACTATATTTGTAGTCAAAGTGCATGAGCTCAAATTCTGCCTCTATCACTTACCGAGTAACCTTAAATAAGTTACCTAAAATCTATGGTTTTCAATTTCCTTATCTGTAAAATGAAGGTGCATGCCATCTATGTCCCTTTCAACTCTAAATCAATGATCCTATTCTATTTTCAAAATGGAATTCATTGGGACAGCTAGATGGTGCGGTGGATAGAGCACAGGCCCTGGATTCAGGAGGACCTGAGTTCAAATCTGGCCTCGGACACATAATACTTAGTAGCTGTGTGACCCTGGACAAGTCACTTAACCCCATTGCCTAACCAAAAAAAACCCAAAACAACCAACAACAACAACACCAACGAAAATGGAATTCATTATCTTTTCCTGCAAACCCACATCTAAGCTTCCGTATTGCTGTTGAGGGTACCATCTTCCTCTCTGTCACTCAGCTTTACAAGCTCAGTATGATCTTTGTCTTCTTACTTTTACTGATGCCATGTAGCCAGTCTGTTGCCAAATCTTGTGTTTTCCTAAGTCCACAATATGTTAAATACATCCCTTCTCTATTCAGAGTTGCAGGCCTAGTTCAGATCCTCATTATCTGTTGCCTCCTCTTTGGCCTTCCTCAAGCCTCTCCCCATGCCAGTCTATCTACCCAAGCTGCCAAAGAGATTTTCCTCAAGCCAGTGTTGTGCTGGAGCCAGCTCTAACCAGCTTGATTGTTAAATTTTCAATGTCAGCATTCACAAATCAGAAATCAGGAAGTGCTAGAAATCACGTCTTGATTTATTGTTTTGTTGATTTTTCCAGATTTAAGACGGTGTCAATGATTCAGATTAAATTAAAAAAAAATGTGTGTGCATACATTTTTTTTTTTTCAGGAGAGTACAGTTGTTAAACATTTACCGGCATACCATTTTATCACTCCATAAACACTGCTTAAACTTAGCAACAGTGCAGTAGAAGGATCAGAGAATGATGTCATCACCAGACTGGACACTTGGTGACAATACAATAACAACAACAACAACCAAACAACTGAATTTATATAGCACTTGAAGGTTTGTAAAGTGCTTTATATCTGTTATCTCATTGGAGCTTCACCATGCTCTGGTCTAACGCACAGGTATGATCTAACTCAGTTTACTCCAATAACTCCCTGTTATTGCTAGGATCAAATAGAGACTCTTCTGTTTACCATTTAAATCTCTTCATTGGGTCTATGGGATGTTCCGGAAGACTAGCTGCTCTGGTGTTAGGGCTTGTCAAGCCCTTTTCAGGGCTTCTAACCACCTTTGATGTCCACCTTTTACTTAACTCTTGCCTTTGGCTCCAAGAAACTGTGTTATGTGCAGGAGCCAGACCCCAGTAAACCATCTCAGAATACTGGCTAAACCAGGTTGAGGGCAACTGAAAGGCCTCAAAGCCTTTGTTAAGTTAGGGGGATATCTTCCCGAAGCATGTGAAGACTTCCCCTGGAGAATGGGCAGATGAGAACAATTTGTTCCAACTGCCCGAAGGTGGCTGAAGCAGGTGCCATGGGGTGCTTAGATCTTGATCCCACATTGAAGATACCAAGGTCGTCCACTGCATCCTTGGCCATTGCCAGTAGTTTTGTCCTGCTATTGGACTTCAGTGACTTGGAAGAGACAGGGAGGCTGAAGACTGTGTGCAACTTTGACTCACTCAAATTTGAGTCACTCACAAGTCAAGACATTACCCACAATGCCATCAGTGCTCTTCAGAAATGAAAGACAAACAACAACAAATCTCTTCACAGCCTTGTCCCTTCCTACTTTCTTGTTGTTACATGCTATAATCTGGCCACACTGGCCTAGTTATAGTTGTGACTCCATTTCCCTTGTCCATGATTTTGTTCTGGCTGTCTCCTGTGCCTGGAAATCACTTCCTCCTCATCTTCTCCTGCTGGCATCATTGGCTTTCGCCAAGACCCAACTCAAATTCTACCTACAAGAAACCCTTCCTCCAGCTGCTAGTGTACTTCTTAAAATTCATTTTGTATGTATTATTTACTTACAGGAAATCAAAAGTCAGTAAACATTTATTGAATATCCGTCTTGTCTCCTAGGTTAGATTGTAAGATTCTTGAGGGCAGCTACTGTTTCAAGTTAACAAGTCTACAGTCAAGTCAACAAACATTTATCAAATGCTATGTGCCAGATACTGAGCGAAGCTCTAGGGATCCAAAAAAAAAAAAGGCGAACAATAACAATAACAACACGAAGGAGCTCATAGTCTCATGGGGAGACAGCATGCAAACAACTATGTAAAATGAGATAGATACAGATTTAGCTGGAGAGAATCAACAGAAGAAAGGTACTAAGATTAAAGGTGACTGGAAAGGGCTTCTTATAGAAAGGTGGGCCTTGAAAGAAGAGGAGGAAGCCAGGGCATAAAAACGTGGAGGGAGAGTATTCCAGGCATAGGTGCAGCCTATGTTTCCCCAGTGCTTAGCAAAGTGCTTGCCAGATACTAAGCGTTAATAAATATTTGCTGGTTGATTGATGTCAACCAATTGTTGGCACACAAGCTGAACCTTAAGGAAGCTATGGGTTCTAAGAGGAATAAGTGAGAAGGAAATGTATACATGGATGGAAAATAGCCTATGGAAAGCCACTGAGATAGAAGATCAAATGCTAAGCATGGGATAGCATACCAAATGGAGAAGCAAATGGGCCAGTTTGATTGGAATATAAAATGTGTGAAAGGGAGTAATGTGCAGTGTATCTGGAAAGTCTGTCTGGGACATAATTATGAAAGGCTTTAAATGCCAATTGAAGAGTTTTTTTTTTTTTATCCCAGAAGCAGTTGGGAGTCATTGAAAACTTTTTGGGCATCCAAATGATGTTGTTGAACCTATGTCTTAAGAAGATTATTGGGCCTGAGTTCAAATCCAGTCTCGGATACTTTAATACTCAGATGCTTAACTCTGTTTGCCTCAGTTTCCTCATCTGTAAAATGAGCCAGAGAAGAAAATAACAAACCACTCCAGCATGTTGGCCAAGAAAGCTCCAAATGGGATCAGGAAGAGTTGGACACGACTGAAATGACTGAACAACAATAAAAGACAAGATAGCATATTAAATCCTACAGATGATAGAAAAATATTAACAATGTATTCCATAGTTTTAAGATTTACAAGGGCCTTTCCTTACAACCTTGGGGGTAGGCAATGTAAGTATTATTGACCTAACTTTACAAATGAGGAAACTGAGAGTGAGAGAAGTGTTTCATCCAATATTAACCATTGGTGTCAGAACTGGAACTCTGACCCAGCTCCTCCTGACTTTCAATCCATTTCTAGTCACACTGTAAGCTCTGGTCCCTCACATCAAGAGAATATCAATGGTAACTTTATCTAGAGAAAGTTTGAACTTGATCTAAATTTGTTGAGGATTTAAGGGTGTGGGACAGATAATAGTAGTTGAAAATCACATTTCTTTAGCCCTGTAATTTGCAAAAACTTTCCAAATAATCCTGTGAGTTCATTCATGCAATATTATTACCCCCACTTTATAGGTGAGTAAACTGAGATGAAATGACTCCCTAAGATCAAGTAGATAATAAGTATCAGGAGGATTTCTGAGGGTAGAGCCAGAAAAAGCACTAGCTAAGAAACAGAATGGTGGATCAATGGAATAGATTAGATACACAATTGTGGTTGTTGTGGTTGTTCAGTTGTTTTAGTTGTGTCTGACTCTTCAGGACCCCATTTGGGGCTTTCTTGGCAAAGACCCTAGAGTGATTTGCCATATCCTTCTCCGGCATATTTCACAGATGAGAAAACTGAGTTAAACAGAATTAAGAAACTTGCTCAGTGTCACACAGCTAGTAAATATTTGAGGCCAGGTTTGAACTCATAAAGGTGAGTCTTCCTGATTCCAAGACCAGTGTTCTATCCACTGTACCACCTAGCTAGTGTAGATTACCAGATTACCACTATAGATTACTGGCATAGATTACATATTACTAGATATTAAGAAATATCATTGGATTAATGAAAGAAGGGAGGAGAGAGAATTCATCTTCTTTGCCCATATCCACAATGCATTTTTTATCAACATCCCCCAAACCTTCAGTATATTGAATTTTTTTAAAAGAAAAGAAAGCAAAGAACTCATAGAGAAATACAAGAGAACAAATCTCACCTAGTGGTTTCGAAGGTTTTTTTTTTTATAGAGATATAATATCTTGCCTTTTGTTTTCTCTACCCATCTCTTTTCCAAAAAAGCCTTGACAGAGTTTATGTATTTTAAAAGTTGAAGTGAATCAAATTATTATTTTGACTAGGGGAGAATTTTGTGACATTCCCTAGAATATAACTGGAAAGATACTGGAGTCCCAGAAAACCAGGGCTGGGGGAGAATCATTATACCATAATGAACTCAAGTACAACTGTTTTACATAATTCAACAGAGATCCATCCCCAAGACCTTAGGCTTTATAGAAGGAACCATTTGCAGATCCTTGGTTGGAACTCTGAGCTGTGTCCTTTCAAGTGTTCTTTAAATAGAGCAAAAAACTATAATGACTCTGGTTTCATGGATTGACTTGAATTTGAAGGACTTGGTAACCAATTACATATAATTTATATTTTTTGGGGGGATAGAGCAGTAAATTAAGTGAAGGATAGACTATGCTTACTCTGAAGCAAATGCCCATGTAATTGAAAATGTCTTTTGGTGAGCAAGAAATTCTAGATAGACCAGGAGTGGGGAACCTTCGGACTTTAGACCACATGTGGCCTTCTAGGTCCTTGGATGTGACTCTTTGAGTCCAAGTTTACAGAACAAAGCCTTTTATTAAGGGGATTTGTTCTGTGAAGTTTGAATTCAGTCATAGGGCCACAAAAGGCTCCCCCCCTGCCTAGACTGATGTTGGCCTAGAGAGGAATGTTTGTACTCATAGTGTTTGTGGAAATATATTTGACTATTTCATGGATGAATCTTGAATGTTGCCTGACATGTACAGACAGCATGGAAGAACAGGGATCACATTCCTTAATTAGGGTCCTCTTTATAAGCTCTTAAAGGGCACAGTAAGTTTTACTTTTTGCTTTGTATCACTAGCACCTAGCATGGTGCCTAGCAACATAGTAGATATATAATAATTGCTTATTGATGGATTTCTTAAAATTATGCATATGTTTGTTTTTAAATAAGATGCCTTTCTGACATTAAGGTCATTAGTGTTCAGAAGTAAGTAAACTGTGGTTTAATTTCAGATGATCTGTATTTTTTGATAAGGACCTGGATTCAGTTAACATTTCCTGTTAGTGCCCTCTATAATCAAGGCAGAGGGTTTCCATTACATTAGCAAATGCTTACTGCAGTTGAAGTTATAAGAATACAAGTCATTCCCCAATTGATAAATGATCAAAGGATATGAACAGGCATTTTTTCAAAGGAAGAAATTAAAGCTATCTCTAGTCATGAAAAAAGGGTGTAAATCACTATTGATTTGAGAAATGCAAATCAAAAATAACTCTGAGGTACCATATCACACCTGTCCTATTGACTAACATGACAAAACAGGAAAATGATAAATGTTGGAGAAGATGTGGGAAAATTGGAACACTACTGCATTGTTGGTGGAGTTGTGAACTGTTCTAGCCATTCTGGAGAGCAATTTGGAACTATGCCCAAAGCGCTATAAAATTGTGCATACTCTTTGACCCAGCAATACCACTTCTAGGTCTGTATCCCAAAGAGATCATAAAAATGGAAAAAGACCCACATGTACAAAAATATTTATAGCAGCTTTTTGTGTGATAGCAAAGAATTGGAAATTGAGGGGATGGCTGAACAAGTTGTGGTATATGAATATAATGGAATACTACTGTGCTATAAGAAATGATGAGCAGACAGACTTCAGAAAATCATGGAAAGACACATTAATTGATGCTGAGTGAAATGAAGAGAACTAGGAAAACACAGTAACAGCCACATTGTGAGATGACTGACTTTGATAGACTTGGCTCTTCTCAGCAATGTCTCATGATGGAAAATGCTATCCACATCCAGAGAAAGGACTATGGAGTCTGAATGCAGATGGAAGCATACTATTTGCTCTCCTTTTCTTTTGTTGTTTTGTTTTGTTCCTTCTTTCTTGTGATTCCTTCCATTAGTTCTAATTCTTCTTTACATCATGACTACTGTGAAAATATGATTAATATGAATGTATAAGTGGAGCCTATATCAGATTGCATGTTGTTTTGGGGAGTGAGCGAAAATTTAAAACTCAAAATCTTATGGAAGTGAATATTGAAAACTAAAAATAAGTAAATTATTAAAAAGCCAAAAAACCAAAAAAAATATGCTTACTGTTTACATAAACTTCAAACAGATAACTCATTCATTAATGATAAATAGGCTTGAAAACATAAGAATAATATAAAGGAAGAGTACTTTCTTAAGTCCAGGATTTGCCAGACTTGCTTGCAAGGAGAAAATTCTCTTGACACTTAATAGGAAATCAAAAATGCCAAGGATTTTTTGATTCTCAAAAGTCACTCCTAGTGAGTAAGATTTTTGTAAGTACGAGATCAGAAAGATTTTCAAATAAACTTATGGGACTAATGATATTGGAGGAAAACTAGCTCATCTGTATTTTTCTTCTTGACTTTGAAATTATGTTTCATTATTACAAATTATTCACAAATAATACTTCTGAGTGTTTGAAATGGTACTTTCATATCTAGTTGTGGGGCTTTCAGGAGCAAATGGCAATTTTTGTCTCATCATTACAATAATTGCAAAAGAATTTTGAGATGTGGCTGAGCTCTACCACGGTCTGACCTTTTGCACATTTCAGATCTTCAGTAGCTTTGTCTTCACCAGAATGGGAAAGCAAAATGAGAGGCAAGCCTTTTATTTTTATAACACTCAGTTGCTTTGAGTTACAACTTTTGAGAAATTTTCTTAAACCCTTTGTTATTCTTTTGACAAATTAAATCAAACCTCTCTGGAGGGGTGAAGGCTGAAATGTCCTCACTGTGATGTCCCTCGTGTGTCTTCTGAAGGGGAAATGAGGAAAACCATGACTTCTTTAGGAGATCCTGATGAGGAAAATTGTTGAAATGGTCAACGTCCAATAGTTATTATCACCACATGGACTCTGTATTGCATCAAAACACTGATCTAAAACCTTCAAGGGGAATGGGCAGAACCAAACTGTGGACATTCAGACATATGATGGTTAAAGTAGAGCATCCAGAGGCTACTCAAGCAACAGTCTAGCACTACCAAATAGGGTCTAATCGTCATTGACTGACAAAGCTGTCCTGGAGACTTCCTAACCAGTGCCTGTCAGGTCTTTACTTATGTGTGTTCCCAATTGGTTTTTCCTGTGCTCCCATATTTGGGCTTTCATTTGAGATCTTACATGCATATGTCTATCTTCCTATGCCGTTGATAATCCTGATCACAGGATCATAGGATGCAGACCTTGAAGGCACCTTAGAAATAACTCATTCCATATCCTTCAATTTGCAGATGAGGGAACTGAGCTGAGAGAGAGCAAATGACCTGCCCAAGGTTATGAAGGGAATAAGTAGAAGAGGTGGGATTTGAACCCTGATGTCCTGATACCAAGTCCGGTGCTCTTTCCATTTTATCACTTCTGTCCCTTTGCCAAAAGGTAGAAGGTAAACTGAGTCACTCTTCAGAGTCACTGGAAAAGAATAGAAGGGTTAACACACTTTTAAGTAGTGCATATATTAAAGGAAAAGCCAAATGATTTCTGACTTGAGGCTAGTAGTCAACACAACAATGTAATCATTAGAAGGAACATATAAATAAGACATACAGGTTTTGAGAATTTTGCTGACACCTTTTATAGTGTATTTTGCTTTGTTCAAATAACAGCTAAAGGCTTCAGTGCTTTTGAATAAACCTCAATAGTTCTCTGTACTTGGGCAAATGAATAAGATTCCTCATCTTAATATATAGTGAAGCTGTGAGTATGATTATTGACTTTAGAATCCATGTTTCATAACAAGAGTGAGAAAGTGTGATAATAAGGTCATTTTGACATTCTTGGCAGTGAAACCCACTTGGATGGCTTCTATGGAGTTCATAGGTTAGAGAAGCTCTTCTAACAGCCTGCTATACACATCAGTGTTGTCTGTCTCAGATGATATGCACTCACATAGCTCAGTCTTATGGAGCACGGTGTCAGCATTAAGGCTTCTGATGCCACAGGGTGGAATGATATCGTGTGAAATGTAGCCCCAATAGTAACAACTCATATTTTTATATTGTGTAAGACTTGCAAAGCATTTTCCTTATGGCAGGCCAGTGATGTGGGCTACAGAGATTTTATTATCACCAATTCACAATTGGGGAAATTGGCTTTGAGAATGTACGTGACTTGACCAAGGTTGCACAACTGAGAAGGGTAAGATGTAGGATTGTCAGCTCTCTTGACTTCAAGTTTAGCTTTGTCTCTTATAGCAAAATGTTTTATAGCAAATTCTATTGTAGTGAACTTCTTCCCTTCCCTTCCCTTCCCTTCCCTTCCCTTCCTTCCCTTCCCTTCCCTTCCCTTCCCTTCCCTTCCTTCCCTTCCCTTCCTTCCCTTCCCTTCCCTTCCCTTCCCTTCCTTCCTTCCCTTCCCTTCCCTTCCCTTCCCTTCCCTTCCCTCCCTTCCCTTCCCTTCCCTTCCTTCCCTTCCCTTCCCTTCCCTTCCCTTCCCTTCCCTTCCCTTCCCTTCCCTTCCCTTCCCTTCCTCTCTCTCTCTCTTTTTTTGGTTATTTTATAACACATTTGTGCCTTACTATATTTTTATCTATGCCTACTAAGACTCATAAAATTAATTTAGGGGACCTTATCATGAGTACATTTTCAAGTAATATGTATTCACAGCCTTGTAACACTAGAAGATACAAATCAGTCTTTCGTCATTAAAGGCTACATTTTACAGCTCTGCTTTGTTAAGAGGTATTAGTCTTTTCTTGGCAAGATGGCCATTTCACAGGGTCTTAAAATACAGTGAATAAATTGGCAGTAGAGTTGAGTGCTTTATGCTAGGTTCCCACCCTCCCTTTTGGGGTAAGGAGGGAGTCAGATTTTTGAGGTCTATTTTTTTTTTGATAAATATAATTCAGACTTCTATGTAATGAATGTAATCTGGGCAGCTAGGATATAGTGGATAGAGTGTTGGGCCTGGAGTCAGGAAGACCTAAGTTCAAATCTGGCCTCAGACACTTATTAATTGGGTGACACTGCACAACTCACTAACCTTGTTTGCCTTAGTTTTCTCATCTCTAAAATAAGCTGGAGTGGGAAATGGCAAACTGCTCTAGTATCTTTGCCAAGAAAACCCCAAATGGGGTCACAATGAGTGGATACAACTGAAATGACTGAACAACAAAAATACTCAACAATAAGTTATTTTTCCATAGTATAATGAATCAATATAAAATGGAATATTTTTCCATATTCAGCTAGTTTAGATGGCAGGAGGACCATTTGACTTAATTAAAACATTACGTGTTCTATTACAAAATAAGATGGACAATAATGTATATGTAATAAATGCATCACAATTTAGGAGGAACAGTTAATGCCTGTTTTCTGTTTCAAGTAGAACTTACAAACAAGCAAAATTTCCCCAAGGAACCAATTATTTGCAGAGATTACTATGGTAGCAGGTTTTATAAGAAGTTCAAAATCTTAGTAAATAGCTATTAAAACATTGTAGATGTTATTTAAATGTAATACTGAAACCATGTGAGCTGGTTCATTAAAAAATGTGACATATAAGTGATGATTTCGATTATGAAGAGATATTTTAGTGGAAAAAAAACTTTATTGAAGTGAATATATCTAGAGTCCTTACATTTCTCTAATTCTTAGGTCAAATGTGGAGTAAACTTGTAATTTCCATATTAGTACTGGTACTCTTTTCTTGGAGATGCTACCTTTGTTTAATTGGATCTAGGACATATGGGCCACTTGCTCATATGGTAACAATACCGCCGCTTTGGAGAACACATCTAGGAAACATAGGAAGGGTTAAACTGGGTGTTGTTATAAGGTTGCTGTGGAATTTCCATGAACAAGCCCCATTGGATGGGGTTAAAGGAGAGTTACCAACATTGTTCTCAGCTATAATAGGTCATGTTAGATTGTGGTCTTCTGGCTATACAAAGGATAATGCCAAAATGCATAATTGAACCAATTATCTGGGTAATTTGAGGAAAAAAAAATTCTCAACTTACTAGACGCAGTACGGTGGAAAGAACTGGGCTTGGCATCAGCCTTTGTGGGGCTGATACAGACTCTGCTGCTCACTATGTCTGTGTGAACTTAGAAGAATTATCTTCCTTCTCTGGGCCTCTTTTTCAGCTCCAAAATAAAGGTGTTCAATTAGAAGACTTCTGAGATCTTTACATATGATTCTTCAGGACTTTTTAAAAAAAGCTTTATTTTCCAGACTTTTTGATTTTCCCACTAAAATTTGAGCATCTTGGGGGTAGGGATTGTTTTAGCCTGTCTTTGTATCCCCAGGGCTTAGCAGATTGCCTGGAATATAGTAAGTGCTTAATACAGACCTGCACAACTTGGCAGTAAAGAGGGGCCAAAATTAAAATAGGCTAAACTTTTTCAGGCCACAGATAGGTTAGACTAGAGACGGACTGCCGATGGTTGGTTGCTGAGGATCATGTGACAAACGGGAAAGGGCACAGTGGCAACCCGACATTTTCTGCAAGCTGCCCCAAATCCTTTGGTGGGGCACAAGGGGCCCGAGGGCCTTTTGTTGTTCAAGCCTGGCTTAATATATGCTTGATGTCGACATAATAAATAGGATATTTCAAACCTGGATTCTATTAAATGTTTAGAGAGTAAAGAGACATTTGCAAACTTTTTGCCAGCAAAAGCATTTGGAGACTGAAATCCCTAGTTAATCCCATCATTTCAATGCCTTTAGCATTTTATCTTTTTACAACTGCCACACCTTGGGGAGCAAAGCCAGTCACATTTACATAGCTGTTCCCATTAGAAAGAGACCTCCTGGTAATGGATCTAAATACTGGGCGCTTTTGTGAAACAGCGTTCAGTAGAGTCCCTGTATTCTCCTGTGGATTTCTGTTTATTGGAAAGCTTGGTACTTGGTATGGACACTTGCTTCTTTCATTGCTCCTTTTTATAGCACTGAGCTACACGGAGCCTGTAGCTCAGCATTTGCTTAATAACATGGCTTCCTTCGTTCAGCTAAGTTCCCTTTTGCATTACCATGTGTGACTGAGAGAGAGAAGGCCAAGACCATGACTTTTACAGACCATAGACACTCCTAAGTATGGCAGTGTGATTTTTGAAAGTACTGATTTCCAAAGGTATCAATTTCTTTCTACCCCCTTGTTTCTTCCAGATGAGGAAACTGGCAGTCAATTTTGTATCATTGGGAGTACATAAGGATAACTGTGAAAATAAGGGTGTTCATGGAATTGATGGGGTGCTTGGATGCTTGTACTGGGACCCCAAATCCAAGACCATATTTCTCCCTAGCCTCAGAAATACTCTCCCTGGCAGTTTCTCCCCAGCCCAAGGACACTATGCCTAGCAGTTACTCATGAATGGGCCTCAGCAACACACTTATCTATTTATTATGTAACTGCAGTTATGAACAGCACCTGAAGGAATTACTAGTTTGAACTGGCTTTCTACTGGGTCATAAAAATATTCTTACCCACTGGACTAGCTATACTACCGCCCTACCTCATTATCTACATCCTAGACTCCTCATTATGTGTATTCTATACTTAAGACATATGCATACTTCCTACATCTATCTTGTCAAACAAGACATTGATTGGTGGCAGACTGGGCAACTCTCAGTCGGCGCTGACCGCTAGTTAACTTAGTGACATAGCAGACCTAAAAACCATACCTCCATGTAGCACCCCTTTGGCCTTTTCCTGGTGAACTCCGGGTAAAATGCCTGTGCAGTAGATACAAAAAATGCATGCTCCTTTAAGAACTGACCACTCCTTAACCACTCCCTAATCCTACCTGAGTCCCCTAGTTAGCATATTTGGCACATGTTTTACTATGGTTTATCCTATATAAACTTTAACTGAACCCCTCTAAGGTCACAGGTTCCTTGAGTATCTTTGCCTGCTGAAAAGCGTAACAATAAATCTTTGCCAACTTGACTTAAAGAATGCTTGAGTCTGTGAATTCACTCCAGGTGACCCTGTCCTATACTCTGGTCCTCTCAGACCACAACAGAATCATCAATTTAAAACTGCAATGAACCTCAGTGATTTAGTCCAAAACTCTCATTTTGCACTAAAGGATACTGAGATGCAGGGAAATTATCATGCGCTCAAGGTCACAGCTAAGCATCATGGGTAGGATTTGAACCCAGGTCCTCTAAGCCCTAATTTTTTTCCCACTGTCCCACAATGGCTTATTTAGTCTCTTTTGGAAGCAGCAGTGGAAAGGTCTTATAGTTTAGCATAATTCCTGATTACCTGCTACCAACAATAGTGTTAACTCATTTGTATGAACCTTTAAAATTTTCAAAGTTCCTACAACATCTTTCTCATATCACATGTGAGAAAATGAAGGCCCAAGCAGGTTATCTAGGCCTCACAGCTGGTAAATGGCAGACCCATGTTTTAAATCAATGTTTTTTGACTCTAAAACTAAGGTTCTTTCCACCGAGTTCAAAGCTACATCCTGTTTTACAATTACATGGCAGGACACTGCTTTGGACCAAAAAAAGGTGAAGCCTCATATATATATGTTCTATGTACAATTAGATTTTTTTTTGCTTATGATGTTCTTAACCAATATTGTTTGGCAAATATTAAATATTAAAAATGAACAAAGAAATCAAAGCAATATTATTAACAATTTAGTATGCGAATGAGATGTTTTGAAGTTTGCTAAGTGTAAAGTGTTTCTCATAACAACCTCATGAGTTAGATAGTGTAAATATAGTTAAGCTTATTTTACAGGGGATAAAAGTGAGACTGAGAAAGTGAGTCACTTACTCATGGTCACACAGCTAGTGAACATGTAAGGCAGGGTCTTAGGCATAGTTCAAGTCAAGTCAACAAGCATTTATTTAGTGCCTGCTATTTGCTAGGCACTGTGCTAAGTGCTAGACTTCTTTCCACTCCAACTATATTGCTCTATCATCTACACCAGATCAAGGATCATTAACCTTGCATAGCAATTAAGGATGGGCTATTATTTGTCAGCACTATAAGTATGTAGGTGACATAACTTTAAGGCCAGTTAATTTTTGGTTTTGGGGTAAGATTTAGCATTAGCCATTTATATCTGGTTAATGTTAGCACTGTCTAGAGTATACACTTTACCCATAGCACATAGATTTATGATATTACACATTATAACTATATGTGTATTTAATATGCTGACAGGCTCCTGGATTGTAATAACTATTAGGGTAGAACATGTTAGAAAGCTGATTCTTTTGACATTAAAAAGTTGAGGCTGTGGTCTAAAACCAGTAGTGTGAATTATAGTTACATCATGTTACATAATTTCATTGTATTTTCAAGTTAATGACTAAAGACACAAAAGATTAGCTTGTACCAGTTCTGTGCTGGGTTAGGAATACTCAACTGCTCCTATTCCCTGCTCCACCCTGCCTCCAACAATGTGTTTAAACGTAAATTGCCTCTCACGTTTTTAAGTAGGAAACCTGGTCAAATTTTTGAAATCTATGAAACCTGAAACCTATTTCAGTCATTTAATGTACAATTGAATAAGGAAGATTGGTAGCTCTTAAGATAGGCCTTCCATAAGGGCATGCAAGATTTGTTTAAAATATTTTTTTAATGTGATTCCCAGTGTTTTAACAAGTGTTTTATTTTTTGTACTGTGAACCCAAAGGCTATCTGAAAACATTAGTTTTGTATGTAAGCATATGTGTATCTAGTTATCTAGTGCACTGGTGTGCTCATATATATATATATATATATATATATATATATATATATATATATGTACATATGTACATATGTGAGTATGTGTGTGTAAGTGTATGTGAGAGAGACGGAATACGCAGAGACAGAAAGACAGGGAGAGAGAAAACAGAGAAGTAGACAGAGACAGAAACAGAAAGAGACACAGAGAGAGACACAGAAGAAAGAGAGACACAGAGAGAGAGAGAGAGAGAGAGAGAGAGAGAGAGAGAGAGAAATGTATGGCATAAAACAATTTCGTTTTCTGATTTAAAGGAATCCTTCTGCTAACGGTGAGAATGAGCATCCTGGGATTAACTTGTCTGACTTGAATGTCAGTATTCCCTCACAGAAATAGCACTCTATGTGTGTCTCTTCTCTTGTAAATCAAATTACTAGGAAAGCCTGTGGCTTTGGAAGAAAAATATCTTTAGTCTTGGAAATCTGTGAGTAGGTATAGTTAAATGCCAATCTTGTTAGATGGGTTTTGGTGCCCTCTTGTTCCCTTGCTACAATCCTCTGCTTGTTTCTTATTCTGTTTTTCAGACCCGTTCTATGGGGATTAGAGAGCTGGAGTTCTTGTCAGTGTTTGAAGAGCATGATTGACGAAAGTTTGTAACTTGTTCATTTGATTTTTAAAAAATTTTTTAAAAATAAGTTTATACTGATATGTTTTTACATAACCATAACTTCCCCCAGTATCTCTTCCTTTCCTCCCTGAAGAGAGCCATCCTATATAACAAGTAATATTTTTAAAGACAAGAAAAAGAAGAGGAAGATAAGCATGACTAATCATCACATCAAAAATATCTGAAAATGTGTACAATATATTTCATTCATGGGCCTCCTCTTTTGTAAAGAGGTGAGATGGGAGTCTCTTCTCATCTTTTCTTTCAAACTATGCTTGTTCTTTGTCATTTCACAACTTTCACTTTTTTCGTGATTTGGGATTTCCTTTTCTATTGTTGCCTCTTGGATTTTGTTACTATGCTCTTGATTTTGAGGGTTTAGCCTGCAACTTTATCTCCATCTCTGTTTTTGAACCTGTGTGTAGACCTGAAAATCACTCCTTTCTCTTATATCTTTCAGAATTCTCTTCCTTCAAAGCACAGATGAGGTACACTTCCTTCATGAAATTTTTCCTGACCACCCTACCCTTATTGCCTTTAGCAAAAAGTGCTCTTTGTCTTTAGATTTGCCTAGAGAACTTTGTCTCTTCTTTGCAAGTATCATACTCCCTTGAATTAAATTTAATACCTGACACATATCAAATGCCCCACAGTAGATAATAAGCTCCTTGTGTCGTGTCCATCCCCAGCATCTGGCACAGTTTCATGTAGCTGTTTTTAGGGTGGATGGGTGGGATGGGTCTTGGATCTGTGAGTTAATTAATCTAGAGAATTTACAATCCTTCCAGTTCAGATCACAGACTATTTTACAGCTATTGTCTTTGAGAATTGTTTGGTGCAGTACCAAATTGTGGCATGCCCATACATAGCCTGTGTGTCTCAGAGGCAAGACTTGTCCCTGCCAACGTCTTAATCCCAGGCTACTGTTCTTGCCTTTGGCTTTGCAAATAATATGAATTTTAAACAATCTATGTGCTTAATAATTTTTGCTGAATTGAATTGAAGGGACCTTAGGGATCACCTAATTCAACCTCTTCATTTTACAGTTACAGAAACTGAGACCCAGAGAGGTTTAGTCATTTGCCCAAGGTGATAGGGTGGGGACCAGAAGCAATTTCCCCAAAGTCAATACACACTGTCTTCCAAGAAACAATTTCCATTAAGGGTATTCTATAACCAATGGGAACAAATAATCCAGGTAGCTGTCCCAGGCATTCTATCCTTCCCCCACTCTCAACTTTGATTACCATCTCTTATAGTGCCACATTTAAAAGCAAAAAATTTTAGCAATGGAAGGGACTTAGAGATCTTGAGTCCTGTAGTATCATTTTACAGGTAAAGAAGCTGAGGTCCATGAAGGCAATGTGACTCTAGGATCATGTAGCCAGTTGGTAGAAGGGCTGGGAATAGAGCTCCTTCTGACTCCCCTGCCCAGGCTTACTGCACTACTCCTCATTCCCTCTCTGCTTTGTCTACTCCCACTACTTATTAGATGATCTGCATTGTATGCAGCTGAGAGATAGCAGGAATGCTAATGTTCTGCCAATTAAGCCAAAAGTTAAGCTAAGTTATCTTTACTTGGTGCTGGGTCATTTCAAAGACAGAATCAAGTGATGCTATCTCAGGCTCTTGCATCTCTCCTCAAGCTAATGATACATTGGGGGGTGATAATGGATACCATTTTGTGACATTATCTTCATCTAGACACAGCAGAAAGCGAAAGCTCAGACTTTGTAGTATATTGTCGTGTAGCTAGTCTAAGCTGTCTCCTCAAAGCAGAGGGCAGGCTCCAAAAGGTTTAAACTTGACTAAATTTAGTCCATCAATAATAATAAGCTGTTCTTAAGACAATGGGTGCTTTTGATGAATTATGTCATTATATGTAACTGATAAAACTATGTCCTATTTTCATGACATAATACATAAGAGCTCATTTGGGTCTCACAATGACCCCCTGAAATAGCCAACATAAATACTATTATACCCATCATACAGATAAAGAAGCTGAGAATCAGACCCCTATCAACAAGCATTTATGAAGTGCTTACTATGTGCCAGGGAAAGTGCTAAGGATTGAAGATACAAACGGAAATAGAAAAATCATCCCTGCCCTCAACCAGCTTACATTCTAATGAAAGAAAACAACAAATAAAAGAAAGTGAAAAGGGGAGGGGGAGAGGAAAAGGTACCCAGTTCAGTGACATGATAGAAGTGCAGCCTGGAGAGGAGTGAGGCATGGATGGCCTGGGCACCTTCCTTAAATGGAGCCTTTTAATCCCAGAGAAAGCCTGAAAGGGTAGAAAGTACTTTCAACCTGAATTCCATGGCTAGAGTGAGCTTCAGAATTCAGACCTGGGGCATAGTAGAAGAAGTCTGGAGTGCAGAGGAATGAGATATGACTGGCCTAGGAGCTCTCATGGAGTTTCTGGGATCTGTAAAATCAGAGAGGTTGTCATCATAGGATCGTGGATTTAGAGCCTGATGGGACCTGAGAGGTCATTTAATAAAAACCCATCAAGAAAAGAAATTGAGTCTCATAACAGTCAAGTGACCTAACTAAGGTCATACATGTAGTAACTGGTAGAATTAATATTTGAGCTCAAGTTCTCTGTCTCTTAATCTCATGTTCTTTCAATTATAAAATATGTCAAAACTGGAAGGGAGCTATGGTAGAAGCAATATTTGCCATGTAGGCTCAGCTAGTTTGTCTTTAAAAGGTTTTTGAAAACATTTTCGAGACTTAATTGGCCAAGGGAATTAAGGCTTGAAATAATGTTGGGGCATCCTAGTACCAGTGCCTGGTATGTCAAAAGCTCTTCCTTTGGGCTTCTGACCAGTGGGCCAACATGGCCAATACTGAGGCAGGGAAGGCAGTGCTGAACCAAATCTTTCCTTTATAGACTCTAGTGAACTGAAGTTTTGGAGGACAGCAGTCTGTGCTGACTCCGTCTGTGGTCACCACCGCAGCAGACCCATGCCACACACCTCAAATTCCCGTTCCTTTCTAGAAATCTCTTAGAAGGGGCTGCCATGAGGAGGTTAGGACTCTCTAAGGGAGTGTTTCTTGAACTCATAGTGGGTATGGGCATAAATCAATGGGTTCTAAAGAGGCTAGAACCCCTCCATAATTCCGGTTCCGCCTGATGGCCTCCACATGTCATCTCTACCTTCAGTCATGGTGACTAAAGGGCCAATCAGGAGTTGCTGGGTCAGAAATGCCCTTTATTTAAGCCAAGGGCAAGAAAACAGTCTTGGTTCCATGGGCAATTCCCCAGTCCACTTCTACTACCTGCTCCACAACCTGGAAAGTTCTCATGCTTCCTTCTGGAGCATAAATACCACAGTGAAGAAGAGACCAGGGAGTCCTTCAGGTCTGGGCTATTGTACTGATTTATGCTTAGTGACTCTTGATTGACATAGCACAACTGTATGTCTTAGGGTCAGTGATGCTAAAGTGACTGTGGCTGTATAGTTGTCCCCCAAGCCTGTACATTCTTGACTTTAAGTTCACTTGACTTTAAGTTCACCAAATCATTTCCCCTACTTTCAGAGAATGCACAAACATTTGACCAATTAGACTAGCCCAGAAGCACTTTGTTTTTCAGAACCATAGCTAGGATCACAGATTTAGAACTGGAAAGGACCTCAGAAGCCATGTAGTTAAACTACCCATTATACACATGAGGAAACTGAGACTCAGGGCAATGAAGCAAGATTCAGGGCCACCATACCTTTGATTCAGGGTGCTAACATTCTTAGAGCCATGTGCTTTCTGAATGGGAGAGGGTACTTTCTTCCCAGGGTGTCATTGCAAAGAACTTCCATAGTATCCTGATGCCATGAGGTAAGATAACACCTAGACTTCCCTCTCCCCTCAAATAATTCTATTGCTTTGACCAGGATCTGTCTTATTCCCTAATGCCCAGAAGGCTGAAAACCAGACTCTCGGAAGGACTAGTTATCTCTTCTCCTAGTTTAGACTCTAGTGTTTATTATAAACTAAGATGTACACGTCTCCAAATGCGAAGCATCATAATGTGTTATTTAAAAATCTCTTTCGTATTTCTGTATGGCCATGAGGCCCCATTCTTCCTAATGGCCTGTGACAATAATAAACTCAAATCCAAAAGCATTTGACCAAGTTGTCTTAGCTCTAAGGAAGATGAGCTTCCAAATCTTGAGAATTTCTGCAGTGGTTTGGGCTTAATTTAATGTATGGGCCATTTAAATTTAAAATGCAGTTACTTTTTAGTTCTAGCTATTACAGAATCCATAGAATTTATTCCTACTTGGGTTCCTGCACAGTAGGAGGAATATTCAAATTCCCTGTGGTTTCTGTCAGACAAGAAATTGAGATGCAGATTACATGGTCTTGTTATGACAAGAGGGCACTAAGGAGATGGGCAAGTTCTCAGTAATCTTTTCTGCTCCTTTGATCCACTCACAGTATATTCACTTTTCTGCTAAAATCATGGCCATAAGTAGGATGAGATCAAGTTAGTTACTCTGTGATTTAGGATGGAAAAGAAGGCAAGGGAACACAATAGGCAAGGCTCTTCTTGAACATTATAGTGGGTGTGGCTCCACGGTGAAAGAGCATGCATTAGGTTAGTATCCAAAAGATTGTATGCATAATGAGAGGACATGTTTTGGCTATAATGATGGTTTACCAGCATGAATGGATAGAGTGAGTGCTCATGCCTAAGCATCTGAATAATCTGGGTTTCAATCTTGCCTCAAATACTGGGCAGGTTGCTTAACCTCTCGAGTCCCTCAGTTTCTTCATACACAACATGAGGAAGTTGGATGAAATGGTATTTAAGATCTCTTTCAGCTCTAAATCTGTGATCTATGACCTAGCTGGGTCTCTGTTTCCTCATCAGCAAAATGAGGGTTAATAATTTTCTCCACAGTATTTGTGGCCAGGCTCAAATGAGATAAGACATGTAAGGTTCTTTGCAAGCCATAAAGTGTGTTACAAACATACTATTATTATCAATATCATTAGGGCATGTTGCACTTTAGGAGAAACCAGAATGTCTCAGTGGATGGAACATTGAACTTGGAGTCAAGAAGTCGTGGTTAAGTCAACAAATCAACAAGCATTTATTAGATGCCAACTGTGTGCCAGGCACTGTTCTAAGTGCTGGAGATAGAAAGGGAGATAAAAATAGTTCCTGCTCTTAAGGACCTCACAATCTATAGGAGAGAAAACATACAAACAATTGTGTAATAATGCATATTATTGGATAAACTGGAGAAAATCACAGTGGGAAGGCATTAGCTTTAAGAGGGATTAGGCAAAGCTTCTGGCAGAAGATGGGCTTGGAGCTGAGATCTGAAGTATCTTGTGTGAGGAACAGTAAGGAGGCCAGACTCACTGGATGATACAGTAATATGTGGAAGAGAGTAAGAAGATTGGAAAGGTAGGAAGGGGACAGGTTATGAAAGGCTTTAAAAACCAAACAAAGTTTTGCATTTGATCCTGGAGGTAATAAGAAGCTATTGAAGTTTGTTGAAGAGGGGAATTGATTCAATGGAAAGTGATAATGTTACAAGTGAAATAGAACAGAGATAGAAAAAGAAAAGAAGGCACAGTACAGAGCTTTGGAAGACACTGTGGTTAGCAGGCATGGCCTAGACAAAGATTCAACAAAAGAGACCAAGAAATGCTCATCCAGAACAGAGGAAAGCAATGTCACAAAAACAGTGAAGAGAGTATCAAGGAGAAGAGAGTGATTGACAGAATTGAAGGCTTCAGAGAGGTCAAGAAGGATGAGGATTGAGAAAAGGCCATTAGATTTGGCATTTGAAGGATCATTAGCAACTTTGGAGAAAACATTTTCAGGTGATGATGAGGTCAGAAGCCATACTGAAGAGTTAAGAAGAAAGTGAGAGGATAATAGTTAGAAGGGATGGATAGATGAAGTGAGTTTTTCCCCCCTGAAGTTAGAATTCCATCTCAGACACTCATTATCTATGTGACCCAACTGCTTCCTTTTTTCCTTCACAAAGATAATGACCTGTTGACAAGTTGTCTTCTTTAATTTGTGGAGAAAAGTGATTTATATTGTGCAATGAGCATAGTGTAGCAGAAAGAATTCTGGATTGGATTCTGGACACTTCATCAGTACCCTCTTCACCTGAGACCTCTCTGTTTGGACAGCATAATGGAGAGCCCCTCCTCAAACCTCCATTTAAGTAGGGTTCCCAGGCCAGCCATCTCTTCATTTCCCATTCCTTTATTCTTTTGCTCTCTTCACTCTTTCTCAATCAGTCCCCCCACATAAGGTCACCTGCTCCCACCTCTACCCCCAAGCCTTTTTAGCTTCTTTTTATGTGTTGTCTTCTGCCAATAGAATGTAAGCTCCTTGAGGACAGGGGTTGTCTTTCATTTTGTTTCTGTTTTGTGTTCCCAGCATAAGGTTTAGTGCCTGTCAAATAGTGGTTTTTAATAAATGGTTGAATATTTTACTTTATTTCATCTATTTGGGCCTTGTTTTCCTCAAGTAAAACGTGGGGTTGCACTAAATTACCTCTTTGTTCCTTCCATCTCTGTGTCAATGATCCTATGATCCCTCTAGGCTTGTTTCCTCATCTGTGAAATAGAGATAATAATAGCATCTATTCAAATTGTCATTGTGAGAATCAAATAAGATTGTGTATGTAAAGTGCTTTGAAAGCCTTAGAGTGTCATATAAATGTCAGCTATAAGGAAAGTAGGATGATATAAACTTAGGCTGAGTATTATCAATAAGAATGACATAAATGTCTAAACACAGTCATTTCACCGAGTACAATTCCATTTGTCCACACGGGAAGTGGTGGGTGGAAATCTTTAGCCATAGTGGAAACTTACCAAACGTGAGTTTAATTACTTGGGAGCATCTCTTTCCTAAGGAACAACAGCAGTCATGTAAATGAATGTGGTCTCTGGGAGGGAGCAAGTCTGTTTCCTGAAATGGAAAAGCTTTGGAACACAGTCAATAGGCAGCACCTTCAAAAGAAGGGGGAAAAATGTCTGAGAGAATTTTCACCAATGTAACAATATAACCTTTCATATGTTTGTATCATTGGCGTAAGTTCAAAGATGAGACTGTGAGGGAGGAAGAAACAGCATGGGGAGGAGACGGAAGAAAAGACTTAGTGTCGAGAAACAACTTACATCCTTTATGTGTCAGAATCCTTTATATTCTGTCAAAGAGAAGCTCCCTCATCACTGCTATTGCCATCCTCTGAACATCTGGGGAGCCAGATTCTGGTTTTGAGCCTTCCACAGGACAGCTGTTGGATCTCCAACAAGTTATTTAACCTTGCTAAGCTCAAGGAGCTACGTCTTAACAATCAGATATGATTTTTCCCCTTTTTCTTTACAAACATGTTAGGAGGTTCAATGAAATCCCACCAGTTAGATATTTTTGTAATCTGCTTTGGGTTGAAGGTTAACATGTTAGTCTAAAAGGATGCAATCCCCGAGGAAGAAAACCATTTCCTTTCTCCCAGAACTGGATTTTGATGAAATAGCAATTGAAAGTCCTCTGAGATCCCTGAGCAAAATAATTTACTTTTTAAAATTTTTTACTGATTCCCTCTTTTGTGTAAGGGTGTGAGTGGAGGCTGCTCCCTGCCTTTTATCTAAAGAGTGAAGTTCATTGAGAAAGAAGAGATAGGTAACAATAACTCTGGATTCATATGGAATTCCTTCTTTTTAATTATTATCTTACCAAGTGAAGACAAGGTGCCTTTTTTGTGATGAAGGAAAAATCTTTTTGTAAAGGTTTGTGCACCCTTGTTATTGTGTTACTAGAGAGTTCCTAGCTCACCCTATAAACTTGGGCACCTCACATGTCATCTTTCTGGACCTCATTCACCTCACCTGTCGAATTGGAGTACATGACATGTTTGTCTCCTCCTAGCTCTAAATTTGCAGTCCTGTAATTCCTCTGGGCCTTAGTTTCCTCACTGGTAAAATGGAGACAATAATAACATCTAATTCACGTGATCACTGTTAGAATCAAATTAGATCATGTACATACAGTTGATCTCTATGGGTCCTTTCAGCTCTGGCATTCTGTGAGTCAGAACTGTAAGCAGGGGTTTAGTAACTGAGGCTTTGCCCCAGGGTTCTTGATGCAGGTGGTATATACTTTCATTTCCCTGGTGGTTCTACCACGCTTGTTGGTTCTTCCAGGATGGGACCATGTATCCTTGACCTAGCCACTTCCACTCCTTCACCCAACCTTGGGTCTCCAATTTCCAGTGTTCCTATCACCATCCTGCCCTTCTTCTAGGACCTACTGGCTGTTAGATTTTCCACAGGAATGTTCTTGCACCCTAGGGTAGAAGTTGCAAACCATCATGCCCTTCTTCTACTGCTATTCTCCTGGCCTACCTTCTTCCTACTTTGGGATTTTAGGGGTGTGGAGGTATGAATTGTATTTTCAGGAAAGCACCCCTCTCCTAGCACAACTGTGCTCAACTAGAAAGTACTAAAATCTGTACCTCAACCACAATGAAAGGCAAAGACTGGCTCCAACCACCAGCCAAGTATGTGGCCAGAAATCTTTCTTTACCTATAGTGTATTCTTACCTGGTTCAAACGTGCCATGCTTCTTCTCCAGGTGGGTATCTCCCTAGTGTTGACCTATGGATCTGTCTCCACTTACAAGCCCTATGTGGCAATATCCTGGAGTGTCCTACACAAAATCCCAAGGATATCTCTCTCGAAGGTTTCCCCTCATCCTCAGAATTGTCCCAGGCACTAGAATTGCTAGTGTCAGCTCTACTGTATCTATGAGATGGGATTTAAAAAAAAGAATTAATAGGTATCCTTCCTTTTTTTTTTCCCCCTAGAATATAGACTTGTAGAGGAAGCAAGTGGGCTTTCTTACATATCCAGCACAGTGTCTTCTGCTGTGAGTGCCCAGAAAACACTGAATAATAGTCTAGTCAGTAATGCCTGAAAAAGATGGTTTCATTCACTTCCAAAGCTGCTGTTTCTGACACAAAATTTAGGCTTAGTCAGCTTTATTTTTGTGTTCAGAAAAATGCTTGTGAACATGGAAGGCTCTTATGTTCCTCACTCCACCTTGCCCACCCTTCTCTCCTACCCCAGCATCTTTATTGAAGGTAGATCTAGATGTCTTTGGACACTAGAGATCTGCTCAGATAAGAAGCATTGGCCCATGATGACTTAGGCCTGAAACAGCAGAAAGGCTGAAGGTTTGAGAGGGAGAAGACTGCCTTGGTTCTTATCCCTGTTTTGCCAGTACTTCGTTGGAACTCCTTGGGAAAATTCCTTTGTTTTGTTAGGCCTCATTTTCCTCATTTGTAGAATTAGGGATTCTGACTAGAATCATCTCCATCTGAAGTCCTACCCAAGTTTGTTTTTTTTCCCTCCCAAGTTAGAGGATTTGTTGGGCCTTCTTTCATGAATAAATGAAAGTAATTTTAATTTGTAGAACCATTTGAACATAAATAATGAGTGAAATCCATACCTATAGTAATTAGGTTAAACTTTCTCTGGGCAATCATGTTTATGTTAATTTGCTTAGGGAAAAAAGCCTTTCTTCACATATAGCATAAAGATAAATTTTAGGTTAAGTCAACTAAAATTATCACTAACTCCAAAATACTGTAGAGTATTTTGCCATATACTATTAATGAAAATTAATAACACTGGGGCCTGGCACTTAAAAATGCTGAAGTACTTTGAGAATAAGGATTGTTCCTGCCTCCCTCCCTCCCTCCCTCCCCTCCCTCCCTCCTCCCTCTCCTCCCTCCCTCCCCTCCCTTCCTCCCTCCCTCCCTCCCTCCCTCCTTCTTCCTTCCTTCCTCCTCCTCCCTCCCTCCCTCCCTCCCTTCCTTCCTTCCTTCCTTCCTTCCTTCCTCCCTCCTTCCTTCCTTCCTTCCTTCCTTCCTTCCTTCCTTCCTTCCTCACATGGTGCTTGGCACATAAAAGGTGTTTAATCATTGCTTGTTGTTTGATTGAATAGTGTGATACAGTGATTTAGAGTGAGAGGACCTGAATTCTTTTTTTTTTTTTTTGCTTTTAGGCAATTGGGGTTAAGTGACTTGCCCAGGGTCACACAGCTAGTAAGTGTCAAGTGTTTGGTCTGAGACCGGATTTGAACTCAGGTCCTCCTGACTTCAGGGCTGGTACTCTATCCATTGTGCCACCTAGCTGCCCCCGAGCACCTGAATTCTTATCCTGGCCATAACACTTACTAGTTGACTAACCTTGGGCAAATCGCTTTATCTCCCTGGGTCTCACTTTCCTCATCTGTAAAATGAGATGATTGAACAAGATGGCTTCCAAGTCTCCTTACAGCTCCAAATGTATGGTCCTTTCATCCTATGATTCCTAATATAAACCACACAATTAAATGAAACTGAGGTTGTAACTAAATGTCTTTTTCTGCTACCTTAAATTAAAAGTTCATCAATCTTAAAAGCCAAATTTAAATCAGGGCAGTGGAGAAGGCGTTTCTAACTTGATTTTCTGGGCATCTCTGGTTCTCACTGGGCTCAGCTTTCCACAGTGTTTTCTATTTCCTTTCACAGAAGTGGTGGCATCGTAGCAATTCTTCATCAGCCTTGTTTCTCTCCTTCAAGGTTTATATAGCTGATGGCATCCAGAAGACTTGGATCCAGTGCTGTGAAAAGCTCCCCCTGCCTTAAAAACCATTCCACCATCCTCATTGCCAGCCACTTCTTCAAAGGATTTTAGTATTCTCTTTAGTCTTTCCATCTTAACATTTCTTTCAGCTCCAAGAGACCAGGATCCCAAAGGGAAGAGATGTCTTCTGAACATATGCTTTTTGAGCACTGATGGGAAATAGGCCTGGCACAATTGATAATACGTATTTGTACTGCTCAATATCTTTTCTTTTCCTAAGCCCAAATAGCACATAGGGAAGGAAAAAAAAGTCACAAGTCTTTTTCCATCAGAAAGCTGCTAAGTTTTTCAGGGAGAGAACCAGTATTTCCTTTGCAGTATGTACAAATCAGAGACATCTATCACCTAACTATACCAAAAGGACACTAATAGCTTCTACTCAGTGAGCAAATGTGAAGTTTTCACCAGCTGATAGTTAAGAAATTAGTCTCTTTCTTCCCTCCTTTTCTTTCAGAAAGAATGGTAAAGAGGGAATCCCAAGTAATCAACATTTCAGACTAAGGGCACCCACTGAATGCCTGAGGACTCTGGGAGCAGAAGGGAGGTGGGTAGGGGGAAGTTACATCTCAGGCTTCAGGAGAACTGCTTCAGTAGTGGTTGAGAGCTAGAAGGGGCCTTAGAGGCCATGTAGTCCATCTCCTTCACTTTAAAGCCAGGAAATTGAGTTCTCTCAAAAGTTAAATTACTTGCCCAAGGGGAAAAAAAAAGAGTTCGCAAATGGTGGAGAGATAGTGCCTGGCACACAATAAGTGCTTAATAAATACTTGCTGACTTCAGAAAAATATATCACCTTGTAATAATTATAATGTTGATACTGATGATGATGATGATGATGATGATAATGGTGATGATGGCACTTTGGGGTATGGTACAGACCTCTTATTTCCTTGATGGAAAGATGTCCCAAAGAGGAAACCCTTTCAACCTCTACCAGTACAAGCCAGAATATCCTCTGTCAATGATAATCTTAGAAGGCTGTCCAGGGAACTGAGAGGTCTCACGACTTGCCTAGTGTCACACAACCAGGATGTCATAGGGTCACAGTACATGAGCTGGAAGGGACCTCAAATGCCATCTAATCCAACCTCCTCATTTTGCAAATGAGGAAACTGAGGCCTGGGGAACTTAGGTGACTATGTCAAGGTCGCACAGGTAGATAGAATCAGAAGTTGGACTTCAACCCAGGTTTTCCTGACCCTGAGGCAAGTACTCTAATCTCTGCATTAGCATGTAATTGAGATATACCATGGTAGCTGATCATGGAGTCAGGAAAACTTGGGTTCAGGTCCTGCTTCTAACACATGCTGCCTGTGTGGTCCTGGTCAGGTCACTTCATTTCTTAGTTCCCCAACCAAGTCTCTCTAGGACTAGAAGTAATAGATGAATTGCTGATCATCATTGTTGGAAGGAGTCATCATTTCACCCACTGAGAAACCATTATGCCAGTTACCCTACTATTGTGCTCTTTCTGTTGACCTGAAGAAGAATTGTCTGGGCTAAACCTGCAGAGTTGATACTACCTTCCCCTGGAGGAGTTGGCCCCCTGCTCAGCTTTAGAACTCTGCCATGGGGCTGAACTGACTTGATTGGTGAGTAGCAACATTCCTAACCCATTATTTGTGTGGAGCCCCACAATGGGCTTCATATCCCATCTAGTCATCCCCTAGGAAACCTGAGCCTGCCTAGGTATATTGCTATGTACATACTTCCCCTCACCCTCCCCTTTCTTCCTCTTGCTCTGAAAACAGTAATCAAACCAATACTAGTTAGTCAACAAGTATTCATGAAGCACTTACTATGTGCCATGCACTACACGAAACACTGGAAATACAAATATAAGCAAAAAGAAAGACAGCCCTCGTTCTTAGGAAGCTTACATTGTAATGAGGGATGACAATACATAATAGAGGAGCTGAAAAATGGGGAAAGAGAAAAGGAAGCAGTACCCTAATGGGGCATGGTGGTGTGTTGTACCGAGAAATCAGCGAGTGAGACCCAGACGTAATTTAAAATGTGGATTTATTAGCCCGTGGCTGCCAGGGGTATGCACATCCAAATCAAGCAGCCCCGATCAGGGGTAGAGCTAGGGTTTATATGGAAAAGAGTATGGGAAAGAAATGCCAGGAACACTGATGAGGTAATCCAAAGGTGCAGGTGTCTTTGGGGGCTATGGATGGGAAAGTACAGGGAGTACACCGGACAGGGAGGGATAGATCTTTGGAGTCTGGCAGGAGGAAGAGTTTTTGGGCTGGTCAAGGACACCTCTCTCCCTCTGTCTTGATGAGAGAATGCTCTGCAACAAAGGAAAGCTTTCTCACAACTAAGGAATTGGGAGGCTTCCAGAGACATGATCTGAGGGCTGGGGCCTGAGCAGCCAGATAAGGGTCGTGCTGAGGCCCATGCATGAATAACTGCTAGGCACAGTGTCCTTGGGCTGGGGAGTGATTGTCAGAGACAGTGTTTCTGAGACTAGGGAAACATTTGGGGCACAAATATAAGCACAAGCACCCGAGCACCCCATCATTGCAGGTCAGGGATCACACAAACCAGACCAGGTGTCCTGGTCTCTGGTATAAACATAATTATCTAAAGCAATTATATTGCAAGCTTTCTTATCCATTTGTGCTGGACGTATGGGCTGTGCTAAGCTATGCAAGAGTACATTTCACTATTGTTTAGATTTAGGAGGAAAGAGGTCTGGGGCAAGATTAAGCAGCAACTTCTGCTTTCCATATTAACTAAATGGTAAAATAATGTCCTGCATTGTAGTGTAGTACAGAAAATGAAGGACAGCTGGTCTGTGACACTTCCTCAACATGGAGGTCATGGGAAGGATTCCCAGTGGGAAAAGGGGCGCAGAGGAGTAGAGTCAGGAGGCAGCTGAGGCATGGTGACATAGTACCATTTACCTTTGTTCCCGTCAGGGATATGGTAATTGACTTCCCTATGGTTCCACTCATAATTCCTGTGGCTGCCTGGATCAACACTCTCTTCCTTGACCCTTACTCCCCTGTATGTCACACAGAATCACAGACTTTGAGAGTTGGAAGGAACCTCACTGGTTATCTATTTCAACCCATACAGGTAAGAAATCCATGCTACAACATGCCTGACAGTGTGTTGGCTCCCCACATTAGAACAGAATTTAATGACATTTAAAGCTTGCCAAGCACTTTATGTTCATTATTTCATATGAACCTCATATCAAACCTATAAAGTAGGTACTATAGTTATTATCTCCGTATTATAGATGAGAAGATTGAAACTTAGAGCCATTACAGATTTCTGAAATATTGTACTGATTCCCGAGTCCCTATATCCTAGCAACTACTGGAAGCTCTCTCTTCTTTCTTCTTTCTTCCAAGGTCTACTGGCAAAATTTTAATTTACCTGGTCTTTGTGGAAGGTTTTTAATGCTCAGGTAAAGCTCCATTTATTGGGGGGTTGGTGTGGAGAAGGAAACGCAGATCATCTTAATTCCAAGGATCGTCCTCTATCTACTATACAACGATGCCTCTGGGGACTCAGGTCCTGACTTTCCAAGACTCAAAGGTGGTAGTGGTGTGGGGTTAATATTTGGGACATATTTAAGTGGTGCTCCACACAAAACTTATTATATGAGTGGCTGCCTATTTCATGTCTTCATAATATGTGACCTGGGCTGAAGTGTGAAGGAGGCACCATGAATACATAGATGCCTAGGGTGAAGAGAAGGCTAAGTAGGAGGCAAAACTCACCTTTTCCACAATTTAGCCTCCACCTTGCTCACAGTCACGGCCATCTTTAACTCTTTATCTTGTTTAGTGAATCTGACCTTTGATCAAATTATTTTGATTCTTTAGTTAATCCATCATCTCATCCAGCGGTGAAGATGATAACTGGACCATGCCTTTTCTTCATCTTTGCCAATGTCCTCTTGTAAATCCTTCCTATGGGAGCATGCAACATACTAAGAGTCTTGCTGGAAGTCTCTTGGCATTACATGGGTACCAGTCATACAGTTCTCTGATGATGTCTTTTATGCCAGTAGTAAATCAAAATGTATAGTCAACACTTGCCCAAAGGGGTACATTAATACTCGGTATAAACTCAAAGAAATTTAAGGAACATTAAGCTACTTGGTTGGTGCATGGATTTGACTGTTCTTTGCTCTTCCACAAAGAGCTTCAGATACTGTTCTCCACTTAGCAGGTAGCCTTACACTTAACTGCTTGTCCCCTTGTGGATGGCTGCTCATGAAATGAGTCCTTTTTAGTAAGTAGGTAGAAGATGGGCTCCCTGGGAAATTTTCTATAGTATGTGGCTGCTGCGCAGCTTTCTTATCTGAAAAGCTGAGAGGATAGAATACATTAGCAACCCCAGACATTCCTCACTATGTCTTTGATGTTATGACTTGTTCCATAGGAAGTCCCTTCTAGTTCCAGCTTATATTCTCAGGGAAAAATCAGTATTATAGCTTTAGACTTCTTTTACTACAAAAGGTAGGCTTTGTCTACAAGCCCAAAGAGCCTGGCTCTTTGGATCCAACTGACTGGTTACTAAGCTTAGTGACTAACAAGGTGTTTGACTGAATTGGCTCTTAGTAAACCTTAGTAACTGCCCAATTCATTGATGTACATAGACATCACTTTAGTATCATTTCATAGAACCATAGATTATAATAAACTCTATATTAAATATTTATAGTAACATAATATAATATTATGATTTCATAAAATTGTCAAGTTAGAACTGGAAGGGACTTTAGAGGGCTGGGTTACACTTCCTCATTTTACAGATGAGAAAATTGAGGCTTAGAAAGTTGAAATGATTTAAATTAATAAATTTTCCCAACTGTTTCTGATAAAAAAAAAAACCTCCTTCTCCCCCCTCCTCTTTAAGCTCCTATGCAATCAACTCTGTAACCTCTTGGGTACAAGTTCAAATCATGGGAGATTTTTGATGTTATCTTATCTATTGTCCTCATTCAGTTAAAACAAACAAACTGGGAACTTCCGAAGTTAATTAGGGGCTAGGGATTCAGTTATTCGTCATGCTCACTAACCAAGGCAACTGAAAGGGTAAAGAGTAGAGCATCAACACAGCACAGATGTGACTAGTAAATCAGTGTAAAGAGTAGCAGCCTGCATTTTTTCTAAATAAGTACAATCGAATTCCTTCTCCTCTTGCTACCTCCCACTACCCCAAGTAATTTGGGAAATTAATTCCTTTAGCACTCAAAGCTTTGACAGGTAAGGCATGGGTGAAATCTCAGTGATGTGACTATGTTCCTGTGTTGTTACTAGCACTAGCTGGCTTTAACCTCAATGAAAGGCTGAGTTCACAGGGCACTGTCTCTACACAGCTCCTTACATGACTTGTCTCAGGCCCTATTCACGTCTCCTATTGGTGGTAGATATTTGCTACTTTTCCACAGCTACGCTGTCTCATTGTTTTTATCTTCTTCAGTCTCTCAGTGTAGAGTCCAACCACAAGAACTCCTACTGTTCCTGCTGCTCCTTTTGGAACACTACTCGCCATGGTCACAAAACTGCAAGAGGCCTCCATTCCTCATTTATTCTCCCAAAAGTCAGTCCTTAACCTCCATCAGTGACCATTTGTACTCTGAGCCCAGCCATTTGGGGAAATATAATTCTCTTTACTTCAGTCAAGCATTTTATATTTTATTATATTCTCTTACTCAAATACTGTTTTTAATCAGTATTTTCCAACTTTGAATCTTCATGGTAATTTTTCTTTGCTTATGGTCAATGGATCTTTGATATCATTAATGGGAAATTCCCTCCATTGGTGTAGGTTGCAAACCATCCATACCTTATGATCCCATATGATTCTTGTCCATGTCCGTGTAGGTCCACTACAAAGGGACATTTCTTGTACATTGTTAGAAATATGGTGCCCTTTGAGTCACCTAACATTTTGATTCCTTAGAGATTATGGTGTTAGAAGATTCATAGTCATAAAACATCATGGGGAGAACATTCATATTAAAAAGATAGATTTTTGTATTGGGGTCAGGTTTGGATCACTGAAAATACAGTGTAATTTCCCAAATAAAACCAAATCTGTTGAATTCTTCCCTTTAAATTGTGGATTGAACTCATTGTCCATCTATAGTGTCTATTATTTCTGCCTCTGCCTCCTCTCTCTCTCTCTCTCTCTCTCTCTCTGTTTCTGTCTCTTTCCACACATATACACACACACATACATGCACATGCACACACACATGCACACATTTTGGTAGCTATTCAGTGAATTGGCCTTCTGACCACATGTGTGTAGCTTGTACAATAGGCATTTTTCAAGTTCTACTCTGTTGCCTCACTATGATTATGGAGGTGAACCTGAATCTTAAAGGCTATGCCTGCAAAGAATAAGCTATGGTATATTATACTGTTTTGGCAAAGCTTAAAGTATGATCCTGGCAAATATTTCTGCTTTCTTAGGGCCAGACTAGCTGAGTGAGAGACACTCATCACCAGTAGTCTGGTGACCTGGTGATGAATTCCTTGGCCATAACAACCCATGAATCAGAGACAAATACAAGGTGTCTCTTAGTCCCATGTGGAACTCCTTTATTTCCTCAACAACAGTAGCAGAGTGGTGATAAAAACAGCAGAGGGGTGCTAAGAATCACAGTTTTTAGACCTATGAACATTAAATGGCTCTTGGTGCTCTAATTGTGAAACGTGTCAGATGAGCAACAAGTGGACATGCTATTCTAGAAGAACTGAATTCTATCAATTTGCGGTTCTTGCTGTAAATGAAACCAGAAGCCAGAAGGAAGTTGAAACTAAAAGGAAGGATGGCTCATGGTTTTGTTTTTTTTTTCTTTAAAGGCAAATAAAGGAGTTGGTGGAGTTAGTTTAATGTGTTTCCAAAGGCAACTAAAAACCTCATTTTGTGGTGTATTTGGCCATTTCATACTGCAGTGCTCATAACTATTTGCAAAAAAGATCCCCATAAAAATAATTGCATTTTATGTAGTGACATTTATTGTAGTGGATAAAGAAATTTTATGAAAATCTTGATAATGTGCTAAAAATTAAATAAGCTTACAATTTGACTCTCAATGAATTCAGTGCAAAGAAGGGAATAGATGAGAATGGTGAAAGATATTTTAGCAAAATATGGTTTAGGAATAAGTAGTAAGGGAGACCAAAGGCTTTTAAACTATGTAGAAGTCTCATACTGATATATCTAGAAACGCTTTCTTTACAGAAAGAATAAAATGGTATTGGACATAATAAATATTACATCGGATCACAAAAAATGAAACCGATTTTATTGTAGTGAACAGGAATTCATTCCTTATTGATGTAGGAGTGTACAGGAATCTGTGTACAAATAGATCACTGATTGTTAGAGCAAAGATAAAAATTAATACAAAGCTGAAAGAATGAACAAAAATGATTAAAATATATGACACAATTAAACAACTCGAACATGACTTGTTGAAACAATTTTTGATGTTACAAAATGGAAAAATGGACAAAAGAAAGGACATTAATGCTGATAATACCAATTTTGGGCAGAAGTTTAACTAATATAAATCAATTGCTATAACAAGGGACCAAAAGAGCCTAAAAATGGCCTCAGTTAACAAGGACTTGAACTTGTTGCTCGCTAGAACAATATGGTAGCTAATGGCAGCACTAAAGACTATCAGCTATGTAAAATGCTTGGGAAAAGGATGGTGGAAGATTAATTGCAGTATGACCTCCTAAACCTGTTAGAAGAGTAGAAGGAAAAATATAGCTTAAAGAAAGTTTGGAAAAGACCTAAGGAAGAAACTGGAAAAAAAGAAAAATAAACAGAGAAAAGATGAAAAGATTTGCAAATATATACATATATATATATATATATATAATATATACATATATATATATGTATATATATATATATTACATTTTATATAGTATATCATAGAGTATATATAATACATACATATATACATAAAGATATGTGTATGTATATATATATAATGAACACTTTGAAATATAAAGAATGCTAAAACCACAATATTTGGAATCTAACATCAAAGTCCCAAATATACTTATAGAAGAGATAGGATTGTTGCTAACAAGAATAAAAGTTTTTTAAAAAGCATCTGAACATGGAGAGGTATGTACTGTAAATGACAGTATCGAAGGCTTCGAGAGACTGATTCTCAAAATATCTGACAGGAGAAAATACTAAAGGCATGGAAAAATATTGGCCTTTATGATAACCCCCCCCAAATAACCAAGAAATATCAATATCTAGTCACTATTATGCTTACTTTCTTTTTTAAATAGAAGGTCTTTGTTATCTGAGGATTATTAGCAACAGAAAGAAGTCTCTTATTTTATCCAATTAAAATGGGAAGTAACATCTCATGGTAGTGGGAAAAAAGTTTGAAACTTTTGAAAAGGTTAGGACATCTTGAAAAATGAAACTAGAAATTATTTTTAAAAATATTTTGTCTAGTCTTTAACAAAGTTTAGGTTAGGTTATATACTACTTATTGGAAAGAACAAAGAATGTTGATTTTTTTTCAACAAAATTTTCCAGTGGCATAATATAACATCAATAAGTGCTTATTAAGCAAGTGTTATGACAGAATGTCAGAAGCCTGCTCATGCCTACCACACACCTTTGCATTACTTCCTGGGGGGAAGGGTGATAAATTTCAACTCTTCAGAGCCTACGTTATTTCCTAATGCACCACCATGCATTAATCCTAGAAGAAAAATTGGCCTTTGTTTCAAGGAACTTAGGGCCGTTAAAAGCTTTCCTTCATAGAAGGCTGAGATCTGACCTTTCCAACTAATTCTCCATTTTTCATTAGTAGCTCTGCTTGATTTGAACTCCAATGTCCCTCATTCCTACTTCCAGATGGATACACTCTGGAGGCTTCCCCTACTTTTCCATCATCCTTTTGCATGCTCTTTTTCTATTAGATTGTAAGCTCCTCAAGGGCAGTGAATGTCTTTTAAAAAAAATAATTTGTCTCTCTAGTGCTTAGCATAGTTCCTGGAACATGTTAGGAACTTAGTAAATGCTCACTGAATTTAATTGAATTGAACATTGTGAACAAGAAATGATGAAAGCAAAGCATGATAAAGGAGGTCAAAAGAGAAATTTATCATTGAAAAAGATGGTGGGCCATTCACGTGGTGAGAGGGATCAATAACGACAGATAGACCACATGCTCCGCTGGTCTGGTTATAATGTCAAGAGAACTCCAGGGAGGCCTCCAACACATTGAATGAACTTCCTGTGGCGACCTTATGGGAGGACATGGACAAAGGTGACAGAGGATGGACAGGTATGGATAGATTGTGATGTGTATCATCAGACAAACACCTTTATTGGGGAGATCATGGATTCATTCACGTATTTGAGGATTGGAGTAGTTTTTTTTGTGTGGCTTATCAGGACACTCTCTTTTGACTCATTTTATAGGGTTGTAAATACAGAATTGCAAGGCACCTCACAAGTCACCTCTTTCTCATCTAGTCCAATCCACACATTTTATAGATGAGACAAATGACACCCAGAGAAGTTAGGTAACTAAAGAGAGATCACATAGTTGATGAGTATGGGAGGTGGAATTTGAACCCAGTTCCTCTGATAAACAAGTCTGTGAGCTAAAGTTTGATACAAAACCTACTGCAAATTAGAACTTCTGTTGGACTTAATCATCTCTTAGAAATCCCTCCAAAATTTGGACCATGAATGGATATCCTCTATAAGGTGACCTTTCAGGGCATTTAAATGGCCCAAGCTTTCCAGTTATCTTCATAGGTGGAGCTGGAAGAAGGACGTCAAATAGACTGAAACTAAGACAGATTTGCTAATGTTTCTGTGATAATTTATTTTCTTTTTTAAAAAGAACCAAGTCCCTATTGATATCTTTTATATCACTGCAGTTTTCCCCAGTATCCTTTCTTCCCCTTGTAGAAGACTGTCCTATATGATAAATAGTATTTTTAAAGACAAAAAAAACTGAAAAAGAAGAGGAAAAATTAGACTGATCAATACATCAAAAATCTGAAAATATGTACAAAGTGCTACACTTTACAAACTTCTCACCTGTGCAAGGTGGGAGTGTTTGTTTTCTCATATCCTTCTTTTGAACCATGTCACATTTGTCATTTTACAACATTCATTTTTGATTTTGTTATGTCTGTGGTTGTTCTTTCCATTTACATTTTTGTAACCATTGTGTATGTTTTTTCTCCTGGTCTTGGCTTAATTCACTCTGCATCAGTTTATGTAGATCTCCACATGCTATTCATCACGTTCACAATTTCTTACAGCATAGTCACATTCCAGCAATTTATTTTTATCATGAATAATGGCAGAACAACCGCATTGGTACCCTAAAAATAAGGCTCTGCAAAATGCTTTACCTTTGCTAACTTATCTGATCCTCACCACAACTCAGTGAGGTAGGTGAGACTATTATCCCTTTTTACCAGCTGAAGAAACTGAGGCATGGAGCCTTGCTCTGAGGCACCCATCTAGACAGGATTCAAGCTTAGATTTTTCTGAATTCGAATCCTGTGCACTATCCACTTTGCCACCTATAGTTGTCTAGAACACCTCACTCCCTAATGTTCTACTATGAGAAGGTAAAAATACTGCTCAAGAACTGAAATCAGGAGGAGCGGTTAGACCTGAACACATACGCACCAATAAAAACAAGTTGTATGTGAACCAATCTGGAAAGAACTAAGACAAGATTTCTTAATCTTTGATGTCTCATGGACCCCTTTGGCAATCTGGTGAAGCCCATGGACTCTCTTTTCATAATAATGCTTTTAAATTATTAAAGGAAATACTAAATTTCAATTAAAGGTTAATGAAAATAAAGATATCTTTTTTCTATTCAAGTTTGCAGACCCCTTGAAATGTATCCATGGATCCCTTGAGAGGTCTGTGTGTCTTAGGTTAAGTACCCCTGAATTAAGGATCGTTCTACAAGATATTACAGGGAGGGAAAACACCAATGACGATACAAACCCCTGGAAAAATGGAGGAAAATAATACTTCTTCAGTAGAGGTAAAAGACAGCATCCATCAAGGGTATCTCTGATGAAAACCTGAGAAGCGGATAGATGGGCTTTTGCAAATGATTTTCTGCAGCAGACTGCATCCTTATGGTCACACAATTAACTAAAAGGTGAAAAGAATACCGGCTCCCACTGGGTTTATGTTTTGTTGATTGCAAAAAGGCAATTGATTCCATAAAGCAAACGCAGGCTTAAAACCTCTGTCTTCCAATTAGAAGTTTCCTAAGTTAAGGTAGCCCAAGATTCCTTGTTAAATGCAACCACAGACATACTTCTGTTCAATGTTTCTCAGAGTAGTATTCAAATCACTTCTTAACTCTAGAAAAATATTAGCATGTGCTCATGGATTTAAAAAAAGGCTTCTGTCTTCTATTGGATCCTATTTTATTTCGAAATAAAATTAAAGTAAACTTACATTAGTTTCTGGCATGCGTAGCTGTATACATGTGTGATTTAGTATCAGTAGAAATACATATAAACACACTTATTGTGATAACTGGAAACTCCATAGAAAAGCACATTATATACACTCACTGTGATAACCGGAAACTCCATGAAAATATACATATACACAATCACTGTGATAACTGGAAACTCTGTAGATATACGCATATACATACTCACTGTGATAACTGGAAACTCCATGGAAATACACATATGCACACTCACTGTGATAACTGGAACTCTGTAGATATACACATATACACAATCACTGTGATAACTGGAAACTCCATGGAAATACACATATGCACACTCACTGTGACAACTGGAAACTCCATGGAAATACACATATGCACACTCACTGTGATAACTGGAAATTCCATGGAAATACACATATGCACACTCACTGTGATAACTAGATGCAATTGCCTTTCTAATTCAGTATGAAATTAACTGTCATAGAGTATCAGAAAATAATTGTACATAGTAGTACCAATTCTCTTGCCCAAAGACCTTCTAATATTAATAATCCTTGAAGTGCCTTATGGTTATAAAAAGCTTTGAAAAGGTTTTATCCTTTGATCTTCACAACAACCCTGTAAGGGAGATAATGCAAGTAACCTTATCTACACCATAGAGATAAGGAAACCAGAGAGAGATTAAGGGACTTGCCCATGGCCATTCAGATATTAAATGGTGTGCTGGGATTAAAACACATATCTTCTAACTTCAAGAAGACTGTTATCAAAACTATACTTTTCTGCATTAACTGTGTAATTTGTGCAGTTTTTTTAAAATTCTGATTGGGCTAATAGCTGATAACTTTAGGAATCCAAGATCTCTAGTTGAAAAGGTACCTCAGAGGCAGCTACGTGGTGCAGTGGATAGCGTGCCAGGCTCGTAGTCAGGAAGACTCATCTTCCAGAGTTCAAATCTAGCCTCAGATACTTGCTAGCTGTGTGACGCTGGACAAGTAAATTAATCCCGTTTACCTCAGTTTCCTCATCTGTAAAATGAGCTGGAGAAGGAAATGGCAAACCACTCCAGTATCTTTGCCAAAAAAAAAAGAAAAACAAACAACCTCCAAATGGGGTTTCAAAGAGTTGGATATGATGAAATGACTGAACAACAACAATAGGAAAATGCCCCTTTATTTTATAGAGAAAGAAACTGAGGCCCAGATGGGGAAATGACTTGCCTAAGGTCACATAGTAGGAAGTAGTTGAGTCATGATTTGAACTGAGATTCCATAAATCCAAGTTTGTCACTGTATCCTCTGCACCACACTGCCTCCAGATAATTTTGCTAAGTAAGGACTAAAGAAAACTTAAAAAGAGGCAGTATGGTACAGTGGGAAGAATGCTGTATCTGGAGTCGGAGGAGCTGAATTTCGATCCTGTCCCTATCACTTATGACCTGTGTGATCTTCAGTAAAATGCTTAGGATTATATATTTAAAGCCAGAAGGGACCTTAGAGGCCTTTCAGTCTAACCCTTTCATTTTACAGATGAGGAAACTGAGGCTCAGACAGGTTAAATGATTTGCCCTGGATAATACAGCTGGGAAGTATCTGTGTGAAGTGAAATTCTGACTCCAAGTCCACCATTGTCTCTGATATGCTCCGAGTCTCAGTTTCCTCATCTAGTTTTCCTAATCCACTGTGCTACCCTGGGTCTCTGGGCTTCTGGGCCTCAGTTTCCTCATATGTAAAATGAAGGAATTGGACTAAATAGCATCTAAGGCTCCTCCCAGCCCTGAATATACCATCCTCCATTTATTTTAATAAAAATGGAAAAAATAAGCTTTCTACAAGCTCAGTGTAGGAAAATGATATGTTTTATATTCTGTGGACACAAGTAGGTCAAAAGGACAACATATTAAAATGGTGCATTTTTAATGGCCCTAAGTTTTCTTGGTTCAAAGGAAATGATACAGAAAAATTCTGAATAAGTAATGTATAACTCTCTGAGAGAGATGCATATAACAGCCCTTCCTGTGAATATTGCAGGTTATTAACTCAGAAGAAGAGAAGGATGCTTTGTAAACTGAAATGGTCTATTCATATAAGTTTGTGTTATTATGGCTAACAATAATATAATGGAAATCTCTTATAAAGTCCTGCTTCATAGTGTGAAGATGATCCTGAATCATTGAAAGCCAAGCCTGTGAGACCCAAGTGGACCAAACATTGGATGCTGTTCCCAACCATTGATATCCATGAACCAACATGGCTAAGTTTGGACAGATAGCTAGAGATGGAGCCATCAAGTGATGGCTTTTCTCCCACCGTAGCAATGCATGGAGATTGAGGTATAGAGGGATCATAGTTTGGTAGAAAGTGTTATCCATGAATGAAATCACACTAATGAAATCACAAATCCTTGAAGTGTTGCAGAATCACAAAATGTCAGAGCTGTAAGGAATTTAAGAGGACATCAAGAGTCCAATTGACTTTTGAAAAATGATTCTGCCTATAATGGCTGCCCAGACTTTGATTAAAGAAATCAAGAACTAAAATAGGGTTGTCAACTAGAAGAATAATTTATACTATCATAAAATTGCAAAAATGAACAATTTTGAAGGACTTAAGATTTCTGATCAACTAAATAATCAACTGCGATTCCAGAGGACTGATAGGGAAGAATGCTATCCACCTCATAGCAGAAACGTCATGGACTAATATGCAAAATAGGAAATGAATTTTGGACCTTACCAATGTACGAGTTTATTTTGCTTGATTATGCTTATATTATAGAAAGGTTTTTCCTTCCTTTTTTCCTCCTTCCCTCCTTTCTTTTTTCTTCTTTCTTTCTTTCTCTCTCTCTTTCTTCCTCCCTTCCTCCCTCCCTCCTTCCTTCCTTTCTTTTCTTTCTTCCTTCTTTCTCTCTTTTTCTTTCTTCCTCCTTCCCTTCCTCTTTCCTCCATCCCTCCCTTCCTCCCTTCCTTCCATGTTTCTTCCTTCCTTCCTTCCTTCCTTCCTTCCTTCCTTCCTTCCTTCCTTCCTTCCTTCCTTCCTTCCTTCCTTCCTTCCTTCCTTCCTTCTTTCTTTCTTTCTTTCTTTCTTTCTTTCTTTCTTTCTTTCTTTCTTTCTTTCTTTCTTTTTTCTTTCTTTCTTTCTTTCCCCTTCTTCCTCCCCCTTCCTTTATTCCTCCTTTCTTCCCTTCTCCCTTCCTTATTAAAATACTAGGAATGATAGTAATAACAATAAAAAGGAGAAATAGCAAGAGGAAGAAAAGGTGAAGAAGTAGGAAAAAAAGAAAAAGTAGGAGGAAATGAAAGAAAAGAATAGGAGGAAGAGGAGATAAAGGATAAAAAGGGAGAGAAAAAAGGTGAGAAATTGGAGGAAAAGAGGAAGAAGAAGAAAAAAGAAAAGGAAGGAACTAGATGAACAGACACACAGAGAGACGATAAGCATTTACTAAGCTCTTAATGTATACCAGTCACTGTGCATAACAGCATGTAGAGATGCCTGGGAAGTAGCTGGAAGGCCTGGTTTCCTGACAAGATAAGGTGAAAGCTCATCCATTCATGGGAGCTAGGCTTCCCAGGATCAGAGTCCACCATTCCACTTGGAGGGAGATAAACATAATCTCATCAGAGTGTCCTCAGCATAGTGTGAAGATGGATGGCCAGAAGAGGAGGAGGAGGAGGGGGTAAAAGAGGAGGGTGAGAAAAAATGGCTTCAGTGAAACATTATTTAGTCTTAAATAATGAACATTGATTCAGTCCATTATTGCTTATATCACCTAAGGACAAATGACATCCCTCTTCCCAGTTCTTCTTAGAGATAACAGAAGAAAAAAATGAGGAAGGGAATGTTGTGCTTACTTATTTCTCTATTTTAAGTTGTTTAGTTATTTTGAGAAGTAAGTGCTTATTAAGAGGCAGGTGGATGGAAGGCCAGCCTGGCAGAGTGAAATGCCTGCTGCCTGCCCAGGAGTCAAGACCTTGGTTTGAGCTCTGTCTGCCTCTGGACACTTAATAGCTGTCTGACTGTAGTCAAGTCACTGGACTTTTCCATGTCCCGAGGTAACTCCCTAAGACTATAAATTACTGAGGAGTTGTTTATCTTCATCTTCAGGGCTTCCCACACTGTGATGAAATCACAGATGTAGACTCATTCCTTTCGCCTTTCCCCATCTTATTAATATAGCCACTTAAAATAGAACATGGGGGTAGGGGCAAGGTAAGAAAAAATTGACTTTCATTGGTGAAATGTGTTAACATTTATGAAAAAAATTGCCATGTATTGTTTTAATGACTGCAGGATACAGTAAGTTGCAAGCTTGATTATGTGAGAGAGCCATGCTACAAGCCACTCATCATGCTTACTGAGAACCTCAGGTGCTCCGGCCTCAGCCAGGCTTGCCAGTCATTACTAAGGAACCCTGGGATATTCTTGGCAAGTGAGAGAATGTGCCAGTTAATTAAAAGGCAGGCCTGTTACAGTTTTAAACCTTAAACACTGGGCTTCATAGGTTATGGATTTTTCGGGATCAAGTGCTATCTTTTCTCACTTCTTTTCTCATTCTCAAGCCTCATTTTCTCTCCCATGTCTTTTCTCATTTCTTTATTGATGAAGATCTTTGCAAGGACTTCTTCCAAGCCATAGACATTTTGTTGTTTGCTGCTGTTTGATCTCTCAGTAAAACCAATACCCTGAGCGGCCTCCCCTTGTGCCCAGTGTCAGCAACAGTGAATGATTTCGTCATTCGTTTAGATCTCCTAGCAAATTCCTTACGATTGTTTCCAACATGGTCCTTCTCAAATTCTTCAGCTGTACAAACTGCAGACATGGTGGGAAACCCGGCAGTGGTCCACTCCCTTTTCTGCAGCTTTTATTGCCTGTGTCTTTCCTAACCAGCTGCTTTGAGGGCCAGACTCCCAGGAATCACAGAGCGTGGGAAGTGGTAGCGATGGGGAACACACTAACCCTTCTCAGTAATGGTCATGTCATGCTCTGAGAGCCAATTTCATAGTTAGTCAGGGATTTCAGCCCCCACAGAATTGGGGCTAGTGGCTGAGGGAAGAGAAAGATACAGCAGGAAGACAGAGAACAAGAGAATACATAGCTCCAACTCTTCTAACACTTTTATTTCCATCCTAGTGTGGAGTCAATACAATCTGCTCTGGGCCATCTTTCCCACCTCCCCTCTTTGACTTTCTCTATTCCTTGGAAACCCAAGCTGCCAGTGTGAGTATGTACAAGCTTGGGAAAGCCCAGAAGGGCTGTTACATGAGGGAAATAGTGAATAGACACCTGCTGTTTGAGTCAGAAGACCTGGATTTGAATCTTATCTCTAACACTTGCTAGCTACCATGTTGGGCAAATCACTTAACTTCCTTAAATTTCTGTTGTCTCATCTATAAAATGGAGATACCTGGGGTACCTAAATACCTCATAATATCAATCAATAAACAAGTATTTATTAAACATGTAGAGTCCCTGCCCCCCAAAGAGCCAACATTAGAATGGGGGATACAACACGTGTATAAATAAGTATATATAAGATGTTGTTGTTGTTGTATGTCTTTTATTCTCGAAGGGGACCATGACATCGGGAAGGTTATGCCATGACATGCAAGTGAATTGGATTTAAGTGAGGAAAGACTGTGCAAAGTCACCAGCCTCACTTTCTTCTTCAGAGCCATCTGGGTACACTGGAAAGATATAGATTAGGATCTTGGCCTTTTTAAGCTAAGGTCTTTAACAGGTCTCAGTTTGACTGAGGCAATGCCCAGTCAGTGATTAAGACTAAGTAAGAAATGAGGCCGACAATGGCCTCTTTTACATAGTCAAAAAAAAAAATCAATCTGGTTGGGGAAGACTCTCAGGGTTCAAAGCAGAAGCAATTGCTGTTTTTCACATTTACTCTGAGCTGATGGCCAAACAAAGACCAAATGGGGCTTGGCCTGGGACCTATTGTTGGCCAATCAATGAGAGCGAGAGCGATTTGGGTTTAAGGCACGGTCCTTAAGAAAGGAATCTAGCCTGTAAACCCCAAGACATCTTATGAGGTTTCAGAAATCAAAATTTATGTTCTTTTGGTCAGAGCACCTGCCGATAAGAAATCAAAATTTATGTGGCGCAGAGGATAGAGCACCGGCCCTGGATTCAGGAGGGCCTGAGTTCAAATCTGGCTTCAGACACATAACACTTACTAGCTGTGTGACCTTGGGCAAGTCACTTAACCCCCATTGCCCAACCAAACCAAAACAAAACAGAAACAAAAGTTTATGTTCCTTTGGTCAGAGCACCTGCAGATATCTGCTGTGTGCACTAGAGGGAAGGGAAGGGAAAGGAAAGAAGAAAGAAAGAAAGAAAGAAAGAAAGAAAGAAAGAAAGAAAGAAAGAAAGAAAGAAAGAGAAGAAAGAAAGAGAGAGAAAGAAAGAAAGAGAGAGAAAGAAAGAAAGGGCAGCTAGGTGGTGCAGTGGATAGAGCACTGGCCCTGAAGTCAGGAGGACCTGAGTTCAAATCTGGCCTCAGACCAAACACTTGACACTTACTAGCTGTGTGACCATGGGCAAGTCATTTAACCCCAGTTGCCTAAAAAAAAAAAAGAAAGAAGCTGTGTTGTTCAACTAGCCAGTTCCAGTTGGGCTGCCAGTGGGGCAGCTCTTACTACGACCCACAGAGGTGGCTGTCATTTGTCCTTCATTCTCAAAGGGGACCATGACATCAGGGAGGTGATGCCATGACATGCAAGTGAATTGTATTTAAGTGGGGGAGGGCTGTGCAAAGTCACCAGCCTCACTTTGTCTTCTGAAGCCATCTGGGACCAGTGACAAGATATAGAGCAGGATGACTAGAGATGGCCCTGGATGACATAGAGTATCAGGAAGGTAAACTTGGAGGGGTCACTAGCAGCTGGGGGATCAGGGAAGGCCTCTTTCAGAAGGTGGGATTTGAGATGAGTCTTGGAGGAAGCCAGGGAAGTCAGGAGGAAGGAGGTGAGAGCATTCCAGGCATGGGAGGCAGTCAGTGCAAAGTCATGGAGACAGGAAATGGAGCATTGTGTATGAAGAGAGGAAGGGGCCAGGTGGTAAAGAGCTTTAAATGACAAAAAAGAGGAGTTTATATTTGATCCTAGAGGTTATGTGGTGGTGTTCAATTGTATACACTCTTCGCGGCCCCATTTGGGGTTTTCTTGGCAGAGATACCAGAATGGTTCACCATTTCCTTCTCCAGCTCACTTTACAGATAGAAGCTGAGGCAAACAAGGTTAAGTGACTTGCCCAGGGTCACACAATTACTAAGTGTCTGAGGCCAGATTTGAACTCAAGGTGATGAGTCTTCCTGACTCTAGGTCCAGAACTTTATCCACTGTACCATCTAGTACCTAGAGGTAATAGGGAGCCATTGGAATTTATTGGGTGTAGTGGTGGGTAGGTGACATATCTATTCTGTGCTTATGAAATGACATTTTGGCAGTTTGTGGAGAATAAATTGGAATGGGGGAGACTTGTGGAAGAAAGACTAATTAGGGGCCTATTTCAGCAGTAAATGAGATCAAATGAGATTAAAGTGATGGTTTTCTCTAGCAAGGAGTTGGAAAGGTGTTTTTTTTTAAAGTTATTTCAGTGTAAAAGCATTAATCAGGAATAGGATATGCAATTTATTTCTAGGCAGAAAAGGGAGTGTTCAGCAAAAAGAAATTCATAGAATTATGAGAACAGAATCCAGTAACTTATCACTAGTAGTATATTTAATTGGAAGGCTAATACTGAAGTCTTATTGGAGCAGTGTGTTTGCAGAGCTGCTAAGGAGATGCTTTGTATTTCACCTCTGTCTGACATTTTGGAATTAAACAAGCGAGTGAGAACTAAACAGGTAATCATCCTTCCTGGAGTTCTTAACAAAAACCCAATCTTGCTACTGCTGCCGTAACTACAGCCGCCGTGGTAGATGTTGTCCTTGTCTCCAGCCCTTAGAGACCTTCCAGACCTTTCCATGTTCTCAGGGTCAATGCCAGAGGAAGACAGCCAGGAACCTCAAGTCCAAGCCTGGATAGTTGAGTCTCTACTTTATGAGGTGATTTGGACCAAGGGACCTTGTACAGCCATCATGCTGAGGTAGAGAAGGACTCTTCCTTCCTCCCCAGATGAAGTCACACACGTCTTCTCAAAAGCTACCTCTAAGAGACCTGCCAGTCAGAAGCCTCATTTTCTTCTACCAGGTGTAGTGGCCTGTATTAGTGGCTTTTCCTTCCCTTTCCCCAGCAGCCAACTGGGGAAGATTCAAAATAGTGATGAGTCATACCTAGCTAGAAGCAGTCAAGATATCTGTTCCTGCTCAGGTTTCCACATGGTCCCTTGGGGGTGGGGGTTGGGTGCTCAAACAAAGAATCTTTATATGTTTTCTAAAGTGGGAAGGGGGGCCCTGTTGGACATTTTGGGTCAGAACCATTCACCTTTGGCATTTAGGCCCTCAGTCTGCCCCTGTCAACATCCCAGAATCCAAGAATCTCAGAGTTGGCCAAAACCTCAGAGACCACCCAGTCTAATTGAAATCTGGCAAAGATTCCCCAAAACTACGTAGGTGACAAATGCTCATCTGATAAGCAGTGAAGTGGATAGAGCACTGCGCCTGGAGCCAGGGAGACCAGGGTTCAAATCTAGCCTCAGATACTTACCAACTCTGTGACAACCAGCAGGCCACTCAACCTTCCCCTGTTTCACTTTCCTTAACACAAAATGAGGATAATCATAGCGCTCCTCCTAGGGTTGTTATGAGGCTCATGTGTGTAAAGTGCTTAGCACTGTTTCTGGTGATGGGATGTAAATGCTAGTTATTATTATTGTTATTATCATCAACCTCAAATGAGAAACCCAGCACCTCACAAAAACAGCCCAGGGCCTTTTTTGATGGGTCTAATCGTTATATAAGTTTTCATGACATCGAAACTAATTTTACTTCTTTGTAATTTCCATTCATTCCCTCAAGTTGTCCTCTGGGGACAAGACAAAAAAAGCTCATCCCTCCCTCTTCCATGTGATAGCCCTTCAAATCCTCTCAGACAATCACCATGTTATTTCCCTCATTTCTTTCCTCCTATTCATTCTATACTCTGAATTAGTCCTTCCCCCGACCTCCCCTTGCCCAAGTCATCTTCTATTTACTCCCTTGAAATTAAAGCAGCTAGGTGGCATAGTGAATAGAGTGTCGGTCCTGTATTCAGGAAGACGTGAGTTCAAATTCAGGCTCAGACACTAGCTGTGTGACCCTTGACGAGTCACTTAACCTCTCTGTCTCAGTTTCCTCAATTTTCAACTGGAGATAACAACAGCACTTACCTTGCTGGTAGAGTATTGTGAGGATCAAATAAGGCACTTGTAAAGTGCTTGACATAGTGTAGGCACTTCATAAATGCTTATTCCCTCCCCCATAGATTATGTATAGGAGTCCTTCTGTATAGGCTGATGATACCACAGACGCATTAAAAAAAAAAAAGCTTTGAATTGAAGCAACAGGATACTGGATGTTATAATAGGCCTTGCTGGAGTCTGGCTATATCAGCTCAGCTAATGACACTCTTTGTGCATGGGTAGTTATTAGATTTTTAATAGGCATCCCTCTCAGAACTTTGGATGGCCTCACATCTGGGAGAGCAGTTTGAAATCTGACCATGTTACGTTAGCCAAGTCATCTTTGTAGGAAGGCATGCGTGGGTCTACCTATTTTTAGTTGTATTGCACAACCAAGAGGTAGCTTTTGACCTGAATAGACTTTTTTAGCTACTCAGTCACCCATATTTATTGAGCACCTGCTGTGTCTGAAGAACATAACAGATATCCAGCTCCTAGGGGAGAGGGAGGGATACAAAAGCATGAAAAGAATCAGCTTTGACTCTGCTTGGGCAAAGCTACTGCTTTAAGAATACTAAAACTGGAGATGGTGCAAACAGAATGTGAGTTGTCAGAGGATGCAAGGTAAGAAAGGAATCAGCCCCCTGGGTCAATCATATTTCTTTGAGGTGAATTAGACCAGTAGACTCCGTGAGGTCAGGAATTATCTCATTTTTGTCCCTATGTCCCCAGCTTCTAGCATAGTGTCTGGCAAAGAGTAGAACTGTAAAAAGGAATGTGTTGATTGAATTGAATAGAAACATATCCATTGCTCCTGCATGCCCAAAGCCCTGTGGCTAATACATGATCCACCAGTTTAATAGAGAAGTGAAGAAAAAAGTTGCCAAAGAAACAATTGTCTTGTGTCATACATGTTGGTAAATTCATCCCTTTCTGTGATCATTTTGCTAAAGCAGACTGCACATGAGGCCATGTATATTCCAGAAGCACTGATTGTGTTCTGCAGATGAGTTCCTCTCAGGAGAACATTCTTGGAAGAAACTACTCTACAGGAAATCCCGAAATGGGGTAAGTATTGGATTCTAAAACATCTGAACATGAAACGCTATTGGTGATGAGCACACTAGTAGCTTGGCATATCCGAAGGTGAAAGATTCATTTGAATTTTTGATGAGCCTATAACAGGTTCCCATACTAAACAGATAATTATGAAAACTAAGTTAGGATGCTTAGGGGAACATTTTCATAAGGATGGTGAGTTGTTATAAACAGAATGTGCGCTCCTTGAGGATGGGGACTGTGTTCTTTTCTTGTATCCCCAGTGCTTGGCACATAGTACATGGCACACAGAAAGTATTTAATAAATGCATGTTGGTGAAAACAAAGATAGAGATAAAAGGGCATCTTATTGCGTACAAGGGTTCATAGTAGTCTTTCCCCATTGGATTGGTGCTGAAACCAGTTCCATTCAACATTTTATGAAAGTTCTTGAAGCTACCCCCATAATCAACCGTATATGAGTCCCAGCATGGTATAGTACAAAGAACTCTGCATTGGGAGTCTAAGGACCCGGATTCAAATCCCAGCTCTGCCAAATAACTCTGTAACTTTCAATAAGTCACTTCTCCCCAGTTCTCTCTATTTCCCCTCTGCAAAAAGAGACAGATGAAAGCATTCAGTGACCTCAAAGGTCCTAGCCAGCTTTCTCTTGTGAATTGAATTAATGTTTTTGAAAAAGGGAAAATATTGGGAGGCACAAATGGGGCTGAGAGTAAAGGTAAGAGAAAGGACATATGTAAAGACAGAAAGAGGATGAAGTAATCTCATGGGAGTCTATGCAAAGTGCACACGCGCACATGCACACACACACACACACACACACACACACACACACACACACACACACACAGAGTGATGCCTACTTCCCAGAAGCTTGTGCTGCTCTGAATCCTCCAGGAACCTCTGCCCTATATGTATTAGAAGGGCCAAGATCATTAGCTAGTTGAAGAGAGGCCACAGTGTACTCCAGAGGCAGTCCAGTGTCTCCACGGAATGAAGCCATTTCCCTGTTATTATCAGCAGCGATTGGTTTCCAGAATAGAGTCTAATTCAATTCTGAAGGCCATGGCACTGGGGACAATTGCTATTATTACGGATAATCTTCCACCCCCAACCGCTAATCTCAGGAACCTCTACTCTTCTGTGCCAATAAGTGAATACTTATTAGGCTCGAGCACTCACACATACATATGCACATACACATACAATATATGACTATATATGGTGGCATATATAACCACATATGGTCACACATACATGCATACACATATACATATGTATGTATATGTATATGTACATGTGTATGTATATGTATATGTATATGTATATGTATATGTATATGTATATGTATATGTATATGTATATGTACGTGTACATGTATATGTATATGTACATGTATATGTATATGTATATGTACATGTACAGTACATGTATATGTACATGTATATGTATATGTACATGTACACGTACACGTATATGTACATGTATATGTATATGTGTATGTACATGTACATGTATATGTATATGTGTATGTATATGTATATGTATATGTATATGTATATGTATATGTATATGTATATGTATATGTATATGTATATGTATATGTATATGTATATGTATATGTATATGTATACACAGAGAGATCTTTCATGTCTCCCTTTCTGATTTGGACATCATTTGAAGGTACTACTGCCAAGTGACCCTAATGGTCAAGGAGGTCATCTGGGGTTTCATGACACATGCAAGACTTTGTGGGTAGCTGGGGAGCTATGCAAAGTACAGAGTCTATAGTACCTCTGACTCCATTTTCTTTCTCATTTTTCTTTTTATTTTCTCCTTGTAATAGAGGGAGTGTGTAAAATGTTACCATGCCAGCCTTGGAATCAGGCAGACCTGGGTTCATATCCCACTTCTGACACTTAATAACTTTGTGACCTTGTCCAAATGATTGGACATCTTTGGGTCTTGGGCAACACCCTAAGACTTATATACTAAGCTGTAGAAAGCTCTTGATCCAGGTAGTTAGAGGGAGTTCCCAAATACTGATAAAATCACATACCTTTTCTGTATTCATATATTCTGTTTTTAGAGTTCAAGTGTTTGTAACTTATCACCCTCAGGCACACTGCTGTACTTATTATCTGGGCTCTCAGACCACAGTCTTTCCCCATGGGAAATCTCTCTTCCCTTGCAGAGTTTGCAGAGAGAAATTTGGCTTTCTTAAATGTATATGAAGCAGATTCTGGGCTGTCTCATTATGGCTTCATGGGGTGGGGCTAGGTGGAACTAGGCTCTGTAACCCAGTACAATGCTTCTACAGGCATTTGTCCTTGCTCCTAGTATGAACTCACAATCATCCCAGGCTCCTAAACCACCAGGACTCTGTCCCTGCCACTGAGCTGACTCTAACTCACATCACTGGCCTCCACACTGACTCATTTTGACCCTGAACATTAGCTCTTAAACCCTACTACTTCCTTGGTCTTGCCCAAGTGCTGCTTTCTCCCTCCAAACCCTTGTGTTTCTTAAATCAGCCCAGGGCATCAGTGGAAACTGGGAGCAGCTGTGTGCCCAAGGAGCTGCCTCAGGAACACAGCTGCTCCCCTTTTGCTGCCATTCCCAGTCACTCACACAAGGGATAGTTGGCAGGAAAATCATTCCATATTGTGTTTTTATTGCTCTATTCATTCATTCAATCATTCCACAAACACCAATTAATTGCATGTGCAAGGCACTGTGTTGTGTGCTGGGGAAATAAAGATATGATCAGTCAATCAATCAAAAGCATCTCTTAAACACCTACTATGTGCCAGGCTCTGTGCTAGGAACTGGTATTACAAATGAAAAAAAACGGTAACAATCCTTACTCTTCAGGAGCTCCCATTCTATGGTGATTGGGTGATTGGGGATGGGGTGGAATGTGCTCATTTAGACAACAGGCTTGGCTCTGAAGGATGTCACATAGTGATGCGGACAGGTGGGGAAGATATGAATACACAAGAGAAAGTGAGATCAGTGTAAAGGAAATGTGAAGTGCATTAAGAGACATGTGAAGTGCATAATGTGGGTGGGAGGGGACAGCATTTAGTAAGTACCTGCATTGTGCCAGGTACTGTGCTAAGCCCTTCACAAATATTTCATTTGATCGTTGAAACAACCTTGGCAGGTAGGTGCTGTTATGATCCCCATTTCACAGTTGAGGAAACTGAAACAGTCAGAGGTTTAAGTGACTTGCCCAGGATCACACAACAGATAAGTGTCTAAGATCAAATCTGAATTCAGGTCCAAAGGTTTCCCCACCCACCACCTAGCTGCCTTGTGGGTAAGGAAAGCTCATTTTCACCTGGGTGGGGGGATCAGGGGAGATTTATTTGTTCTTATTGGAAACAAGGTCTGATAATTTAACAAAGTAGCAACAGGAGGTCAGTATGAATCCAACCACTTAAGACAAGGTTCTTTACAGTAGAGATCAGCTTTCCGATAATGAGGTTTTTTTTTTTGGTATTTTTCTTCTCTACAAATTTTATGCACACACACACACACACACACACACACACACACATGCATACACACATGTATAATAGTAGTAAATGGTGCTCTAGCTACGGCTCCGCATTAGTCACCCCCGGCGTGGCTTGTTGAAATTTTTTCTTTTCTTCGTTGTCTAACTAGAGGCCACCTTCACCATAAAACTCTTCCTGAACCCCCAGGTGAAAATGACCTCTCTTTCCTTAAATTTCTCATAGAACTTCTTATGACCGTTTTCCCCCTTTTATCATGGGGTGTGTGTGTGTGTGTGTGTGTATTTGTGTGTATGTGTATGTATGTATATGTAGGTGTGTGCATGCATACTTTCCCCCCACATTAGACTGTAAGCTCTTTGAGGGCAAGGACTGTATAAACCAATCACCCTCTTATCTGTCTTAAGGTTCCCACATTCAAGTTATTTCATTGGTGGTGAGGTGGCACAACCTCCCTGTTATATCCATATTTTAAAAAAAAATTTTTTTTAGAGTCCAGGAACTACCCTGGGAGTATCTGCTTTTGTTATTGTTGAGTTACTTCTCAATTCTTCCTGATCTTATGTGGGATTTTTCTTGGCAAAGCTACTGGAGTGGTTTGCCATTTCCTTCTCCAGCTCATTTTACAGGTGAGGAAACTGAGGCAAACAGGGTTAAGTGACTTGCCCTGGGTCACACAGCTAGCAAGTGTCTGAGGCTGGATTTGAACTCATGGTGATAAATCTTCCTGACTTCAGGTCTGGAACTCTATCTACTGTGCCACCTAGTTGCCCTGGATGTATCTTCTATTCCTCTCCCAATAACATTATCATAGTTTCATTTAATAGATTGATTTTTAAGGCATGGCAGTTAAGTGATAGTGACTAGAGTTCTGGGCTTCGGGTCAAGAAGACCTGTGTTTAAAACCTACCTCAGATACTTACTAGCTATGTGACCCCGGACAACTCACTTAACTAGTTTATTTCAGTTTCCTTAAGTATAAAAAATGAGGGGGTTGGATTTGGTGGCCTCTAAAGTAGCTTTTCTGGCTGTAAATCTGTCTGTCTATCTATCTATCTATCTATCTACCTATCTCTCTCTCTCTCTCTCTCTCTCTCTCTCTCTCTCTCTCTCGATTATATTTGGACCAGGTAAGTTTCCTTGTGGGATGAGGACCAAATAAGTAACAAATGTCTTGATGGAGGATGGAGTACAAACAAGGATGCCTAGCTCAGGTGGTGTGCCCTGGGAAGTCCTGGACCACTGAGAGTTACTACAAATCTGCTCCTCCAGCAATGCCAGGCTCAGCCCCAGGGCTCTTAACCTTCTTGTGTACTATGGATTTCTTTGGCAGTCTGTCAAAGCCTGTGGACCCATTTTCCACATAATGTATTTAAATTTATAAAATAAAATTTATGGGATTACAGATGAAACCATTTATATTGAAATATAGTTTTCAAAATATTTTTAAAGGAAAAACATATTCATGGCCCCCTCAGTTTAATAACCCCTGTGAAATGGTTGAATATTTCTGGGGGGGTAGATTGGCAAGGGATAGAGCCTTCTCTTCTATAGTTCCTCCTGTTTATACCTGTTAGCCATGATTAATAAGGGCCTAATGTTTCTTAGCTGATATGATGAGTGAGATCATACCGGACAATGAGTTGAGCACCTGTGGTCCCAATGAAATTCATTGTCATTTACATTTTATTTTGCCAAATGTCCACAGTTTGGTTTCTTTTTGGTCTGGCCTCATTTCCTTCAAACCAGGGTCTCATTTACTGTCCCCAAAGAGATAATTTGGTAAATGAGCCAAAGTGCCATGAAGGATGTGAGCCATTCTCTCTTTTCTCCACAGTGGGATTCAGCCAGGCAGGTTATTGGTTTAATTTTTTCCAGGAGGCAATGGATTGTCAGGCCAGGGGCAGGGGAAGGGAGAGGAATTGGAAAGGAAGAAAAAACGTCTGCCATTGGAGTGGATGTGCCATCATTTGAAAAGCTATCACCAGTTCATTGGGCCTAAATATTGGTCAAGTAACCTTCCTAGTGAGCCTGGACACTGACTTCTATTTGTATCCCCAGTGCTTGGCAGAGTGCTTGGCACATACTAGGCACTTAATAAATAGTTATTAGCTGCCTCTGAAACCCCATGAACAGGAAGCATTTTTATTATTTCTTTGGCGTGAGGAGGATGGAGCTGGAGCTTACTCCCTTTTGGTCCAAGTGTGTGATAATAGGAGAGGAAATCAGGTAGATACAATGATTTCCCCAATCACATTGACTTAAATTTATTTAGTTCCAGGGGTTCTCTGAACAACCATAACTATATTTTAAACAGCAATTCCTATAAATTAGTCATGTCATTTGTCTTCAGCCCAAGAATTTCAATGAACAAATTATTCAAAACCGTATTTAATCAAATGCATTTCCCCCTCTCTCTTGTAAGTATGTGTTCCCTGGGACTGGAAGGAAGCACTGTGTTTCATTTGGGTTGGCTGAATAGAACTGATAGATGGTGCTGTCGGAATTTATTGCTAATTTGCCTCTTAAGCCTTGCAAGGACCCGACATGGTGCTGGTGCCTTACATAATGATATTTAATATCTACACTCAGATTTAAGTTCAGGTTTCCTAAATGTGGACTGATGTATGACTTTCCCTCCAGAATAGGTATTTTCAACTTAATATTGGAGAGGCGTGGCACGAGGAGCCTTGTATGTTTCAACTTGGCAGAGAGTACTTTAGAAATATGTGAATCTCATCAGCAAATCCTACCTTAATTTTCATTGGATTTGTGTTCATCATTGTGGGATACGCATGTGGATTTGAAGTGGACTCCTCCTTTGTAACCCCCTCAGCCTTTTTCTCCCTTCCTGACACACACTGTAGTAGCTGGTTACATAAGACTTTCTCAGCTCCTGGAGAGGAAGGTTCTTCCATCAACCAACCCATAAATGGATCATAGATTTCGCCAAGTTAAGTCAAGTAAGCAAGCATTTACTAAGAACTTACTAGGTGCTTTACAAATATTATCAAATGAGATACTTGTAAAGCGCTTAGCACGGTGCCTGGCATATAATAGGCTGTTAATAAATGTTTATTCCCTTCCTTTCCCCTCTCACCATATGCCAGGAATGGTGCCAAGTGCTGGAAATACAGATACAAGCGGAAGGAAAGACTATCACTGATCTCAAGGGGGAGTTTACATGCTAATGGAAGAAGAGAGTATGGAAAATGAAAATGAAAAGCAGAACAAGGAAAAGTTGGAATGGGAAGAAGGAGGGAGGTTGCAGGGACATAGTGTACTTCCAGGGAGAGGGTACTTCCATGGTTTGGTGGAGAGAGTCCGAAGTGGAGTCCAGAGAGGAAAGAAGAGTTGGAGCTGGGAGGGACCTCAGAGGCTATATAGGCTACCCCCCCACTTGACAGATAGGGAAACTGAGGACTAGAGAGGGTAAATGATTCCTGTCAGGCAGGATGGCTTATTGGCCACATTCTAGGGAGTTGTCTGAATTACTTGGACATTACTTTAAGTCACTTGGCCAAGGTGAGCATCATTGGTGGGGCTGGTACCTCGAGCTTCCTAACTTTAAACCCTCAAGTTGTCCTTTATGCCAAGGTTCTTCTCTACAAGAATAATGGGAAGTTAAACAAACATGAATTCTTCTTACAGAGAAGTTACAGAAATTATCATAGCATGGGTATGGAAACTGCAGAAATTTGCTTAGCACAGTACCTGTCATATAGTAGGGATTTAATAAATGCTTGAGGATTGATTCACCAAATTCTGTATGGGGAGGTAGGGCACAAAACAGACATCCCTTTCCTCCCCAACTTCTTTGGCTCAGCTTGATCAAGACAGCATTGCATCCTTAGGTCAGTTGTCTGAAGGACACCTTGTCATTACTTTTTTTTTTTAAAAATCAGTTCTCTTCTTCCTCTCCCTCTTCCTTTTCCTCCTTTTCTTCATTCTATGGTGCAGTAGAAAAACAAAACAATCCAATTGAAAGTAGCTGACCTGCATTCATAATCCTGGCTCTGCCCTCTGTGTGTAACCTTGGGCAAGGCACCTCTCCTGCAGACCTCAGTTTCCTCACCTGTAAAATTCAGCTAGGGGAGGGGTGAAGCAGATGACTTCTAAGGTCCTTTCTACTCTAAATCCTCTGATTCTAAAACAGCTAATTGCAGAGGTTTAAAATAGCAAGGGCTTCATTTCCAGGTTCCTGTGTAGAAAGCTTAGACCAAGCTAAGCAAGAGAGTCTGCAAAAATCTCCATCTACTCCATAGCATGAAAAATCTTCATGGGTGAAACTCCCAGGGGAGGAGCATGACGTTGGAGCCATCATGTTAGAAGTGGAGCTCAGCTGCTCTTCTGTTCTGGAAAAGGGCAGGCACTTTAGGGCATCTCAGTGTGGAGAAGACTGCTCTATATGGAAGAAGAGCCTGGGTTCAAATTCTGGCACTGCTGGGTGACCTTGGGCAAGTCTTTTAGTCTTTCTGATCTGGATAAATGTTTGTTAAGTGGATGAAGATCATGCTGCCATGAGAGCCCTTGCCCAATTCTCTGGGCCTCAGTTTCCTCATCTGTGAAAGGGGAGGCCAGACTAGATGATATCTGAGTTCTGTTCCGCTCTGAGTTAGTTATTGCATGATCCTAAGTGAAAGGCGTATAAACCACTGGCCACGGGGGTTTTGTTTGTTTGTTTATTTATTTATTTTTGTTCTGCAAATTATAATAGAGCTGCAGAGCCCACACTAGGCCTTCACTGAGGTGATCTCCAGAGCTAATCAAGTTGGTGGGGCAGAGGCAGGAATCAAGGATACAGGATGGAAAGCAAGGAGGCAATAGAAACACTCCCCCACCTCTGCCCCTGAGGAAGGGGCCTGGCCTGTCATGTTGCTCAGGCTGTCCAATGGCAGCCCATCCTGGTTCAGCTTGGAGTGGGGGAGCACTCCTTGGTAGTGGTCCATGGGTCCCTGCTGCCTGCCAGCTGTGCTCACCATGGAGGGGAGGCAAATTCTGGGTACTGATCAACTTGCTGAAATATCAAATGCCTCAAGCTCAGGAACCAGCTGAGTCAGTGGGATCAGAAGGGAATAATCCTCTGTAAAAAAATCTGGTGCCTGGCACTCTACCACTGAGGCTGAGGGACCTTCTAATGCTTCTTTGTGTGTTATTAGCTTTTGTGGCTTAGAGGGGAAAAGTCCAGCCTTGAATCTTGTTTGGCCTGACTTTGGGGGTGGGGGGAATGAATACTTCACCAAGAGCTGCACAGACGTTCCTAAGGCCTGGCACCATTGAAACTTGAGTGACAGGTGGAATCTCTTCTGTGTTTTCTCTGGGAAATCTGAGGACCAGAACAGGGATGAGGCCATGTGGGTAGGAGAATGGGATCCCAAAACAACCAGTAAAGTATCCTAGGTAATAGACTATCCAGTTACTTTCTGTATGACCCTAAGAAAAGTCACAAATTCTCTGAGCCTCAGTTTCCTCATCTGTAAAATTAAGAGATTTTATTAGATGTTCTCAGCTCTAAATCTGTGATCCAAAGAGCCTGCCTTAGAAATAAAGCATTCACAGATTATTGTTGTTGTCGTCCTTTCTCCCTCCTTCTTGAAGAGGACCGATGACATCAGCAGGGTGATGTCTTGACTTGCAAGTGAATTGGATCTAAGTGAGGCAGAGCTGGGCAGAGTTATCAGCCTCCCTCTCTCCTCTAGAGTCATTGGAATCCTGTGGCAAGATCTAGGTCAAGAGGACTGGCAGGGTCCCTGGATACGGTGGATGACCTTTGCATTTTTAAGCTAAGGTCTTTCCCAGGTCCAAGGTGGTCTGAGGCAGCACCCGAACAGTGATTAAGGCTAGGTAAGAACTGAGGCAAAAGATGGGATAGTTTGCCTTCACAAACAAATCTATCTAGGAGGGGAAGACCCTCACAGAAGCATTGACCATAAAGACGGCATGACTGGATCCACAGGAACACAGTTCAGGCCATCTGTCCCCTTTCTCTTCCCCATATTTCTTCTCTAGATTGCCACAATGTTGTTACTTTTGAAATGTTTTTTTTTTTCAGAGAGTTTTCATCTCTCTGAAAACTCTTGGAACTCTGAGTTTTTTTCCATGCTTAACTGACACTTCATAAGAGAAACCTTTCTGGATCCTTTATAATTGCCGGTAGTCTACTTTCTCAAATTAAATTGCATATATCTGTGAATACATCTCTCCCACCTCTCCAGAAGAATGAACATTCTCTCAGAGTGGAAACTGTCGTTGCCTTTGTCGGCCCAGTGCCTACCGCAGTGCTTGTATGTGATAGGCACTTTATAAATACAACTTGAAATGAAATGAATCGCCCTATCCTTGTCAGGCCTCCCTCCTAGCATCTGGTGAGTTGAGGAAGAGTTAGTTTGGGAGGGCCGTGATGTCCTCATCTGAAGCAAAGTCAAAGCTGATTCATCTGAGCCGAGTATTTTTTGGACACAGTTTGATTCAGTTGATAAAATCACATTTTGATTGTAATTTGGGATCCCAAGCCAATCCCCCAGGTAACACCTGAGCCCAGAAGAAAAAAAAAAACAGGAACATTTTAGTATTGGTGAGGTCTCTAGGAGCAGAATAGTGAATATATGGGGCAATTTTATGAGGCTTCAGACCATTCCCCCTTCAGATTAGATTATGACTGAAGAGGGTAGGACTGTTTGAGGTTGATAAAGTGCTCCCTGCTCACTGATAAATGATACTCAGGCTCTGGTGAAGTGTAAAGATGCAGCAGAGCAGAAAGGGAGGGGATGGGAAAATCTCCAAATCCTGTCTGGGAAAACACCCAGGTCATGCATTTGTCATTTGCCTTCTAGGTGATGCTTGCACATTTTGGGAAAACAATGAGTCTGCATCAGCCTCAAGACAAAGGCAAAAACGACAGTCACGTGGCTAACTCTTTTTGGGAAATCAAATTTCATTTTTTAGAATGAAAAAAGCATTTATTATCTCTGCCTTTCATCTCCTTTTCCTCACGGGAAAAAAAACCCCAACAAAATGCGTAACAAATAAGCACAATCCAAAATACCAAATTCCCACATTGATGATGTCCAGGAAGGCATGTCTGATTTTGTATATTGAATTCATCACCCAGGGTCATAGAGCTAACAAGTATATACAACAAGCCTCAAATCCAATCTTCCTTATTCTAAGTCTGGCTGTGACCTTGAGAAAAGTCCCTTCACCTCCGTAGATCTCAGTTTCCTCATGGAGATGGACCAAAGGAAGCCCAGATCAATTTGATGAGTTCTTTCATTCTTCCTTAATTAACTTGATTAGGGTTCAGGGGGTGGACCTTTGTTTAAAGGTATCACCTGTGGAGGGAAACACCCCAGCAGCTTACTGTTTGGGCTTCAGAGACTGGAGATGCCTCCATGTAATTGGTTGATGGAGGCTCATAAGGATGGGCTTTTGTCTGAGGTGCTATTCTCAGAAGCTTGCTCTTTTTTTCTTTTCTTTTTCCGTGTTTTCTCTCTTTGGATTTAGACAACAGAGGGAAATTAAGGGGGAAGGGAAGAGGAAGAAAGCGATTTTTCCCTTTCCACTCAAGGAGCAGAATGACAACATGCAGAAGAAGCATGTGATAAATTAAAGGTGAACTGAGAGGGAAATTTCTGGAATGCAGGTCCCTGGCTTTTGATTTCCTCTCTGAGCACAGATCAGAGACTAGGGATTATCAATCAGCATAGATAATCCTAGCTTTGTGGGTTATCTCATGAATAACCCTCAATTCCAGATATCCTAAGGAATTGAGAACTCCCAAATTTGAGAGCAGAGCACAGACATCGTGAGAGAGAAGATTTTTCTTGGCAGTGTGTTTTCTGGAAAAAAAAGATTGCCAACAGGATCATCTTGTAACTGAAGGACTATATGCCATGTCACGAGGAGTCATGAAGTCAACCTAACGTGCTTTTTCTGGAAGTTGTACACATGGTACAGAGCCAGGTGATGAGTATTTTTGAATATTTCTACAAAATGTCTTCACATGGAGAATTAATGAGCCTCATGGGCTCATTTGTTGAGTGTTTTGTGTTTCTTCTATTTATTCTTTATGTTTCTTCTATGTATAAATGCTAACCTGTGAGGCCTTTTCACTTTTTCATTTTCTGTGATGGAGGAATAAAAAGCTCTGTGATGTCTGATGCTCGTGTCTTGCACTGAGTACCTTTGTGGCAGGGAACTTTCTTCCCTAGATCTGGGAAGATGTAGACACAAACTATACTTAAAATTTATTTTAGAGATTTTTCTTGGTCAAATCCATGTAGGGGCAAAACATTCTAAAAAGAGACCCTTGGGTTGGGCCCTTAGAATCAAATCTAATCCATGTGAGCCCAGAGTACTTGGTGAGGGGACAAGGTATGGCCTTTCTATGAAATGAGGGGATTAGGACTAGATGACCTTTGAGGTCCCTTCCAACTCTAAATGTATCTTGTCAACCTTCATTTGGATGCTCCAGTGAGACCTCAAAGCTAGCAAGAATTGTTTTGCAGAAGTCCTTCTCTTGTTGCGCTCCATAACTTTGTCTTATCTAGGTACTTTCAGCATATTGAATAGCTGGAAGGAGAGAAGCTCAGCTAGTGGAAATTACAAACATAGCTTTGGGTGTCTGGGCTAACTCTTTATCCATTCCCTCCCCTGTACCCTCCTTCCAGCAGCTTTATAACAACAACAACAACAGAAGAAGGTTACTTATTTTACTCAGTTGTGTTTGAAATTCAACAGTCTGTCTATATCCTTTAAGGAAACAATGATGTCTCTAAATCAGCAACTGAAAATGCTCTGAAAAACTTGCTGGCTTTTGTACCCATCCATCTGTGCACCTTATCTTGAACTTTGGACAGTTGTTTGGTAGTTTTTCCTCCGATCTCCTCCTAAGTTGGGATAAATCAGAAATTGCAAAAAACCAAAAAACCAAAAAACAAAAAAACAAATAACTTTCCCATTCGAAGTCCAACCTAAAACCCAGGATAATAAGGATAAACAAAGTGGGAAATGGAATCAATATGACCACCTTTGCTGTTGAAGATTAGCAGGCATGCTAGCAGCCTTCATTAAAATAGGCCACAGGGACATAGTGTTACTCGGTCTTCTTTATGGCTAGGGGCTTGACCCTTTTGTCATTGCTACATTTTGAAGTGGTTGACCAGTGCTTTCCAGGTATTCTTGAAAGCAGAGACACAACAACACTACTAATTAGATTTTAGGGTGAAGCACTGAAGAAGCTCTTATTACCATCTCAATGACTAAGCAAGAAAGCTCAGCCTAATAGTTCTTGAACTTTCTGATCCATAGCTTTCCTTGTTTCTTTGTCATTTCTTAGTTCTGGAAAAGGATTTCCTGATATTTCTTTCTTAATAGATGGTGTGTGTGTATGGTAACTATCATAGACAAGTTGAGATCTCGATTAGTGAAGGCCATTCCTGCCACATTGAAAGTACATGTCCTTCACGATTTTTTTTTCTGCTAACCTTTCATTTCAGAAAGCACTTGCATTGTGTCAAGAACTGTGCCAGGCACCAGAGATACAAAGACAACAATGAAATCATTCTTGCCCTCAAGTAGCTTAACTTCTATTGGGATGACACCATGTACACAGAGACTTTGTAAATACAAAGCGATTGGAGGAAGGGCACCAACAACTGGAGAAATCCAGAAAGGGCACTTGAATGGTGGCACAAGAGCTGGACCCTGATGGAAGCAATGACTTCCCAGAGGCAGAGATGAGAAGGGCATGTTCCTTGCCATGGAATATGCCCATGTAAAGGTGTGGAGAAGGCAGACTGGATGTTGTGTTTGGGGAACTGCAAGTAGGCAGATTAAACTAGCATGCAGAAATCAGAAGAATATCTTTTCGGGGTTGTTTTTCAGGATATTTATTATCAGTGATAGAAAATGCCGTGTCAAACAACAATTCATTGGATAATTGAATCCTTAGGTGACCAGTGGTCGAGAGTGCCTACTACAGTAATGAAAAAAATTAAAACTCATTCTTTAAAGACCAGGAGAGGCCATCTCCTCTGAACTAGTTATATATAATGACCTTCCCCGCCTCACTTAATTTTTATATCTTTGATACTGAAAACTACCTGAAACTGAATGTCATGGAATATCAATGGTTAATTTGAACAGAAAGATGAGCACTAGCTCTCAGTCTATGATCCTATAATCCTGTGATCCATTGTGAAAGCCATAGTGTTCGCTTAAAAAGATTCATGGTCATTTTTTTCCCTTAAAGGAACTAAAACAAAAAGAGGACCCAAGGACACTTGGTGGGATAAATAGCACCTGATTAAAAGAGCAGATGTGCTCTTTTTCAGGATGCAGATGAATTTCCCATAGACAAGGCCATATGTGATTATGTAGTCCAAAGGTTGCTGAACCACTATTTTTGGTCGAGAAAGATGACCAGTGCTTCCATTCAGACAGCAACAATTTTGTCCAAATTTTGATCACTATCTCTTAGCCCCTTCTTTCTTAGCAGAATTGCTTAGAGTTGTAGCAGTTTTGCAGCCAACAATCAGAAGGTGACTGAGTTAGAAATGAAGTCTTCTAACCAAGTATAGTTCATGACAGCCAGTTTTGTTGCTAGAGACTCTCCCCACCCCAAAGTCTATTCATAGGGCACTTGCTCTCAATCTGAGAAAAACAGATAAAACACCAGATAATGTAAAGAGCAGAAGAGAAAAGTCAAGTAGCAGTGATAATTAATGCCTTAAGGGAAAGTCATTCTCTTTGTACTGCAGGCTGGGTGAAGGGTATTTCTACAAACTTAACAAAGATGCAGTCTCTGCATTGACTGTGGAAATGAATTCAAGATGGAAAGTCATTGCCTATTAGCTTTAAAAAATAAAGTAAAATTATTCCTAATAGGTGGAAAAAAACACATTTCAAATCCCTCTTTAAGAAGTGTTTTCAGGTAACTTGTAGTTCAAGTTGGATGCATTTTTTTTAAATAATTATATTGGGGATTTTTCTTTTTTCCCCATGTTATTGTCATTTTTGTTCTCTACCCTCAGAACTCTCTCTTGTAAGGAAGAAAAGCAATTAAACTGAATGAATGGGCACACCAGTCATGTCTGACAGAACATGTAGCATTCAGTCCCTGTAGTCCACCACCTCTCTCCCAAGAGGAAGGAAGTAAACCCAAGCCTTTGGACAATAGTCAAGTAACGCTATTTTCCTTTTTTGCATTAGTGCAAAGCAGTGACAGCCTATAACATGATTCAGCATTGATGCTTTCTTTTTTTAAATTAATTTATTTTTAGTTTTCAACATTCACTTCAACAAGATTTTGAGCTCCAAATTTTCTCCCCATCTCTCTCCTCCCCCCACCCCAACACAGAGTGCATTCTGAATACCCCTTCCCCCAATCTGCCCTCCCTTCTATCACCTCCTCCCCCCATTATCCCTTTCCCCTTCTATTTTTCTGTAGGGTAGAATAGATTTCTATACCCCATTGCCTGTGTATCTTATTTCTCAGTTGCATGTAAAAACAATTTTTAACATTAGTTTTTAAAACTTTGAGTTCCATATTCTCTCCCTTCCTCTCTCCCCACCCACCTTCATTGAGAAAGCAAGCAATTAGATGTAGATTATACATGTGTGGTCATGCAAAACACTTCCATGATAGTCATGCTGTAAAAGACTAACTGTATTTCCCTCCATCCTATCCTGCCTCCCCCCCATTTAGTCTATTCTCTCCTTTGACCCTGTCCCTCCTTAAAAGTGTTTGCTTCTGATTACCCCTTCCCCTAATCTGCCCTGTCTTCTATCATCCCTCCCTCTCTTATCCTCTTCACTCCTGTCTTCATGTAGGGCAAGATTTCCATACCCAACTGAGTGTGTATGTTATTCCCTCCTTAAGCCAAATCTGATGAGAGTAAGGTTCACTCATTCCCTCTCACCTCCCCCCTTCCCCTCTACTGTAAAAGCTTTTTCTTACCTCTTTTTTGTGAGATAATTTATTCCATTCTACCTCTCTCTTTCTCCTTCTCCCAGAACAATCTTCTCTCACCCCTTAATTTTATTTTTTAGATACCATCTCTTCATATTCAACTCACTCTGTGCTCTCTCTCTGTCTCTCTACACACTCACACACACCCTAATACTGAGAAAGTTCTCATGAGTTACAAATATCTTTCCATGTACGAATGTAAACAGTTCAACTTTAATAAGTCCCTTATGATTTCTCTTTCCTGTTTACCTTTTCATGCTTCTCTTGAGTCTTGTATTTCAAACTCAAATTTCCTATTCAGCTCTGGTCTTTTCATCAAGAGTGCTTGAAAGTCCTCTATTTCATTGAATATAAATTGTTTCCCCTGAAGGATTTTACTCAGTTTTGCTGGGTAGGTGATTCTTGGTTTTAATCCTAGCTCCTTTGACCTCTAGAATATCATATTCCAAGCCTCCCAGTCCCTTAATGTAGAAACTGCTAAATCTTGTGTTATCCTCATTATGTTTCCACAATACTTGAATTGTTTCTTTCTGGCTGCTTGCAATATTTCTCCTCGACCTGGGAATTCTGGAATTTGGGTACAATATTCCTAGGAGTTTTTCTTTGGGGATTTCTTTCAGAAGGAGATCGGTGGATTCTTTCAATTTCTATTTTGCCCTCTGGTTCTAGAATATTAGGGCAGTTTTCCTTGATAATTTCTTGAAAGATGATGTCTAGGCTCTTTTTTTTTTTGATCATGGTTTTCAGGTTGTCAAAAAAATTTTAAATTATCTCTCCTGAATCTATTTTCCAGTTCAGTTGTTTTTCCAATGAGATAGTTCACATTGTCTATTTTTTCATTCTTTTAGTTTTGTTTTACAATTTCTCGATTTCTCATGGGGTTGTTAGCTTCCATTTGCTCCATTCTAATTTTTAAGGAATTATTTTCTTCAGTGAGCTTTTGGACCTCCTTTTACATTTGTCCAATTCTGCTTTTTAGGGCATTCTTCTCATTGGCTTTTTGGACGTCTTTTGCCATTTGGGTTAGTCTATTTTTTAAGTTGTTATTTTCTTCAGTTTTTTTTTGGGGGGGGTATCTTTAACAAGCTGTTGACTTGTTTTTCATTATTTTCTTGCATCACTCTCATTTCTCTTCCCAATTTTTCCTCTACTTCTCTTATTTGCTTCTCAAAATCCTTTTTGAGCTCTTCCGTGGCCTGAGATCAATTTTTCTTGGAGGCTTTGGATGTAGGAGCTTTGACTTTGTTGTCTTCTTCTGGTTGTATGCTTTGATCTTCTTTGTCACCAAAGTAAGATTCTATAGTCTGAGATTTTTCCTCTGGTTGCTCATGTTACCGGCCAATTACTTGACTTTTTAACTCTTTGTTAAGGTAGAGCTCTGCTTCTAGTGTGAAAGGTGTACTGTCTCAAGCTTCAGGGGTTTTGTGCATCTGTTTTCAGAGATACTTTCAGGGACCTGTAAATTTTCAGTTCTTCCAAGGTGGTATGATCAAAGGAGAGGTGATTATTCCTCTCCTGGCCTGTGCTGTGGTCTATGTATGAGTGACCACAAGCACTCTTTCATGCCTTGGAAGTATAAGGAGGATTCCCTCTTTACCCTACCACAAGCTCCATCAGGCCAGTGCTTTTCCTCACCCCAGGACTGCCATCCAGGACTATGACCTAGATCCCAATTCCGGGCAAAGCAATGGAATCCTGCCTCAGTGCCAGCAAAGAGATCCCTGCAATCCCCCTCTGATCAACAGCTCAATCCTCCCACCATCTGTGGGCTGAGAGCTCCAGAAGCAGCTGCTGCCACTATGGCCACTACCTCTGGGCTGCTCTAGGTCCAGGACTGGACCATGCTTCTCTGTCACTCAGGTCTGACAGACCTTTCCCACTGACCTTCTAAGTTTTTTGGCATTTGTGGGTTGAGAAGTCTGGAAACCACCTCAGCTGCCTGTGATTCAGTCCTCTGAGGCCTTCTCCAGGTTTATTGGGGCCCTGTCTTTGCTGGTGTGGCCCATGCTGAACTGTGCTCCTCTCCCAGCCCAGCATAGCAGATCTTTCCTATCAATAATCCATGTTATCTTGGGATGGAAAATTGATTCACTCTGTCTTTTCGCAGGTTCTCCTGCTCTAGAATTTGTTTAGAGTCATTTTTATAGGTATTTGGAGGGGTTTGGGGGACAGCTTAAGCAAGTCACTGCTTTTACTCTGCCATATTGGCTCCCCACCCCCACCCCGGTTGAATGTATTATCCCATGGGAATATTTCACCATTTGCAACATTTGAAGAGGTACTGGTAAGGGTAGGACCAACAAATTGCCATCAAAAATACAGCACAATCCACATAGTCTTTGAAAAAAGGCAGCATAAGAAGCAGCATGGCATGATAGATGAGGAGCAATCACTGAAACAAGGAAGACGTGGGTTCAACTTCCCCTCTGGAGGAAAAGGTCCAGAAAAGTGAGGATAATACCCAAAGTAACATAAGAAGTGAATGGCAGAGTCAGGGTTCAAACCCTGTTTTCCTCAGCTGCAAGCAACATAGGGCTTTTCCTGCTATCACATATTACTTTGCATAGTTTGCATTGGGCATATGAAAATGATAATCATAGTAATAATAGCTCGCATTTATAACATGTTTTAAGATTTTCAAATCACTTTACAAGTGTTATCTCATTTCGCCCTCAACAACCACCCTGTAAAACAGTGCTATTCTTTTCTCCTTGTTATAGATGAGGAAGCTATGGCTCAGAAGGTCAAGTTACTTGCTGGCTAATAAGTATCTGAGATGAGATTTGAACTTGGGTCTCCCTGACTCCAAGGCTATCACTGTATCCACTGTGCCATGCCACCACGCTTCATTTATTTGCGTCAGCCTTGTCAGTTGGTTAGGGGAAATGTATTACTGTGCAGGTGACTGCTACACGGGGGAAAGAATGGACAAGCCATGCAGCCATATTTGTCACTAGTGACTCTCCCTGCCAAAAAGTCTATTCATAGAATACTTCTTGTGGTTTTTGTTCAGTCTTTTCAGTTATGTCTTACTCTTCGTGATCTCATTTGGGGTTTTCTTGGCAAAGATATTGAAATGATTCACCATTTGCTTCTCCAGCTCACTTTACAGAAGAGGAAACTAAGGCAAACAGAGGTAAGTGACTTGCCCAGGAACACATAGCTAGTAAGTATCTGAAGCCAGATTTGAACTCAGGAAGATGAGTCTTCCTGACTCCAGTCCTAGCATTCTATCCACTGCGCCATCTAACTGCCCCTTGGTATCACAGTACCTGGGATCAAATTCTAGCTCATCCCTGTGTAACCTTAGGGAAGTTATTTTAGCTTTCCAGGCTTTCTTTAGTATTTTCATCTGTAAAATGAAGGGTTTGGACTAGATTGCTTCTAAGGTCCCTTCCAACTCTCAGTCCTATCAGGTTAGTGGACTTTCCCAACATGGTAATCCTCAGAAATAAGATTTAAACCCTAGTCCTTAAAGAGGACTTTGCCCATAGTAGGCACTTTGCATCTGTTGAACTGAAATAATGTAAACACACGAACATAATCACAAAACACAAATTCATAGAATTTAGAGCTAGAAACATTCTTGGAGGACAGTTAGCTCAGACCCCCTCACGTTACAGATGACGATATTGAGGACCAGAGAAAGGACATGATGGACAAAGTTATTTGGTACTGAGTGGCAAGACAAAGCAGAATAATGTAAGTGCTAAATGAATGGCAAAAATCGGAAGTACTTTATAGGGAAGGATTAGCATCCTCGTGAGCTGTGATGGCCATGGAAATGGGAGAAGAGCTTTGCCTTGAAGAATTAGTAGGAATTGGGCAACAGGACAAGAGACAGCAATGGATTTGGAACAACTCAAAATAGTGTTGGCTTGTGCTTGCTGTCAGCAGCCTGAATTTGCTATAACTGACTATGGGAAAATACCCTGAGGCTACAGAGCACACAGATATCCAGCCGAAGTAAACAAACTCACATGTACTCTGCTAAAGTCATGCCTACCTTGCAGTTATGGTCAGCAGCGATTCCATTATAGCAGAGGGCTGAGGAGGAGTGAGGATGCAAGCATGTAGTAAGGAGGGAGTAGCCATGTATTCAGTGTAGCTGGAGATGAGCCTTCAAGAGCTGCTGTGCCTATTGAAAGTAAGTTAGCCCCTAGCTATATTTGCTAATGTGAAAGATTCCACTGATGCTGGTGATCTGATGGATGGGAAAAAGTCCTTGCAGTGCAGTAACCCTGGGCAATTCCATAGCCAGAGCACTTAGAAAGGACCTTGGACTTAGAGGAGTTCAAGGAATTTGGTTTTAGGGATTCCGTTCTCAGTTGAACCTTTGTATATGGATCTGCATGTTTTCTAAGCCTTGACTTAAGGAAAATTTGTGCTTGTATTCCTGAGTTAGTAGGAAAATCTGGGGATGGTAGGGAAGTGGGAAGGATGCTAGCCTGTGTTTACCGATGCATGATAATAAGAAACCTGGAAATTGACCCGACCTGGTTAGACTATTAGGGTCTGTTAGAGTCACTGACAATAATTAGCCCCAGAATAGGCTAATTAGGCTCAAGTGTGTGGCTTTATGGCACAGAAAAAAATAATACCCTAAGTATTGGAAGCCCTCTGCTTCTTTTGATTAGCCTCACCCTTTCATATTCCATTTCTATGCCTCCTCCAGCCTCACCCCAAAATGAGCTAAAGTTTTCATCCCAAGAATACTGTGATTTTCCTAGCTACCGTCCCAGTGACCACATTCTGCTTATAGGTTCAGTTATTAACAAATGGGTATCTGTCTATCTAAGATCTCAGTTCAAATCTTCTCTCAGATACTTAGTTAGCTTTGTGACTCTGGGTAATTCCCTTAGACTCATTTTCCTTATTTGTAAAATGGAGGTTATAATAGCACCTACCTAAAAGGGATGTGGTAAGGATCAAATGAGATTACTTCTATAAATCACTTTGCAAACCTTAAAGTGTTATGTAAATGCTAGCTATCATTATTATGTCTATCAGAGATTAGATTTTAATTATAGAGATCTTTGAAAATAGAATTGTTTCTTTTTCTTAATACTGATCCATAAGATACTAAGGAAAATGTTTTTTTTTTTTTTGCTGGTGAAAAATAATCACATCAATGTAGTTGTTTCATATTTTCTGTACCAACACTTTGATTCTGGCCCATAGAGTGGGGAGAGAACCTTAGAAGTATTTGACAAATGGTGATATTAATATTTACTCACTTAAAGTGGGATGCCAACTGACAGAAAATTAGAGAATATTGGTGTTATTTACACTTTGTATAAATGCAATGTCTCAAGTAATTAATTCTGTTAGATAAGCAAATTGTCTTTTGGGTAGAGATGCCTAAGGGTATGAAGCCTTAGTGTCACACTTCAGGTAAAATAACAGAGTCAGAACATGTTTTCTGTGATAGTTTTCATCAGTATCTCTTTATAGAATATAACATGGCTGACTGGATGGTTTAATTGGGACAGACACTGGCAGAATGACAAGATTATAGCTCAGAGCTTGACCTCACCTCCCATCAGGAAAGCCTTGAGTCGGAATCTTGCGTATTTTTTGGAACTGTCCTATAGCTTTGGTACCTCCAAGAGTGAATATTTAAAGACCAAGTGTGGACTCTTATCCACACTTAGCAATTTCAAGAATTATGCTTATGTCCTGAAGGCTAATTATTTGTTAGTTGAAGTGGGCCCTGCAGGCTTAATTAGAAGTGTCAACACATGAAAGTTTTACTTGTGCTGGAGTCCCTGCAGCGAAGTACAAACTTTGGGAAATACCAAATTATAGTGTGGAAATGCAAATTTAATTTACTAATCAACACCAAAGGCAAGAATAAGGCAGTATCTTTCAATGAACAGTAAGTTTGCGGATAAGACTGGGAAACAAATTCATAGTTCATCATGGCAAGTCCATCTATTTGAATTGACTATGACATGTATGCAACATTAATTTGAAAAGTGAGTGTTCCCTACTTCTGGGGGCAGAGAGCCAAAGTAGGGGAGTAGAGAAAGTACTCAGCTGAGCTCTCACAACATTCCCCTACAAACAATTTTAAAATTGAAGTCTGGAGTGGCAGAGCCTACGAATGGTCAGAGTGAGACATTCTTGCAGCTCATGACCAGTTAGGATGTCAGAGGGTTCTGTGACACATGGTTGGAGGCTCGCCAAGAGCCTGGATGAAACACCAATGACAAGAGTAGTGGTAGTGAAAGAAGCAACTGTAGTTTCAGGAGTTCTGAAGCCAGAGATGGTGAGGAGACCTGGAAACTAGTCAGAAAGTGATTAGAACATACTTTTATGGTAGCACTGGATGCAGGACCAGATGCTATTTGGCAACTCCTTTGCCTATACCCACTTCTGAGTGATAGTTTAAGGGTGGAGTGGAGCACTTTGGGTCAAGAAGGAGCAGGGCTCCTGAGGAGCAATATTGATTGCAATCTTAAGGGATCAGAGGCCAAGAGCGCAGACCAGGAGAATAGTAACCACACCTTTCCTCGGGTCATACCATCTTGGAAGCACTGAAAACTTAAAACCCCCCAGAACTAGCTTGGAAAACAGAAGTGTGAAAAAGCCTAAAGCTTGAGACAGTGCCCCTTCTCCCCCTGAATTCCCCATCAGGAAAAGAGTCCAATGTGAACATAAAATTTAAAATCAAGAAAGAGTGGAAAAAATGAGCTGTAGCCAACAACAACAACAACAACAACAACAACAACAACAACAACAACAACCACAACAACAACAGAACCTGACCATAAAAACCTGCTATGGTAACAAGGAATATCAGGACACAAACTCAGAAAAAGACAAAGAAGTCAAAATACCTACAAGCAAAACTTCAAAGAAAAATGTGAATTGGACACAAACCCAAGAAGAATTCCTGGAAAAGCTAAAAATAATATTCTAAATCAAATATTAGTGGTAGAGGAAAAGTTGGGCAAAGAAATGAGATTAAAGGAAGAAAACTGTGAAAAGACAATTAACAACTTGTGTATTAATAGGATTTAGTGAGGTTCGGATTCGCTCCTATAAATGACACTCTCCAATGCACCAGAAAATAATAAGAAATAGATAATTTATTTAGAAGAAGCAAGGCACAGATAGTTTGAAATTGCATAGAAAGCATATAACAATAAGAACAATCAATAATATAGCACCGATCAAGAGAGTCGGTAATGGAAGAGAATACATCACCAATTCAAGGGAACCTCCAAAGTCAATCAACGGCTGGGAGCCCCGTTGCAGCCTGTACAAACTTGAATTGTGTAAAGATTTTCCCGGGCGAAGCGTCCTTCCAGCGGGTGAGGCTCAGCGGTCTTACAGGACGCAGTGTTTTTATATTGTTCTAAACAAAGAAGGCTTGGGGCCAAGAAGCCCTTTTTGATGCATGCGCTATTCATGGTTTGTCCAATACACATCTGACCTTAGCCACACTCCCATCCGCCTGAGGCTTGGTATTTTGTTTTTTAATAACATCACGTCTCACAAGGAGAGGAGCCAACCCTCCATGTCAACGTGACCTAGGAATGGCTAGTTCCTGGAATGCTAGGCCAAGAACACTCAGGAGATATGGAACGGTCATGACCGAGATTTGAACTGAACCTATTTATTTGAGTGATCTTATTAATTTAAAGGGGAATTTCCAATTTCCATTTCAACTTGGTAAAAGAAGCACAAAAAATACTAAAGAAAAAACCAGAATTGGCCAAATAGAAAAAAAGTACAAAATCTTACTGAAGAAAATAATTCCCTAAAAATTAGAATCAGGTTAGGGTTAGGGTTAGGGTTAGTGACTGTGAGACACCAAGAAACAATGAAACAAAGTTGAAAAAATAAAAAAAAAGTAGAAGGAAATGTGAAATATCTTGTAGGAAAAACAACTGCCCTGGAAAATAGATCAAGGAGAGATCATTTAAGAATCACTGCACTGTCTGAAAACAATGATCAAAGAAAGAGCCTAGACATCATATTTCAAGAAATTGTCAAGGAAAACTGCCCTGATATCCTAGAACCAGAGGGCAAAATAGAAATGGACAGAATCCACCAATCACTGCCTGAAAGAGATCCCAAAATGAGAACTCCCAGGAATACTACAGAAAAATTCCAGAGTTCACAGGTCAAAGAGAAAATACTTCAAACAGCCAGAAAGAAACCATTCAAATACCATGGAGCCTCAGTTCAGATCACACAAGAATTACCAGCTACCTATGTTAAAGGAATAGAGGACTTCTAATATGATATTTTGGAAGGCAAAAGAACAGGGATTACAACCAAGAATAACATACCCAACAAAATTGACTATAATCCTTCAAGGCAAAAAAATTAATTTTAATGAAATAGAAGACTTTCAAGCATTCCTGATGAAAGGACCAGAGCTCAAGAAAACATTTGACTTTCAGATACAAGACTCAAGAGAACTATAAAAAGGTAAACATGAAAGAGAAATCATGAGGGATTCAATAAGGTTAAACTGTTTATATCTCTATATGGGAAGATGATGTACTTAACTTCTAAGAACTTTATCATCAGGGTAGTTAGAAAGAGGATGAGTCATTTATATTGGAATGATGTAAAAAATGGATGGATGAGATAGAGGGATCAGTGAGAGAAGGGGGAAGAGAGAAAAAAAAGGGGAAAATTATGTCACATAAAAGAGTTTTTGCAGGGGAGAGGAAAATGGTGGGAGTGGGGTGAGGTGGACAATGCTTGAACCTCACATTTAAATTGGTTCAAAGGGAGAAAATATATGTATGTATGTATATATATTCAAATGTTAATAGAAATCTGTCTTGCCTAATACGGAAGTAGGAGGGGAAGGGGGAAAAATAATAATAAAAGGGAGGAGGGATAAAAGAAGGCAGTGATGAGAAGCAAAATAGACTTTTGAGGAAGGGCAGGATAAAAACAGAGAGAGACAAGAGTAAACAGAAGAAAATAGGATGGAGGAAATGCATAGTTAGTAATCAAAACTGAATATCAGTGGGATGAACTCACCTATAAAACAGAAGCAGTTAGCAGAATGGATTAGAAACCACAATCCAACAACATGTCATTTACAAGAAACACACATAAAATAAAAAAAAGACACACAGAGAGTTAAAATAAGAGACTGGAGCAGAATCTATTATGTGTCAGCTGAAGTAAAAAAAATTAAAACAAAACCTGGGTACCAATTGTGAGCTTAGATAAAGCAAAAGCAAAACTAGATTTATAAAAGGGACAAGCAAAGAAACTACATCTTGCTAAAAGGCCCGATATACAATGAAGTAATATAAATACTTAGTATGTATGCACCAAATGGCATAGCATTCAGATTCTTAAAGGAAAGTCAGATGAATCACAGGAGGAAATAGATAGTAACACGATTCTAGTGGCATACCTCAAGTTTTGTGTCTCTGAGCTAGGTAAATTTAACTATAAAATAAAGAAGAAAGAAGTTTTGGAGATAAATAGAAACTTAGAAAAGTTACATATGATAGACCTCTACAGAAAACTGAATAAGAATACAAAGGAGTATGTTTTTTTCCTCAGCTATACGTAGCACCTTCACAAAAATTAGTCGTGTATCAGGGAATAAAACCTCACAACCAGATGCAGAAAAGCAAAAATAATCTCTCTCTTTCAGATGTCAATTACCATCCCTGTTGTTCAATATTGTACTAGAAATGCTAGCTATAGCAATAAGACAAGAAAAAGAAATTTAAGAAATAAAAGTAGACAGTGAGAAAACACTATCACTTTTTGCAGATGACATAATAGTATACTTACAGAACACTAGAAAACCAACTGAAAAACTAGTTGAAACAATGAACAACTTTAACAAATTTGCAGAGTATAAAATAAACCCACTGAAATCATGAGCATTTCTGTAATCTACCAATAAAACTGATCAGGAAGAAATAGAAAGAGAAACTCCATTTAAAGTAACTGCAGACAATACAAAATACTTGGGATTCTACCTGCCAAGACAAACCCAGGAACTATATGAGCACAATTAAAAAATACCTTTCAAACAATGAAAGTCAGATCTAAGTAACTGGGGAAATAGTAATTGCTCGTGGGAGGCCAAGCCAATATAATAAAAATGACAATTCTACCTAAATTAATTTACTTATTCAGTGTCATGCCAATTAAACTATTAAAGAATTTCTTTAGTAGGACTTTTTAGTAGGACTTCATTTTAGGACTAGAAAAAGTGTAAAGAAATTCATCTGGAAGACAACAGGTCAAGAATAGTAAAAACAGAATCAATGAAAAAAATGTAAAGGAAGGCAGCCCATGGTTACAGATTTCAAATTATATTACAAAGAATTAATCATCAAATTAATCTGGTACTGGCTAAGAAATAGAGTAGTGGATCAGTGAAATGGATTAGGTACACAATACACAATAGTAAATGACCACAGTAATGTAGTGTTTGATAAACCCAAAGATCCAATTTTATGGTTAAGGATTTACCATTTGATGAAAATTGCTGGGAAAACTGGAAAGCAGTTTGGCAGAAACTAGACACAGACCAACATCTCACACTATCTCAATATGAGGTCAAAATTGATCGATGATTTGGACATAAAGGGTGATGTCATAACTAAATTAGATCAATGGATATTACCAAAAAAGAGAGAGAGAATCACAAGAAGTAAAATGGATAATTTTGGTTACATGAAACTAAAAAGCTTTTGTACAAATAAAACTAATAGCCAAAATTAGAAGGAAAACAAAGACTGGGAAAAAATTTTTTTTACAGCACGTTCTCTGATAAAAGCCTCATTTCTCAGATTATGTGTACGTGTCTATATACAGATAATATATACACACACATATGTGTGCACACACATATGGAACTGAACCAAATTTATAAAATGAAGAGCCATTCCCCAGTTGATAAATGGTCAAAGGATGTCAACAGGCAGTCTTCAGAAATAGAGATCAATGCTATCAATAGTCACATGAAAAAATGCTCTAAATCATTACTGATTAAAGAAATGCAAATTCACACAACTTTGAAATACCACTTGACACCTATCAAATTGGTTAATAGGACAGAAAAGGAAAATGGCAAACGTTGGAGGGCATATGGAAAACTTGGGAATGTAGAGTTGGAGCAGCAAAGTGGCACAGTGGGTAGATTGTCAGTCAGAAAGACTTATCTTCCTGAGTTCAAATCTAGCCTCCGATATTTACTAGTCATATAATCCTGGGCAACTCACTTACCTGTGTTTGCTCCTCTGTAAAGTGAGCTGGAGAAGGAAATGGCAAACCACTCCAGTATCTTTGCCAAGAAAACCCCAAATGAGGTCACAGAGTCAGACACGACTGAAAAATGACTGAACAATAACAGCAATGCATTGTTGGTGGAGTTGCAAAATAGTCCAACTATTTTGTACAACAATTTGGAACTCAGCCCAAAGGACTGTAAAACTGCCCTGTGACCCAGCAATTTCACTACTAGGTCTGTATCCCAAAGACATCAAAGGAAAAGTAAATGGACTTATCTGAACAAAAATATTTTTAGCAGCTCTTTTTGTGGTGGCAAAGAATTGGAAATTGGGGGAATGCCCATCAATTCAGGAATGGCTGAAGAAGTTGTGGAATATGGTTGTGATGTAATAATATTGTGCTATAAGAAAGAATGAGCAGGATGGTTTCAGAAAAACCTGGGAAGACTTATATGAACTTGTACAAAGTGAAGTGAGCAGAACCAGGAGAACATTATACACACTAACAGCAATATTGTAAGAATGATTAACTGTGAAAGACTTAACTACTTTGATTGGTAATGATCTAAGACAATTCCAAAGGGTCCATGATAAAAAATGCTATCCACCTCCAGAGAAAACTGTTGAACTCTGAGTGCAGGGTGAAGGATACTTTTAAAACTTTCTTTCTTTTTCTTTTTTTGTCTATTTTTTGCAACATGGCTAATATGGTAGTATGTTTTGCGGGACTTCACATTTATAATTGATATCAAATGGTTTGCTTTCTCAAGGAGGGGCAAAAGGAGGGAGAGAGAGAATTTAGAACTCAAATTTAAAAAAGTTGAAATTTTTTACATGTAATTAGTATAATTGGGAAATATTTAACAAAATAAATAAAAATTTATTTTAAAAAGTGAGTGGGTATTTTATTAACCTTGATCATGACACAGAGTACTCGTAATTAACACAGAGAGCCCTTAAACTTTACTGGAAAGAACTGAGGTGGCAGAGTGGATAGAACACTGAACTTAGAGTCAGGAAAACCTGAGTTCAAATGCAGCTTCAGGTATTTACTAGCTGTGTGATCCTGGGCATTCACTTAATCTTTATGTGCCTCAGTTTTTTCCTCATTTCTAAAACAGAGACATTAATAGTTCCTATTTCCCAGGGCTGTTGAGAGAATAAAATGAGATAGTAGTTACAGAGCATTTTAAATCGCCATATATATGTATGTACACACACACACACACACACACACACACACACACACACACACACAAAATAAATAAAATAAATGCTAGCTATTACTATCTTCATCATTGTTGAGCTGGAAGGGCCCTCAGAGATCATCTAATCAAATAACATCATTTTACAGAAGAGGTAACTCAGCCTGTTGGAGAGTAGACTTGCCCAAATCCTCAAGGCACTGTGTCAAAGGCAGGTTTTGAACCCATGTCCTTTGATTCCAGAGCTAGTTCTCTTTCTGCTGTACCACATTCAGCCTATGAAACCGCCATCTTCTTTTCAGATGAAATAAGTTGGGGGCCACTTCTATAGTTATTCTACAGTTATATCATGAGTTAGTGAAAGAGGAAGATTAGAATCCAGGTCTTTTGACTGCCAGTCTACCAGCTCTTAACACCAAACCCAGGGAATCCCAAGATGTGGTGCTATGTACCCCACTCAGCAAATATCTATTGATTGGGTAGCAAAGAAATAAACCTAAAATGTAGTTGCAGGACCTCCAAAGTCACAGAAACTTTCTGTTTCCTTCACATCCCTACTCAAAGTAAATTCCAACTTTCCTCTAGGATTTTTCTTCCCCCTCTTCTTTGCTGTTAGCTGTTTATTGCTGGTCTCCAATTCCTCTTCACTGACTTACCAGGCCTTTTAAAAGTGTATTTCAAACATCACCTCCCCCAGGAAGCTTGGAGCTCATGAATGTCAGCCACCTTCTCATCATTGCTGGCAGTGATTATTATATCAAGCCCACACACCTCCTCAAAGTGTCTTTCCCCACCTACTCCAGCTTCATCACATGGGTTAAGTCTGCTTTCTCTCCCATGGCAGCTGGAAGACCTGTGCAAATGGGTTCTGGAATTAAATACATTTTAAAACTTCCCTCTATTTTTTTTTTACGTCTAATTAGCAAGCCTTTCTCTCTATCCCATTCCCCTCTCCTCACTAAATAATTAAAAAGAAAAAAATAGAAAAAAGAACCCTGATAAGAGATATGCTTACTCAAATGAAACAGATTTCCATATTAGCCATATCAAAAAAAACCCCCACATTATTCTGAATTTTAAGGCCATCACCTTGGTAAGAGGTGGATAGCAAACTTCATCATAGATCTTCTGGAATCATGGTTTTTCCTTGCACTGATCAGAGTTATAAAGTCTTTCAAATAACAATGTTGCCATTCATTATGTAAATTGTTCTCCTGTTCTTTTCACTTCATTCTGTATCAGTTCATAGAGGTCTTACCAGTTTCCTCTCTGAAACTGTCCATTTTTTTTTCTGTTTGGCATAATAACATTCCATTACATACGAATACCATGATTTGTTCAGCTATCCCCCTTTCATTTTCAATTCTTTGCCACTATAACAAGCTGCTATAAGTATTTGTGTCCATATGGATCCTTTTCCTTTAAAAAAATCTATTTGGGGTATATGCCTCATGGTAGTATTGCTGGGTTATATGAAAATTTAGTGACTTTACACATAATTCAAAACTGCCTTTTCAGAATTGACTTGACCAACCCATAGCTCCACCAATGATGCATTAGGTGTACCTGTTTTCTTTCAGGCCTTTTGACATTTTCCTCTTGTCATCTCTTCTGATTTGATGGCTGTGAGGTGGAATCTCAGAATTGCTTAAATTTTCATTTCTTTAACTATTAGTGATCTGGAACATTTTAAAATATGGTTGTTGACGGCTTGAATATTAGATGCATTTTAAATACCCAGTGAAAAAGTAAGAATGGAGCCCTATCCCTAATTCCAGTGGCAGAAATGCCAGGAATCAGAGAATTTCTGCTCTGGTTGAGAGTTTGGTCTACATTCCTTTATAAAGTCCTTGTATAACATTCCATTTATTATGTGGCATGTAAAGTCCGCAGACAGAATGGTGTAGTAAATAGAGAGCTATTCTTAAAGTCGGAAACACCTGGATTCAAGTCCTACCTCTCTCTCTCTCTCTCTCACACACACACACACACAGACTTGTGAACCATGGCAAAATACTTAACATCTCAGTGCTTGGGAAACTTACTAACTAAAAACTGAAGAGTAGGTGCTGATTTGCAATGGGAAAGGGACTTTCTTATGGGGAATTTCTTTCTTTCTTTTTTTTTAAATTTTATTAATTTATTTTGATTTATCAACAATCACTTCCATATGCTTTTGAGTTGAAAATTTTTCTCTCCCTTCCTCCCCCCCCCTCCCCAAGACGGCACACAATCTGATATAGGCTTTACATTTACATACCCATGAAATATATTTTCACACTAGTGAAGTTGTAAGTAAAAATTAAAATCAATAGGAGGAACCCTCAGAAAGATGAAACAAAACTCAACAGAAGGTAAAAATAAGTGATAGCGATTCGACTTCCATAGTTCTTTCTTTGGTTGTGGACAGCATTTTCCATCCCGAGGCCTCTGGAGAGGTCTTAGATCCTTGTAATGCTGAGAAGGGTTCAGTTTAACATTCTTAGTCATTGTATAATGTGGCTGTTATTGTGTACAAAGTTCTCTTGGTCCTGCTCACTTAACTCAGCATCAGACCATATAAGTCCTTCCAGGTTTTTCTGAAGTCAGCCTGTTCATCATGTCTTATAGCACAATAGTATTCCATTACATTCATATACCACAACTTGCTCAGCCATTCCCCAATTGATGGGCATCCTCTCAATTTCCAATTCTTTGCCACCACAAAAAGAGCTGCTATGAATATTTTTGTACATGTGGGTCCTTTTCCCATTTGTTTGATCTCTTTGGGATATAGCCCTAGAAGTGCTATTGCTGGATCAAAGGGTATGCACATTTTTGTAGCCCTTTGGGCATAGTTCCAAATTGTTCTCCAAAATGGTTGGATCATTTCACAACTCCACCAACAATGTATTAGTGTTCCAATTTTCCCACATCTTCTCCAACATTTATCATTTTCCTGTTTTGTCATGTTGGCCAATCTGATAGGTGTGATGTGGTACCTCAGAGTTGTTTTGATTTGCATTTCTCTAATCAATAACGATTTAGAGCATTTTTTCATATGACTATAGATGGCTTTAATTTCTTCATCTGAGAACTGTCTGTTCATATCCTTTGACCATTTATCAATTGGGGAATGGCTTGTGTTCTTATAAATTTGTCTTAATTCTCTATATATTTTAGAAATGAGGCCTTTATCAGAGAGACTGGTTGTAAAAATTCTTTCCCAATTTTCTACCTTCCTTCTAATCTTAGTTGCATTGGCTTTGTTTGTGCAAAAACTTTTCAATTTAATGTAATCAAAATTATCCATTTTGCTTTTCATAATGTTCTCTATCTCCTGTTTGGTCATGAATTCTTCTGTTCTCCATAGATCTGATAGGTAAACTATTCCTTGTTCTCCCAGTTTACTTATGGTATCAGCCTTTATATCTAAGTCATGAACCCATTTTGACTTTATTTTGGTATATGGTGTGAGATTTGGGTCTATGCCTAGTTTCTGCCATACTCTTTTCCAGTTTTCCCAGCAGTTTTTTTCAAAGAGTGGGTTCTTATCCCAGAAGCTGGGGTCTTTGGGTTTATCAAATAATAGATTACTATAGTCATTGACTACTGTGTCTTGCATATTTAACCTATTCCACTGATCCACCTCCCTATTTCTTAGCCAGTACCAAGCAGTTTTGATGATTGCTGCTTTATAATACAATTTAAGATCTGGAATTGCTAGGCCACCTTCCCCTGCATTTCTTTTCATTAGTTCCTTTGATATTCTGGACCTTTTGTTTTTCCAAATGAATCTTGTTATTATTTTTTCTAACTCTATAAAATAATTTTTGGTAGTTTGATTGGTATGGCACTGAATAAGTAAATTAGCTTAGGTAGGATTGTCATTTTTATTATATTAGCTCGGCCTACCCATGAGCAACTGATGTTTTTCCAATTATTTAGATCTGATTTTATTTGTGTGAAAAGTGTTTTGTAATTGTGTTCATAGAGTTCCTGGGTTTGTTTCGGGAGGTAGACTCCTAAATATTTTATAATGTCTACAGTAAGTTTAAATGGGATTTCTCTTTCTATCTCTTGCTGTTGGGCTTTGTTGGTAATATATAGAAATGCTGATGATTTATGTGGGTTTATTTTATAGCCTGCAACTTTGCTAAAGTTGTTTATTATTTCAAGTAGTTTTTTACTTGATTCTCTAGGATTCTCTAAGTATATCATCATGTCATCTGCAAAGAGTGATAGCTTTGTTTCTTCTTTGCCTATTCTAATGCCTTCAATTTCTTTTTCTTCTCTTATTGCTAAAGCTAAGGTTTCCAGTACAATATTGAATAACAGTGGTGATAATGGACATCCTTGTTTCACCCCGATCTTATTGGAAATGCTTCTAGCCTGTCCCCATTACATATAATGCTTGCTGAAGGTTTTAGATAATGCTATTTATTATTTTAAGGAAGACTCCATTTATACCTATGCTTTCTAGTGTTTTTAATAGGAATGGGTGTTGTATTTTATCAAAAGCTTTTTCTGCATCTATTGAGATGATCATGTGGTTTCTGTTGGTTTTGTGTTGATATGCTCAATGATGCTGATAGTTTTCCTAATATTGAACCAACCCTGCATTCCTGGTATAAATCCTACCTGGTCATAGTGTATTATTCTTGTGATAAGTTGCTGCAATCTATTTGCTAGTATTTTGTTTAAAATTTTTGCATCTATATTCATTAGAGAAATTGGTCTATAATTTTCTTTCTCTATTTTGACTCTTCCTGGTTTAGGTATCAGCAACATATTTGTATCATAAAAAGAATTTGGTAAGACTCATTCTTCACCTATTTTCCCAAATAGTCTATATAGTATTGGAATTAATTGTTCTTTAAATGTTTGATAGAATTCATGTAAATCCATCTGGCCCTGGAGATTTTTTCCTAGGGAGTTCATCAATGGCTTGTTCAATTTCTTTTTCTGCGATGGGGTTATTTAAGTATTTTACTTCCTCTTCGGTTAATCTGGGCAATTTATATTTTTGTAAATATGTATCCATTTCACTAAGATTGTCAAATTTGTTGGCATATAGTTGGGCAAAATAATTCCTAATTATTGTTTTAATTTCCTCTTCCTTGGTGGTAGCTTCCCTTTTCATTCTTGATACTAGTAATTTGGTGTTCCTCTTTCTTATTTTTTAAATTAAATTACCAAAGGTTTATCTATTTTATTGGTTTTTTCATAAAACCAGCTCTTAGTTTTCTTAATTTCAATTTTCTTAATTTTTCCTTTGGTTTTCAATATTTCTAATTTGGTGTTTAGTTGAGGATTTTTAATTTGTTCTTTTTCTAGTTTTTTTAGTTGTATGCCCAATTCATTAATCTCCTCTTTTTCTATTTTATTTATGTAAGCATTTAGAGATATAAAACTTCCCCTAAGAACTGCTTTCGCTGCATCCCATAAGTTTTGGTATGTTGTCTCATTATTGTCATTCTCTTGAATGAAATTATTGATTGTTTCTATGATTTGTTGTTTGACCCAATCATTTTTTAGGATTAGATTATTTAGTTTCCAATTATTTTTTAGTCTATCTTTCCATGGCCCTTTATTACATATAATTTTTATTGCATCATGATCTGAAAAGGATGCATTTAATATTTCTGCCTTTCTGCATTGGATTGTGAGGTTTTTATGCCCTAGTACATGGTCAATTTTTGTGTATGTGCCATGTACTGCAGAGAAAAAAGTATATTCCTTTCTATCCCCATTCAGTTTTCTCCAGAGGTCTATCATACCTAACTTTTCTAATGTTCTATTCACCTCCTTAACTTCTTTCTTGTTTATTTTGTGGTTAGACTTATCTAGTGCGAGAGGGGAGGTTCAGGTCCCCCACTAGTATAGTTTTGCTGTCTATTTCTTCCTGTAACTCCCTGAACTTCTCCTGTAAGAATTTGGATGCTATACCATTTGGTGCATATATGTTTAGTAATGATATTACTTCATTGTCTATGGTGCCTTTTAGCAGGATGTAGTTTCCTTCCTTATCTCTTTTGATTAGATCTATTTTTGCTTTTGCTTTGTCTGAGATCAGGATTGCTACCCCTGCTTTTTTACTTCAGCTGACGCATAATATATTCTGCTCCAGCCTTTTACCTTTACCCTGTATGTGTCACTCTTTTTCAAATGTGTTTCCTGTAAACAACATATTGTAGGATTATGGTTTTTAATCCATTCTGCAATCCTTTGTTTTATGGGAGAGTTCATCCCATTCACATTCACAGTTATGATTACTATCTGTGTCTTTTTCTCCATCCTTTTCCCCCCATTTATGCTTTTCTTTCTCCTTTTTCCTTTCCCCCTTCACTAGTGTTTTGCTTTTGACCACGCCTCCTTCAGTCCCTCCCCCTTTTATTATCCCTTTCCCTTTTCTTCCCCTTTAGTCTTACTGCTCTTCCCTCCCTTCTTTCCCCCTCCCTTTTCTTTCCCCTTTTCCCTCCTACTGCCTATAGGGCAAGTTAGATTTCTATACCTAACTGATTATATTATGCCCTTCTTGAGCCAAATCTGATGAGAGTAAGGTTCAAACAATGCTCCCCACCTCCCTTCTTTCCCTCTGCTGTAATAGGATTTTGTGTCTTTTCCTGTAATGTAATTTACCCTTGTCTGCCTCCTCCTTTCTCAGTACATTTTCTAAGATCAGATTGATCCACTTATTTGGATCCATTTAACCCACTTGATTAGATTTTTTTTTATCATTACATCAAAGTCAACTAATATCCACCCTCTTTATGTATACTCCTTTAACAGGTGTAATAACAATACAGTTCTCAAGGGTTGCAAGTCTCATATTCCCTTGTAGGGGTTTAAACAGCCCCCCCCTTATTAACAACATATTGTATCTTTCTGTCCCATTTACCTTTTTAAGTCCTTCTTGAGTCCTGTACTTGAAGATCAAATTTTTTGTTGAGCTCTGGTCTTTTTATCAGGAAAGTTTGGAAGTCTCCTATTTCGTTGAATATCCACCTCCTCCCTTGAAAAATGATGCTCATTTTTGCTGGGTAATTGATCCTTGGCTGCATTCCAAGCTCCTTTGCCTTATGGAATATCATGTTCCATGCCCTGTGGTCTTTTAATGTAGAAGCTGCAAGGTCCTGTGTAATCCTGACTGTGGTTCCATGATATTTAAATTGTTTCTTTCTGGCTGCTTGCAGCACCTTCTCTTTCATCTGGTAATTTTGGAATTTTGCTATTATATTCCTTGGCATTGTCAATTTGGGATCTCTTTCAGGTGGTGATCGGTGGATTCTTTCTATGGTTATTTTCCCTTCTGGTTCTAGGACTTCGGGCAGTTTTCCTTTATGATTTCCTGAAAGATACTGTCCAGGCTTTTTTTTCATCATGATTTTCAGGTAGTCCAATAATTTTTAAATTGTCTCTCCTGAGTGATTTTCCAGGTCGGTTGTTTTACTGATGAGGTATTTTACTTTTCATCTATTTTTTCATTTTTTTGTTTCTGTTTGACTGATTCTTGCTCTCTCATAGAGACATTAGTTTCCATTTGTCCAATTCTAGTTTTTAACAGATTGTTTTCTTCTGTTAGTTTTTGTACTTCCTTCTTCAATTGGCCAATTGTGTTTTTTAGGGACTTGTTTTCTTCAGTGTTTTTTTTTCCAATTGGCCAATTGTATTTTTGAAGGACTCTTCTACCTCTCTCATTTGACTATTAAAATCCTTCTTGAGCTCTTCTAAGAAGGCTTTTTGGGCTTCAGACCAGTTCATATTCCCTTTTGTTGTTGCAGATGTGGGTTTGTTGACAATGTTGTCCTCTTCAGAATTTCTGTCTTGATCTTCACTCTTCTCATAATATGAATCTATGGTACGTTTCTTTTTACTCATGGTGTTTCTTTATTCCCTGGCCTTTAAAGAGATTGAGCTCTCCTGCTGGGAACAGAGGGTACTGACCCAAGCTTCTTGTGTTGGGAGCCTAGGTCTTGGTCACTGGCTTTGTGTGCTGGGGCCTCTTATGCTGGCAATTGGAGGCTGTAGGTTTCTGGCAGCTTACCTGTGTTGGGCTGGAATCAGCAAGGCTGGAACTTTCAGGCAATTCTAGGTTGCCTGCTTTTCCTTTCCTTTAGCTTTCTTCAGCTCCTTTTAGATGGGTGCTGCAGGGTGTTTATCTGCCTGGGGCCCCCTGCAGTGTTGTCTCCCTCTTTCTGCTAATGCACTGGGAGATTCCTTTGTGGTAGAGTGCCGAGGCCTGGTGGTTTTCTGAGCTGGTTTCCACCGGTTCCCCCCCCTCACTGAGGCACTGGAGGTCCAGGTGTTGGTGTTTGCCTGCTCTACCACCTGGGCTTCAGGATTTCTTCACAATTGGAGGGCTGCAGGGCTCTGACAGCTCACCTGGTGTTGGGTTGGAATCAGCAAGGCCGGAGCTTTAGGAAGCCTTTTGGTTGTTTTCTTCACCTCCTTTCAGATGAATGCCACAGTGTACTCATCCGCCTGGGGCCCCTTGTAGTTCTGCCTCCCTTATTTTTGCTGAGGCACTGGGAGACCCGTTTGCTGGGCTGCTGCACTGCTGCTCCCCGTCTTTCTTCTAGTTCAGGTGTTCCAGGGTTTTTTTTCTGGGGTGATATTTTCTGGGTTTTCAGAGGTTGATAGGGGAGAGTGAGAGCAACTACGTTTTCACTCCACCATCTTGGCTCCTGGAAGCCTGGGGAATTTCTTAAACCAATAAAATAATAGGTTGGATCCCTCCTCTACCCCCACCCAAAATGTGTAAAGTCATATAATGCTTTTATAATGTTGATACTAAAAAAGATTTGCCTTTATTTCTAGAGAAGGTTGGAGTCTATAAGGAAAATTAAAAATTTTCCAAGGAAATCTAGTCAAGTCTTCTTGGCCTGTTTAATACGAGGTCCAACTTATTCATCTATTTGTATCTCTGTCTATATCTGTCTCTATTTTTATTTCTATGCCTATTTCTATATCTCTGTCTCTCTCTAAATAAATGTCTGTATTTATCCATGTCTACATCTATATCCATATCTAGATCTATCTCTATGAACTCTGTTAGTCACCCATCTAACTTCATATATTAATCTCGACAATAATTACAAGTCATAGAACAGTATAGTCTTTAAGAATTAAAAATTATTTTCAATCAACTAGCATGTATCAAATGAATGACAGACACTCTTCTAGCTGCTGAGGATACCAAAGGAGTAGACAACATGTCCATACATAAGTATATAAAAAAGAAATAAAAAGATAATTTTGTTAGGGCAGTAGCTGGGGTGATCAGGAAAGGCTTCCTATAGAAAGTGGCATATGAGTTGAGTTTTGAAGGAAACAAGGAATTCCAAGGAGTGGAGGTGGGGGGGGAAGGGCATTCTAGGTATCAGGGTGGCTAACACCAGGGAACACAGTTAAGTATAAGCAGACTATGGCACAGAACAAATAAGGAATTATTGAGTTAAGGATTTACCAAGGAAATATATGATTGAGAGATCAGCTGGTTAGTTAGTGAGGATGGGGAAATTTATAGAAGGATGCTATGTTTTTGATGGCAAGGGGAATTAGGAGTGGTGCTCAACAGGTTGGCTGGTCACTCTGTAATGAGCCTATGTATGGCTATGGCTAAGAATTGAGTAGGTTGGATAGGCAAAGATGCATTGCAAACTATATCATTGCAGGGAGCATCCATATGAATGAGGTCACAGATCCTTTTGGGATGTGAGTACACATAAGGTGCTGTGCTTGATGCTAGGGATACAGTGGTAAAAAACAATTCCTTATGTCAGGGAACTTCTATCCTACCGAGTAGAGGAAAAATGGGGGAAGGATACAATATATGCACAGATAAGTAAGCACAATGTATATACAGAATAATACAAATCAATTTCTTTTTTTTTTTAAATACAAATCAATTTCAAGGGGAGAGAGCACCCCCAACAGGGGTAATCAGGAAAGGGTTTTATGTAGGGACCCTGAACTGTGCTTTAAAGGAAGCTGGGGGTGAGAAGGGAAAACATTATTGGCTTGGCATATACTTGTGTAGAGGCACGAATGTGGGAGATGGCTCAATGACCAGTCATATTTGATGAAGTCCCATTCTGTTTTGGAAAATAAGGTGGGGAGGAGGTACACATGGAGATTGACAAGAAGTCTTTATTTCTGAGTGTCCTTTAGCAAAAGTCTGACAATCAGAAGCATCCAGGGTGAATGCTTAGAGTTCTAGGGTCCATTCTAAGTCAGCATGCCAGGTAGGAGGAGGGCTCCCCTTAAATCCCACCTACTCTGAAATCACACTGAGTAAGCATGGTCTGAACACAAAGTCCTGCAAACTTGTTGACCATCTCACACATGTGAACCCTCAGTTGATGCTGGACACCTCTTCATCTCTATAGGAGTGCAAAGTGCACCCTACCGTAGGGCTAGTGGACAGGAGAAGGAGGTATCAGAGAGAAGAATTAGACTTATTTGTTCACCGATGGCAGAAACAGGGGCAATGGGTGGCAGCTACAAAATTGCAAATTTAGCCTTGATGTTAGGAAAAAAGAATATCAACAGTTAGAAATGTCTAATATGGCTGCCTTGAGCAGCAATGACTTCCTCCTCTTTGGAGGTCTTCAAGTAGAGAATGGATGGCTGTGGTTCAGGTGTGTGATGACAGGAATTCCTTTTGACTTGAGACAGATGACCACAGAGGCTCTTTCCAATTCCCAAATTGTATAATACTGTGAAGTCAATATTAATTTTTGAAGTCCTTAAGAGTTTAATTTGCATCATATTACTTATCATTCTTCCCTCTCCCAAGAAGGGTAAATATTTTCAATTCATTCATTCAACAAATATGTATTGAGTATCTATTATGTTAGGTTAAACAGATATGTATAAAATGTTGTCTCTGACCTCTGGAAGTTTATGCTGTAATAGGAGATATATGACAAAAATAACCATCATATAAAACAGTGTATGAGATAACAACAATAATAATAACTGGCATTTACATAATGCTTTAAGGTTTGAAAAAACTTCATAAATATCTTATTTGAGCCTCACAACCATCCTGGGAGATAGACGTTATTATCTGCTATTTATAAATGAGGAAACTGAGGCAGACAGTAGGTTAAGTGACTTGCTCAGTCACAAAACTAGTATGTTTCAGAGGCAGGATTTGGATTCAGCTCTTCCTAAATGCAGGTCCAACTCTATCCGCTGTACCACCCAGCTTCCTAAAGAGAAGCACTGACGTGATATACTACGAGTTCCCAGGAGAAAGAGACCTCTTCTTATTTGGTTGGTCAGGGATGACTTCATAAAGGAGGTAGCATTTGATCTGGTGCTTGAAAGATGGGTAGGATTACAGGAGACAAAGGTCAGTGGGGAGGGCATTCTAATTAAAAAAGTTGTGATCTGCTTCACACTAAGGAAATCATTGATCCAGCAGAGCATCCATGTGTGGAAACTGAAAAAGGTATTAGTGAATTGCAGAAACAAGAAGACCTGCAAATGTTTCTAGTCATTAGCAATGAAAGTCAGGCCACTGCTCCGATACTGTGGGCTAATTGCTATTCAAAAGGATAGTTGTCTCCTTGGTGGTAGAAAAGAGAACCTGGAAACAAAAGCTAGCTTTCATTCACAGATCTAACTTTAGGTTCCCATCTAATTGAGAAAAATACAGTCCAAACCCAATCGATTATAGGCGTGATGGCAAATATAGTACAGCAAAGTGAGCAGTTGGCAAATGTGACAAATGAACTCAAACTGAATGACTTTTTCCAGAATTAGCTCAAGAATCTCCCAGAGTATTAGCACATCTGGGAAGGGTCTATAAACTTGGTCATTCGGTTAATTTATGGCCTCATAATCCTACCAAGGTGGTCAAGGTTATGTGGACCTGTATCCCTTCCATCTATTAGATGACCTAAAAATAACAAGGAGAAACAGAGTTCTCAAATTCCTAAGTCAGAAGAGATCCTAAAGGGATGAAATCAGCCAGCTCTGTTAGTCAAGTAGCATTTTGTAAGCACCTATTCCGGATCAACACTGGGGATACAAAGAAAAGCAAAAAAACCAAAACAAAACACACACAGACACAACACAAAACCAAAACGACTTCCTGCTGTCAAGGCACTCATAATCTAATGGCTCTCCAACTTTAATTCACTATCCTATGTATTTCAGGGCTCAGGCCTAGGGGAAATACTGCTATGGGCTATGTAGGTTAAATGTCTCCTTCCTTCTTTGGTACCTACCCCACTGTGAGATACTTCTTGGCATCCTCATCTAATGCCCTGCTCACCCTGGATTATCCACTAACACACCATCCAAATACTCATGAAGATGGACAGATATGATTGGGTCAAGGTGGGCAATGATGATAGCTCACATTTCTCTAATGATCTAAAGTTTACAAGGTCATTTGCTTAGAAGACCACCCTAAAGTGGGTAAAGTACTTTTGTCCCATCTTTACAGATGAAAAAAAATGAGGTTCAGATAGGTTAAATAAATTGTCCAAGGTCTCACAGATCCTAAGTAGTCACCAGGACTCAAATTTGGGTCTTCTCTGGTTATATCCAAAGTTCACTCCACTACTTCCTGCTGCCTCCTGGTTTTGAGAGCAGGACAGACAACTTCAAGATTTTCACATTTCACTATGTGGGTAAGCCTTCAGTAGTTTTCTGTCTTAATCAAATACATCCAGGAATGGAGAATTTTGCCAGCTAATTGTAGGCTTAGTATGAGATTTGGCCTTCTATCTAACTTTAGTCTAGTTTGTGGGTTGATATCCTCTGTGGGGCTGAAAACAGCCTCTCACAGAAAATCTTGATAGCCCAGGTAACAGCAAATTGCTCACCTTTTCCAAACTAACAAATTCTAACTCCTTTAGCATTTTCTAAAGATAATATTTATGCATTAAAAGAAACCTTTTGGGGGTTGCAATATGGATGTTTTTACAGAGGTTTGGTCTCTCCAGTTTCTCTACAACAAGGGTTTGAACCTGGGTTCTAGAGACCCCAAAAGGTTAGTGGGTAGTTTTCAGAGGGTCCATGAACTTGGATGGGAAATTATTACATCTTTATTTTTTATCGATCTCTAGTTGAAACTTAGCATTTCCTGCAATGATATAAAAACATTATTCTGTCGAGTGTGGTGAAATACGCCTCTTCCTGGGGAGGCTGAGGCTGGGGGAATGCTTGAGCTGAGGAGTTTTGTGCTTCAGTAGGATGAGGCCATTGAGGTGGCTGCACTAAATCTGGTACCAATATGGTGGGCCCCGTTGGAGCATCAAGCCATCAGGCTGCCTAAGGAGGAGGGAACCAGACCAGTTAGAAACAGGACAGGTCAAAGCCCCTATGCTAATCAACAGTGGGATCAGGCCCATGAATGGTCACTGTATTCCTAGCCTGGGGGTGATAGGGAGACCTAGTCTCAAAAACACGAAAACAAAAGTCAAAACCTAAACAACAAAACAAAACTATTATTTTGAGAAGGGATCTATAGATTTCACTAGAATGCCAAAGGGGCCTGTGACACAAAATGCTATTATCATTATTATTATTAATAACAATAATATATCATGTTCATATGATTTCATAGTGTTAATATATTGTAATTTATTAGGAATAATAATAACTAGCATTTATATAGTTCTTTAAGGTTTACAAAATAGTTTACATATGTTAACTTATTTGATTAAGAATTCCTGCTCTAGAACATAATTAATTTCACTTAATGTTAAAATTAAACATCTTTGCCTATAGTAATAAAAAATAATAATGATGATACATCCTAATAATTTTATTCATCTATAAAAGGCAGTTATTTTATCTCTCTGTACAATACTCTGAAGAATATTAAATGTGAAAGAGTATTAATAGGATAGTAACTTGTCCCTGAACTGTTTCTATTTGAATTCGATTGAACAAGATGAGAATGAGGCAAAAATAACTCACATTTATAGGTTGTTTTCAGGGTTGCCTAGCCCTTCATATACATTATCTTATTGGATGCTCACAACAACCATATGGGGTAGGAGCTCTTATTTCTGTTTTACATATCAGGACGCTAAGGGTCAGAGGGGTTAAGTCCAGGGTCCCACCATCAGTAAGCATCTGAATTAGGAACTTAACTCATGTTTTCCTAATATCAATACTAATACTCTGCTGTTTCACGAAGACTCTTCTTCCATTAGGTTTGACTTAGAGAAAATATCTCTATTGTGAGAAAATATCTCCAAAGCCTGTATCCCAGAAAACATCATAACCTGTCCTTGGTTCTGTTACCAATTCACCCTATGATCCTGAATAATTTAATAAAAACGCGGGTGGCATAGTGGATAGAACACTGGCCCTGGGGGTCAGGAGGACCTGAGTTCAAATCCAGCTTCAGACACTTACTGGCTGTGTGACCCTAGGCAAGTCACTTAATCCTGATTGCCTCCAAACTTCCCCCACCTAAAACAAAACAAAACAAGTCCCAACCCCCCCCACCCACTAAAACCATTGGCATCCTAGTAATGTTCATGTTGAAATAGAGAGAACTTTAGAAATCATGAAGTCCAATCTCTTCATTTTACAGATGGTGAAATTGAGACCCAGAAGGGCTGAAGCTTGTACAAAGCCATATGATAGTAAATAGCAGTACTGAGATTTGAACCCAGATCCTGTGATCCCAAATCCAGTATTCTTCCCATGATACTATGTTGCTTCTTTCTGTACCATGCCCTTCTTTGGGGAAAATACAATTTAAAAAGTCCAGATTGGGTGGTGGAGCAGTCTGTTCCTTAATGACCTTTCAAAAATGACCTTTGAGGGCATTTCCATATTTCTAATTAGCTCATTAACCTCTAAGAGAAGGAAAGGGCATAAAAAGAGCAGAATGGTAATAGGGGAATAGCAATTCACATTTTATCCCTGTAAGAAGATGAAATCAAATGATACAAAGTCAGCACTTGGTATGAATGAGGCAGGACGAAGACTGATGAGGTGGGCCTGCCACCTACCTTAGTTTTACAGTCTATGGAGAAGCCATTCCACTGCATTATTATGCATTGAAGCCTTTCCTGAATCTGCCCGCTCCTTTCCCCAGCCCTTCTCAGAGCATGGAATTTTCTAAGTATAAGATGACCATGGAAAATAGGTTTGAGTCTGTCATATGCTATCCAATAGATGGAATGAATGACTGATGTGGGAAAGCAGTCTTCATTTTGGAACAGCCATATCTTTGAGCTGTGTGGTGACAGCTACCCTTCATTCCTCTCCAAACTTTCTCCACCATGCTTTCTCCAGCCATCTTCTCACCTTGGAAGTTTACTCTGCTTCTGGCCTTCTCACACTGGAAGTACACTTCATCTCTGTGGCTCCTTCCTCTTATTGGTTGATTCCAGGGGTCTCCATTTCAAGGAAAGTTCCTAGGCCAGCCTTGAATTCATTCCTCTCCAAGCTCTACTTCTGACTCTCTGAATTTTCTCCACCAGTTTCCCCATCCCTTCCCTCCCACCACATACATGTACTCCAGCTTCCTTTTATGTGTTATCTTCTCCCATTAGAGTGGAAGTTTTTTGAGGACAGAGAGTTTTATTTTCTCTGCTTGCATGTATGTCCCCAGCAGTCAAGCAGCTCCTTGGACTTTGTAAGCATGTAATAAATTCTTGCTATATACTTGGGAAGAGAACTAGTCCAATAACATTTCTTTTGAAAAATTACAAATGTAAGACATTGTCATTGTTATTACTAGTACTCCATCATTATTCCTATTAATATATTCATTTTAATTCTATACCTTCCTCAACTACTTTCCTCCATCACTGTGCAGATGACTCTCAGATTTAATTATCCAGTCCTAACCTCTTTTCTGACTTATCTTGCCTCTCCAATTGCCTGTTAAACATCTGAAACTAGATGTCCTATAGACATCTTAAACTCATCATGTCCAAAACTGAGCTCATTATCTTCCCCTCAAACCTTCCCCTCTTCCCATCTCTCTATTACTGTCGAGGGCATCACCATCCCCCACCCCTGGTAACCAGGCCCCAGGGTATAATCTTTAACACTTCACTCTCTTTCACCCTCGACATTCCCCATCCAATCTATTGCCAGGTCCCACTGATTCCACATTCTCTCATAAAGTCATTCTTCTCTCCTCACACACCACCACTACTCTGGTACAGCCCTTCTTCACCTCATGCTTGGACTATAATAGCTTTATGGTTAGACTTCTTATCTCATCTCTCCCCACTTCAGTCCGTTCTCCACTCAGCTATTAAACTGATCTTTCCTAATTTGCAGCTCTGACCAGATTAGACCTTCCGTCTTCCATGCTATAAATTCCAGTGACTCCTTAGTACCTCCAGGATAAAATATAAAATCCTCTATTTTTCATTTAAAGCCCTTCTTTATCTGCTCCCCTCACACCTTTCCAGTGTTCTTATACCTTGCTCCCTTTCATATATTCACATATTCTATAATCCATTGACACTGGCCTCTTTCTGTTTCTCACACAAAACACCCCCTCTCTCAACTCAGCACATTTTCACTGGTTTCCCCCTGCTTGGAATGCTGTCTCTTGTTTCTTTCTCCTGCTTCCTTCAAGTCTTAGCTAAAATCTAACTTCTGCAAGAAGCCTTTCCTGATCCCTCTTAATGTTACTGCCTTCCCTCTGAGATTACTTCCAGTTTACCCTGTCTACATCTCATTAGTATATAGTTATTTGCATGTTCTCTCCCTCATTAGACTATGAACTCATTGAGCTCAGGGACAAGTTTTACCTTTTGTTGTATTTCTAACAATTAGTATAGTGCCTAGCACATGGTAAGTACTTAAATGCTTGTTGACTTGACTTGAAAGGTGGGACCATATGGAATTCACAGAATTAAAGATTTCTAGAGTGAGTAGGAACCTCAGAGAACCTGTAGCACAACCGACCCCTGAACAAGACCACATGCCACATAGCCGATGAGTTACCATCATGCCTTTCCTTGAAGACCATCAAGGAAGAGAAATACAGTACTTCCCAGGGCAGCGCTTTCTACTTTTGGAGAGCTGAATGTTAGGAAGATGTTCTATACATTGGTCCTAAGTCAATTTCTTTGTAGCATCTCAACATTGGTTCCAGATCTGCTGTCTGGGGTCAAGTACAACAAGTATTTTCCATAATAATGTACAACCTTCTGAAAGCGGAAACATGTCCCCCAGAAATAGTTTCTTCCTTAGGTTAAATCCCCAGTTCTTTCCACTGATCTTCATACACATGAACTCAAGGCTATTCAGTAACCTATTTGTCCTTCACTGGCCATTCTATAGTGACCCATCAGTGACCCTTTGGAAATTTGACACGCAGAAATAAATAGGATAATTCAGATGTGGAAAGACCAAGGTAAAATAGAGATGGACTGGTCCTTTCCATTCCAGGAAGCTTTGGACCTCTCTTAATGGTATCGAGGTGGTGCTTGGAGAGAGTGCTAGACCTGGAGTCAGGAAAACCTGAGTTCAGATCTGGTCTCAGGCACTTAATAGTTATGTGACCCTTGGCAAGTCACTTCACCCTGTTCGCCTCAGTTTCTCATCTGTAAAATGAGCTGGAGAAGGAAATGGCAAACCACTTCAGTATCTTTGCCAAGAAAACCCCAACTGGAAGAATGAAGAGTTGAACAAGACCAAAATGACTGAACAACAAATAACAACTTCTTGACTCCAGGTCTAACATTCTATCCACTTCACCACCGAGCTCCCTGTCCACTAAAGCCTGCAGATCTTTTTCAGACAAACTTCAGTCTAGCCAGGCTTCTCTCATGCTGTACTTAATGGATTTTTTTTAATCAAGTAAAATAGGATACATTTATCCTTATTAAGTTTTATTGCATTTGGTTTGACTGGAGTTAGAATGAAAAAAAAAAAGACATCTCCGAAGCCAATGTCTCAGCAAATGTTATAGCCTGTCTTGGCTTTGCTACCAATTTACTCTGTGACCCTGAGCAGTGAATGTTAACTTAATAATAACAAATTTTGACAATAATATAGTGCTTTAGGATTTCTAAAATGTTTTCCTAACAATTCCCTGACATAGGTAAGGCAAATGTCATAATTTCCATTTTATAGGTGAAGAGTTTGAGACCCATGGAGTTTGGGTGAGATAAAGATGTATACTGAAGTGTACTATGGCTCTGGAGTCAAAGGACCCGAATCTGAATCTGCCATTGTTTCTTACTATGTGAATGACTATGGATAAGTCACTTCCTCTCACTGGACTTAGTTTCCTCATACATGAAAGGAGAGGATTGTATCAGATGATTTCTAAGATCCCTTCTGAAATTCAATACTTTGCTCAGGACTACCCAGCTATCAGTGAGTGATGTGTCTGAGCCAGGATTTGGACTCAAGTCCTTTGACTTTTCCATTATACTACTTTGAGTTAGAGTTCTGTAAAGAAAGATATGGTTCTGTGGGTATTAGTAGACAGAAAGCTCAATATGATTAGCACTGGGGTATGGTGGTCAAAAAAGTGAATGTGATTTT